>NC_056748.1:835568623-835886123 GCF_019279795.1 Protopterus annectens | reverse complement strand
CACCTATCTACACCTTATCTATAGATGCTTTTAAAGCATTTGATAGAATCAATAAGTCATTTCTGACCTTGATTCTGCAAAAATTTAACTTTCCTGCACAGTTTATTCACTATATAAACACTTTACACAACAGAGCATATACCACTCTACAAATTAATAAACTTAGCTCCATGGGATTAGACAAGGCTGCCCCCTATCACCTTTACTATTCAACCTATATATTGAGCCCTTATTCTTACTAATAAAACAAAGAACATTTCATAATATACCCCTCCTTTTTAACACTGAAATTTCTCTATCAGCGTATGCAGATGACTTAAATATATATTATTCTCTTCCCAACATGGATCTTTACAAAATCAATAATTCAACAGAAATATTTTCAACGTTCGCGAACTATAAAGTAAACTTGGATAAGACAACAATATTCCCGATTAATAACTATGCTCAATTCCCAACTGCAGGTACTATACCTAATATTAAAGGCAGTGACCACATACAATACCTAGGAATAGCATTCTATACCGATGCACATAATTACTATCAGGACAATGTGATTAAAACATGGAACACCATACAAAAGACTTGGTAAGATGGACACAATTGAAACTCCCCTTCTCTCTAGAGTAGCCATCATTAAAATGAATATCCTCCCAGGATACTTTTTTATATTTAACGCACCAATACACTGATCCACAATAAAGTCTTCAATAACATCCAATCAACCCTCTCAAAATTGTCTGGCATCCAAGACCCAGCAGGATAAGTTATCAAAAGCTTATATATCCAAAGGACAAAGGTGGGGTGCGCTTGCCTGACTTTAAACTATTATTAAATTACCAACGGTAGTAGACTAATTAATATTGCAAATTACAGGGAACAAATCAATATGTGGTGCCCAACCTGGTTGAAATTATATCATAACTATGTTAAAACATTACAATTTAATCCCAAGGCCCTCCCATTTCTAAAGGGAATATCCAGAAGAAGATACAAAATACAAAATGACATATGGGAACAAATTAAAATAACACAAAATCTCTTCCAATCACTAAATCTATTAACTGCTTTTTATACTTTCCAACCATTACACCTTAACCCCAATATTCAACTAAATGAAAAGATAATGCAAAATAAAAAAGAGACGCAGACAGCTGTAAAATCCAGGATAGGCCTTTACTGAGTGCAAACACAAGCGCTTTCACAATATAGCTTCTTCAGGTGTAACAAAGCACTTAAAACAGACACACCTATATACTCACTGCATATCACATGTCTGAAGTCATATGACTAAGCATCACTAAAGCAAATCCTTTAAAGCTATACTAACATAAATTATATTCTAACTAACTAGATATAAAAAACAATATTTATACAAGACAATAATAAAAATTGCAATGACAAAAAATATTATATTATGTTCCTTCCTAAATAAATACATATAAATATATAAACACTCTGTGTCAATAAATAGTATATTTTAATAACCAAATCCTAACCTACAGAAAACAAATGAATAATTCATATGTCAAAGTTTCATATATAAAAACACATATACATAAACCCTTAACTTTATCTGCGAACAGGCCTCATTTTAAGTTACGGTCTCAGGGGAATACATTCATTTAGGCCATGTCCTTCTGTACCCATCAATTTAGTTATCCACATGGCTTCTACACTTTCTGTTCTGTTGCAGATATCTCCCCTTCTTATATTCTCCTGCAACAGAGCTATGACTCTGAATCTAAAAGTGTGGGTCATGAAACTAAATCTGGGTACTGTGTCCACCAAGCCGGCTACCTCATGATCAGTCAGCAAAATTTGCCAATGTTTCTTAACTATTTCATTGTACTTGTGTACATCAGCAGTGTATTTCAAGGACATCCTAAGTTTAAAATTGGTGGATGCATGATGACCTATGAGTAAATTGTAAGAACGATGTGCTCATGTTTATAAATTCTAAAAAATCAGATAGCTGCTGTTCATTGCCTCCCCACACAATAAAGACATCATCTACAAATCTACGATAAAAAGGGAGTAAATGAATGTAAGGACCATTCAAAATATATGAATCTTCCCATTTGACCATAACTGCATTGGCATAGCTATTGGCACAAGATGTGCCCATAGCTACGCCGCTGTATTGCCTGTAGAACTGCTCATCAAATAGAAACAAATTATGCTCTAAAACCAACCCCAACAATGTAAGTAGCAAACGTATCTTCTCTGGTGTATATTCCGTATACATCTCTAAAATGTCCTTCACTGCTGCCAATCCTACTACGTTCGGAATGACAGTAAATAAGGACACGACATCTAATGTGACAAACATTATGTTGGAATCATACTCTTCAATAAACTCATATAAATCCCTTAAAAAGTGTTCCGTGTCTTTGAGAACGTACGTATTACTGTCTAAAACAGGTCTCAAGTGTTTCTCTACAAAAATAGAGACTGGTTCAGTGCACCAACCTCTACTACAGACAATATGTCTCATTGGAGGGTTGATAACTGATTTGTGCACTTTTGGAAGGCCTTGCAATATGGGTATAATTGGTTTATGTACCAAAAAATATTCCAAAAGTTTCTCATCTATCATGCCATTTGTAAATAGCCCTTCCAATACCATACATACTCTTGAAATATAACCTGATACCTGTTCAACTCCTATTATTTCATAGGAAGAGTCATTCTTTAGACTAGCAGATATACTATTTTTGTAACTATCTCTATCTAACATCACTATAAGACCCCCTTTGTCTGCTGGTCTCACAATAATTTGTTCATTCCTTTCTAATTCTAATAATGCTTCTCTTTCCTGTCGTGTCATATTCTGCTTTAAATTATTGTGTGGCTTAAATCCCTGTTCAACATTAGCCTCATATATGTCTCGTATACACAATTTCTCAAAAGCATTGACTAAAACATTACTATTAGGTATGAAAGAGCTGGGTTTAGAAAACCCTACACATTTGCTATTAGCGTCTGCATTATCTTTATACAAAAGTTTCAAATTTAAATTTCTGGCAAACATCTTAATGTCCAAGATAACTTCTACATAGCAGGAGTAACTCTACATAAAACGGATAAATGATAGTCATTCAATAAAAATTTAGATAAATTCAACACTAAGTTCTTTTGTTGTTCAGGAACGCCTTTTTTATACTCATCTGATTTTCTTGAGGTTGTTCCCATTTCCTCTTGCCCCTCGTAGTGCTTCTCCCTCTCGACTGTTCTCTGTTGGGCTTGAAACCATGTGTTTTCATCGGCAACGGAAAGTCTATGTGATACTGTTGTAAAAAACCCCAGGCAAAGAATCTCCTAAACCATTTCGTTCTTCATGATGAATTTGTGCCGTCGTAACAAAGACCTTCCTCCTCGCTCCCTGGTCAGCTTGCCCAGTTGTAACTTCATTATTGCTCGCTACTGGATTAGTCTCTGTTATCTCCGCCATATTCGTGGTTCCCCTCGTGTCTGGGTCCGTCATCACCGGTGTTACCACTTCTGTTCTGGTAGCTGACGTCATCACTTCTGATCTGTGTGATGAATCAGTAGAATCACTCTCCCTTGTCTCTCATTCATCCCTGGGCCACATGAAAATATTCCCTGTACGGAAATCGCCTCTATCTCTAATTATTTTCCCAACCTTCACTTTCTGTAGTTTGTTTTCATAGTGTACCAAGGAGCCCATAATTTCTTCCATGTATTCATCTATAACCTTAACTGGAAAGTTATTGCACAGTCTCGTATAAAGTACATTGATGTTACCCACGGAATTAGCCATCTCTCTCTCAGCTGCTGAGATTAATGCATGCAAATACCCAAAACTGGCTTGTAAATTAATCCTCTGCCATTCTTCTAATAACTGATTGTCCCCATTATGAAATGAGGGCATTTTGAGTATGCGTAATCCCCGAGGTATGATCTGTTCTCTTAAACATACCTCGAGATGATATTTCTCAAATTGGCTCCTTTTTTAACTTATACAGTTCTTTTTCTAAGATAAACAGTTCAGTTTTTAGTGCTATAACATCGTATGGGACACTGTTGGTATTGTCCAAAGCCATAGCAGAACAATTCATAAGTGGATTTTCCTTCTTATTAATATCAGTCAAATAGTTGTCTAACTTCTTACTGTATACTCTCTCCAAGGGTGTAGAATTAGTAGTATCCAATGTAATGATGTCTTCAGCCATCTTAGTGGGTTCTCTGGCAGCCAAAAACTGACTAAAGAACAAAAAACAACCTGCCAAAAAGAGAACACCCACTGAAACGTCTCCAAAGAACTGTAGACAAATAATGCAAAATAAAACAGAGACGCAGACAGCTGTAAAATCCAGGATAAGCCTTTACTGAGTGCAAAACACAAGCGCTTTCACAATATAGCTTCTTCAGGTGTAACAAAGCACTTAAAACAGACACACCTATATACTCACTGCATATCACATGTCTGAAGTCATATGACTAAGCATCACTAAAGCAAATCCTTTAAAGCTATACTAACATAAATTATAGTCTAACTAACTAGATATAAAAAACAATATTTATACAAGACAATAATAAAAATTGCAATGACAAAAAATATTATAGTATGTTCCTTCCTAAATAAATACATATAAATATATAAACACTCTGTGTCAATAAATAGTATATTTTAATAACCAAATCCTAACCTACAGAAAACAAATGAATAATTCATATGTCATATGTCAAAGTTTCATATATAAAAACACATATACATAAACCCATAACTTTATCTGCGAAGAGGCCTCATTTTAAGTTTCGGTCTCAGGGCCTCCCGAAAATACATAAAGATCTTTTGAACCCTCCCCTGAGACCTATAGTGTCAGGACGCAATTGGGTAACGGAGCATTTATCTGTATATGTGGAAAAACATTTGAGATATGTTTTGAATAATAATAATACGGTTTTGAAGGACTCCAGGCAGTTTTTACTTGATTTGTATACGTGTATTAAGGATTTAACAGTCAATATGGACTACATTTTTGTAACATTTGATATTCAATCCTTATTTACAATGATCCCAAATGATTTGGGGGTCATCACTGAATACAACCATGGAGATTATTCAACAGTTAAGATTGATTTGATTACCTGTTTTTTGGAATTAATACTAGAGAACAACTTGTTTATGTTCAATGAGCACATATATAGACAGAGATGGCGTAGCTATGGGCACACCCTGTGCCAGCTATTCCTAGCTCATTGGGAGGAGCAATATCTGTTTAAGGTAGACCTGTTCATAAAACATGTTGTTTTCTATCGCGATGATTTGTTTATTCTATGGAAAGGCACAGTTGATGAACTAGAATTGTTTTTTATAACCCTGAATAATCTTACTACATGCCTTAAATTTACAAAGAGTCACTCTCAGTATAGGATAGAATTCCTTGATATGTACATTGAAAGGCTTGATAATAACATCATCAATACAGGGTATTTCGGAAAAACTGCTATAGTAACAACTTATTATATAGATCAAGTATGCACCCCCCACACGTGTTTAGAAATATTATGAGAGGCCAGGCCATCAGGGCATCTAGACTCAATCCTATGGAACACGGTTTTGAGATTGAACTATCTAACCTTAATGATAGATTAATGCAACGAGGTTATAGCAGGAATGAGGTTAGTAGACACATGAAGGATGCAATAGATCTAAGGCTAACTAGAGGCTTACCCTACTTTGGGCCACAAGAGCCCCCAGTTGAACAGGGATTAAATATTGTGTTACCACAGTCCATTAAATTTACCACACAGTTCACAGCAGACAATTTTCAACTCAGAGAGATAATGCATAAACACTGGGACATATTGTTAGTTGATGATGACCTAAAAGCAATAGTGGGCAACTATCCAAAGTTTTTATACAGAAATAAAAAGAATCTGAAGAGGAAGCTCTGTTATACTAATACTATTCAACCAGAAAAGAATAATGGCTACACTAGACCTTGTGGACGCTGCAACTTCTGCAGTTATATAGATAGTACTTCACACTTCTCTCATCCGGACTTGAGGAAGACTTTCATAACCTCTGCTGAAGCGGATTGTATGACACCGCACATAGTCTACTTAGCTATATGTCAGATGTGTTCCTCTTTCTATGTAGGAAAGACCAACCGACCTTTCAGAGATCGAATAAGAGAACACGTCTATCATATTAGGAAAGGTTCAATACATAATGCCTTAGCTAAGCATGTACTGATGACAGACACCTCACATACTTTCAGTTTTAAAGCCCTTGAAGTGATATATCCGAACCCTAGGGGTGGTGACATCCACACGTTTACAGAAGGCAGGGAAAATGAATGGATACTTCTCTTGAAAGCTGATAAAGGTCTAGGCCTCAATGAGAGAGCAAGCTTAAAACCGAAATTGAGGCAAAGGAGGAATATAAGATAGAACACAGTTTTTATACATATATATTCATATATTTTTATATATATATATTCCTATGTAGAGAGAGGTATATATTTTTATACAAAGAGATGGGCACATTGTATTATGTTTTTAGCTGAAGAGCTTTTGAGTATAGATCTATGTATGTATTTTTATGTTTTTTGTGGATGTTTAAATATGAATTTTACAACATGAGTAATGCTTAGAGTACAATAGTTTAGAGCATCTTTTTAGGTATGAACACATATACATTTTTCAGCATGTGTACACATATATTGAATATTCTCTTATATATAGTGCACCATGACTGATTTTCTATAAGTTTTTTATAAGTTCTTTGATACATATTTTTAATGATATTTCTAATGATATTGTATTAATGTTTTTTATTATATTTATATATATACATATATATTTTTTCTTGTTTATATATTTTCATGCTTATGATTTACGTTCAGGCATATATGTGGCTACTTGTTATACATAAACTTTTGATATGAATTTTCAAACTCAATGTTGTGATGTTCTAAACTCAGAAGTTCCATTATTTACTGTTTTTATAACAAAAGGAAAATAGATTCATATATTATTAATTTTCTAAGAAGCTTAAATATTATATTTCATTTAACTACATCTTTTGTCTGCATTATAAGCACTGAAATGTATGTTGAAATGTATTTTACTGCAGCACACATACTTAAATTCTGCATGAGCTTTGAATTTCAATGTCAAACAGGGATATTTCTTTAAGAACAGAAGTGTAATCACTGCTAATTAATGACAGATGGTATATAAGCTCTGCATTTTCTAAGGAACATTGTCATAGATCTGAAGAAGCTGTGTGTTTAGCTCATCTTTTATTTATTAAACAGTTTATTGGTATTTTACCTAACTGTTTTGCTTCATTTGTCGGACTGTATCGTAGCTGAATTGGACCTGCCTACTCTGGGGTTTCTGACTGCTTTACTGATTAATTTTTACTTTGCTTACCCCAGCGTTTTACCTACAAACAGAGCAAGCAACTCTCTCATATTTCTGTATGCTGCATAGCTTGATATAGATGAGAACTGTATATAGGTTATTAATGTATATAGGTTTTATGTTTGTAGGTCTGTATATTGTATGTTATTGTTTTATTCTCTGTTATATCATTTTCTTGTCTTCATTTGGTTTTGATATAACCCTAATAAAAAGGAATTGAAAAAAAAAAAAGACATTTTGTTTCAGATGAAAAGGACAGTTATAAAACAGTATGTAAACATGTTTTTACCTTATGTAAACTGTGCAAGGTAGCTTTCTTTTAACAGTTTATTTTAATGCATATTCAATTCATTTAGTCTCTCGCCACTGAAAATTAGGAATATGGTTGGCAATTACTGCATGTATTTACATCACAATATTTCTTATTCTGTCAACTATAGGCTAGATTAAATTTATAATGCATTGTTGATTTACAGGAAATGTAATTCTCTATAAAAAAGTAAAAAGATCCATGAATGTTACACAAGCAACTTGAAATATGGTGGTTTTAATAAGACAATGGCAAATTCACATTCTTTATTGCAGTAAGACTAGTAATAGTAGACTATTTGTAATAGTTTAGTGAGGTACAATCCTTAGTGCTACATCTTAATTGTACCTTCTGGTTATAGATATTTGATTTATCAGCAATCATATTATCATCTACTTGTAACACAGCTAGTCAGAAGTGCAATAGGTTTTGATATCTGAATACATACCCTTCACATATATTACAGAATAATCAGTTTTCATTCAGTCTATAGGAAATTTGTATAGGATAATACACTATTTATCAAATCCAAATAAAACTGCTCTGACATGTACATAATATTACATGATTAAAACTGTATTTTTCAACTTACAGATGATAATAACTTTCTTGGGAGAAAGAGAGACCTGTTATGTGCATGTAAGGTAAATGAGGTATATTATACTTTAATGACAGTACTAAAATATAGCAAAGAGAAAGGGTGACTATTCATAATTATTACCAGTAAGCTAGTTATGATAAGTTTACTTTGTAAATCCCTTTTTGCTTCTTGGAACAGCAAGCCTGTCATTTATATCGCTTTAAATAGATTTTTAGCTATTAAATTTATTTGTTAACAGAGCATTGTCAGTTATAGCCTAGTTTATTTGGACAAGGTCCAAGCACAGACTAATTTTATGGGTAATATTTATGTATAAATAGTCAGTAAGTGTTTTATAATGAGAATAAACCAATATAGCTAGTAAGAACATATTAACACATACAGTACATTCTTAAACTATATATATGCACTCCTAATTCCAGCAGATGAATAGTGTAACCTCATAGTATTGCCAAAGCAACTACTTGTTTTTAAAGCTTGTATATGAATGGTTGCCTTTTAAAATGATCTTGTCATACAATAGTTACACTCCCCATTAATAAAATAGTAGTCATGAATCATTAAATATTTCATGATATAGCTAAAGGAAGTAATCTTATTGCAAGGAATGAATTTCATACAATTACTTAACACATGAGCTAACACACACAGGTTTTTTTGTGCTGTACAGACTTCAGATTTGAAGGTACTGAATTCTAATTTGTATTATTTTTTGGCTACGTGATGTGTTATGTATACAACATAAATATAAACAGAACCATTCTCGTTGCAGTATTATAACCAGGTACACACAGTTGATTATATATTTTATTAATAGTTATACCGATGTTTGCTAATATATTAACATTTATAAAGTGTTAGATATGGTTGTAAAGATTTGTTAGTTATATATCTTACAAAGTGATTTTTATATGATTATTTTATATATTATTAACATGAATAAAAAGCTAAAATTATTTATTCAGAGTAGATATTTCTCAGACAGATGCTGATTAGATGTTGCTACTGAACAGAGGGTGAATTTGAGTGATCATATGTCACTCAAATTGGGAGTATTATACTCCAGAGGGATTAAGGGTGGTTATGTGTGGCATCCGAAAGACATGCGTGAATGGGCGTGCCTTCACTGAAGGTTGGGCGTCAAGCTGGAAACTAGGCACCATAAAAAAATCTACTGCCAATCATTAGTGGACCGGAGTTCCACTGTGGCGACCCCTAACCGGGAAAAGCCGAAAAGACAAACAACATGAAGTTATCGGTTTAAGTTATAATAGTTTCTTATTAGCTTTCTTGGCATTTTCCACAATTCTTAAGAGTAATTCTCAAAAGTCTACTTTTTTAATGTTTCTACTTTACTTTAAAAATAATGTATCTCTAGGTATTCCTTTTATTTACATTAATAATCTATGGTTTTGGTCAAAATATTTCTCTTTCAACACTATACTATTGAATGACTTAATTGAAGAGTATTTCAATTAACATTAATGGATTAAATAATCCAAATAAGAGGGGAAGTTTCTTTAAATATCTCAAACTACATAAAGTTCAAATATTTTTACAAGAAACCCATTTGAAAACAGAGGATGTACTTAGATAAGATACTAAATCATATTCAGTGTTAGCTAGTTCATAACATTCTCAAAAGAAGAGAGGAGTAGCCATCTTATGGAACAACTCATTATCTAAACCAAAAATTATTAATACATATAAAGATAATAAAGGAATGTTTTGCCTAACTACTATTCAGTTTAATAACAAATATACACCTTAGTAAATCTATACTGGATTCCAGGAGTAGGCACTGATATGATAAAACAACATTTTGATCATATAGTACAAAATTCTAAGGGACATATAATATTAGTTGGTGATTTTAACTGTATTTAGACAATAAAGAATCAACATCACATAATAAAAGAAGAAGTACAGCTTCAGCCAAATTGTTGAAAATTTTTTGGAAACGTATTTCTTGAAAGATATCCATACCTTTGCTGATTCTGATTCCTTAGCTTATACTTTTTTAAATAAACATAATACACATTCAAAGATAGATACAGTTTTGTTTTCTAATGATTTAGTAGATTCTTTAATTAATACTAAGGTGATTACATGCCCATTATCTGATCACAATTCAATAATTTTCAAATTTTTAGTTACCCCAACCTGTAATGTTTAAATAAGTAGAATACCTGCCCATATAACTAAATTGAAAGATTTTAAAGATTTTTATAACATCAGAAATTCATAATTTTATTGAACAAAACAATATAAATGATATTTCTGAGATCTTTGTATGGGATGCTTCTAAAGCCAGCCTCTATGGCAGAATTATAAATTGGTATAACAAAAAAAGGAAAAGTTGGGATGAGCAATTAATAGAAATACAAAATAAGATAGATTCTTTAAACAAACAAAACATGGAGAACACAGACCATAAAACTGGTAACTAGTAACTGAAATAAATGGTCTGGATGCACCAGAAAGCAATAAATAATTTATTCCACAGATAAATACAAGCGCTTCCACCCAGCCGTAGTGCTGGGCTTTTTCAAGTACTTGACAGCACCATGTACTTGAAAAACCCCAGCACTACGGCCGTGTGAAAGCGCTTGTATTTATCTGTGGAATAAATTATTTATTGCTTTCCGGTGCATCCAGACCATTTTTTTCAGTTACAAGATAGATTCTTTGAAACTTATTCAAGAAAAGGATACTAATAAAAATGATGTATATATATATATAAATAATTCCATGAATACTATCTATATGGAAATACTGAATCATAAAACTATGATTATTTTAGAAAAATTTAAAGTCTTAAAATTCTCCACCAATCCTAGATCTCTAAATTTAATTGCTAATAAAACTAAAAGAATAAACAAATTCAATCATATAAATGAAATATTCTCCCCTAAGAAGAAAAAACAATCTCAGGTATACAGAATATCTTAATTGAATTTTGAGAATTTTTTTACAAACATTAACCAACAATCCAAGATAATAGATTCTAACCAATAAATCAAATCTTTCATTAACAAATATACAAAAAAAGATTATCTAGTGGACAAGTTACTGTTACTGACAGACCCATCTCCTTTAAAGATATCCAATCCCAGATTACTAAATTAAAACCAAAAAAAGCTCTGGGAAATGATGGTATCATCCCAGAGGTTTATACATTATTACCAGCTGATGCCTTAAAACTGCTTCATAAAGTTTACAATATTTCCCAAAATGACAATCTAATACCTCCATCATGGAAATATACTTTTATCTCCCCAATCCTCAAAACTGATAAGGACCCTGTTAAATGTTCATCGTATAGGCCTATCTCCTTATTAAACATTGATTACAAAATGTTTGTCAATTTATGCAGACATACTTACATTTTTTTTGCCCACATTAGTCGATGAAGATCAAACAGGATTTATAGTAAACAGAAATTCTTATGACAATATCAAAATAATTCTGTCCTTAATTGAATCAGTTAAATACTTAAAAAACAGCTTAACATTAATCAGTCTTGACATAAACTGTGGTTTTGATTCAGTTAACTGGGGCTATTTACTTTTTACTTTTGGGGGAACTAAACTTCTCAAATATTTTATTTTTGTTATTTTACATTTGTTGACCGGGCTAGTCCAAACTGGATATATGTCCATTTTCAGTGGAGGCCTGGGGAGAAAAGCTCCAACATTTATATTAATAAACATATACATAACATAAGAACAATCTATTTGTAGTACTAAAAAGCAATTTTAAACATCTGGTAGAGTACCCTTTTAAGACTAGAAAGAATTAAAACATAGGCTTAGAGATCAGGTAATTATCATCAAATAAAAAGAAGGAAAAACAATATACATAAGCTGGGAACATGTATATAGAGTAATGAGCTTGTAGATCAAGTCACAATTCTATAGTGTAATTAAGAGTAAGATTAAGTTAATACAGATGATGAAGACACATTCCTACTGTTGAAAGCTAAGTGACCAGGTTAGTTAAAACTTTGAAATGGTTATTAAGAAAAGACTAATAAATACAGACTTAGCTTACTGGTCATATTCTGTAAAGTTAATAAAAGGTAGTCATAGTGCAGCAGTAGTGAGATCAGAAAAGGTGATAGTGGCAGGAGGGAGAATGTTAGTCTGGGTCAGTGCATGGGCAAAGCCAGTGAGCCTTGAGGTATGTTTTAAGTTGCTTTTTGAAAAGTGGTGTATAAGAGAGAGATGTTAGTTCACTAGGAAGCAGGTTCCAGGTTTTCCCCACAGTGTTGGAGAACAGAGAGTCTCCAGCCCTATTGTTGGATTTCAGTGTGGATACTAGAAGTTTACTTGATGAGCGAAGGGCTGTAATATTTTTGTAGGGGGTGATGAGGGTAGTTAGTATTGGAGTATTGCTAGGATGATAATGGGTCTTATGGGTGGTAATAAGTTGGTGAAAGAGAAGATGATTAGGCAGTTCCAGCCATCCTAGCTGTTTGAGATTATGACAATGGTGGGTTCTAAATGGGGATCCGGTGGTAATCTGGCAATGTTATTATAGGAGGTAACAAGTTTGTTGAGGTTGTTTTTAGATAGGTTGGTATAAATGGGAGAGGCATAGAGGAGGGTAGAGATAAGGTGGGTATGGGCAATAGCAGTTCTAGCTGTTGGAGTAAGAAATGGTTTTAGTCTATAGAGGAAGCCTAGTTTTCTGTTCACTGACTTTATTGTAGTGTTGATATGGGTATCAAAGGTAAGGTTATGGTCTATAGTTACACCTAAGAGCTTGATGGTTGGGTCGGGAGATATGACAGTACCATTATTAGATGTTACTGTGAGGTGTAATGGGGAGGACTTTTGTGTAGGAGTAAAGAGCAATACTTTAGTTTTTTGGGGTTTAGGAGGAGACAGCATTGGAAGAACCAATTTTCTACTATGTTAAATGTTGCTTGGGTGAGGGATTGCAGTTCAGATATGGATGAAGCGGAGCATATTAATGTTGTGTCATCTGCATATTGTATGCAGGTGGCTTGAGGAGTATTCATGTTTAGATCATTGATGTTGTTTCTTTCGGCTTTTCCTGGTTAGGGGTCGCCACAGCGGAACTCCGGTCTGGTAATGATTAGCAGTTGATTTTTACGTACCGAGTTGCCAGCTCTGATGCACAACCTTCAACAAAGGTACACACATTCACGCATGTCTCCACGCAGAAGGTGCTCTAGCTGAGAATCAAACTGGACAGCGTCTTACTGTGAGGTGACAATGCTACCGCAGCACCACCACATTGATAAAAATTGAAAATAAGAGAGGGCCCAAGATGGAGCCTTGAGGGACACCCAAGGTAACAGGATGATGGGTGGATAGGTTATTCTCCCAAAGTACAGCTTGTTTCCTGTTTTCTAAGTAGGAGTTGAACCATTTTAGTGCCTGAGTATCAAGTGAGAGGGACTTAAGTGTGTTCATAATTAGTTGGTGGTTCACCATATCAAAGGCTTTAGAAAGGTCAATAAAGAGAGCAGAAGATAGAGTATTGTTATTGCGATTTTTGTTGATACAGTCAGAAAAGGATAAGAGGGCAGTGGTGGTGCTATGGAATGGCCTAAAACCCTGCTAACAGTTTGCTAGTAAGTTATTTTGGAGTAGGTGGTCTAGTAGTTGATGGTGGATGCATTTTTCCATGATTTTTGCTAGTGGGATGAGTAAGGCTATTGGGCGATAGAGAGTTCAGTAGAGTTACCACCCTTATGAAGAGGGATGATATGGGTGATTTTCCAGACCGATGGGATAGTGCCTTCAGTAATTCTTCTATTTATTAGAATGGAAATGGGATACGCAATTACTTTTGCTGCAATTTATAGATATTCAGCAGGTAGATGATCAGCAGAGGGAGTGCATGGTTTGAGTTTTTCAAGGAGGTGGCAAATGAGGGAAGTTGGAACTGGTTATAAATGAAATGAGGGAAGTGAGGTAGGTGGTTAAGACATAGGATACAAATAGAAAAGGTTGGATAATGTAACAAAGTAGTAGTTTCCTGTGGCTAGACATAAGTACTATGGCCATTGTAAGGAGTGTAATATAGGACTTAGAAGATGATGAAGGGATAGGGAGTGATAGGGATAGGTACAGTGAAGAAAGGGAGAATTCCTACTTGGTGTATTAGCACTTTAAAGAGTAAGAGCTATTGGAGTAGTCTTAAGTAGTGATGTAATGATGGAGTAGTCAGTGAGCAGTAGAGAGTGACTGGAAGTCAAGGGTTGGGGTGTGGCTTTGGACGTATAAGGTCAGGGGCACTGGGGGTGGGTGAGAGTTGAGGGTAGGGTAGGGGAGTGGACTTAGTCTGCAGGGAAAATGGAGTGGGTAGAACCAAGAAAGAGAAATGAGGAGGAGATACTAAAAACAATCAGTAACACATTTGCTTATAATATCTCAGAGCAACTGGAGACTACAGGTAAGTATAAGTTTCATAAATCTAATTACAAGTTTATATCAAGGTAGCCAAGCATACATTAAAATAGGTACAAATATATCCCAAAATATTCCAATAATTAAAGGAACAAAGCAAGGGTGTCCTTTATCTCCTTTATTATTTACATTGATTGTGGAACCTTTGGCTAATTTGATAAGATATGATGACAACATTGAAGGTTATAGCTTGAGTTGTAACGATGTTTCCAAATTACAAATGTTTGTAGATGACACACTTATTACTCTAGTTGGTAATAATGCATTTATTCACACTCTTTTTAAAGATGCTGAATACTTTCAAAGAAAGTCATGTTTAACCTCTAATAACAATAAAACTAAAATATTGACAATTGGCCCTAAAAAACTAGAATTACTAGCTGACTGTAAAAAAATACCAAGCACAGTCTACTGAGCTACTTTATCTAAGCATTGTAATTGCTAACAACATTAAAGATATAATTCAAATCAATTACAATAAAAGCTTATTGGTAATAGGAAATCTCATTAAAAATGGAATAAAATCCAATTTTCTATGGATGAAATACTTTTAATTATTAAAATGATTCTGTTTACCAAAAATTCTTTATATTATCCAATCAATCTCTTTATCCCCTCCTAGTTCATTAATTAAAAAAATTGAATTCTATGATACATACATGTTTACGGTTCCCTATGAGACCTAGAATAGCCTTATCTTATCACATGAAAAATTGGGAAAACGGGGGTATAGCTTTGTCTAATTTGGAAATCTACTCAATTTCTGCAATGGCTAAATTTATTTCTCTTCTTATAGATATTAAATACGCTGCTAAGTTGAAGAACGTTCTAGAAATATTAATGACTGATGCAATAAAGAATAATAAAACACAGAAATTAATGCTGTTTAATAACTCCTTTATCTGGATCTTAAAAGATTATTTTTCCACTTATTCTTCTCAGAATTTTAGAAAAAATGCTATAATTCTTCTTTTGAGATCGTTTAGAAGCTATTTATATAAGTTCAACTTGTATAAAGATTGGCTTTTTCTCCTATTTCCTATAGCCTATATGCAAGGTGCTATATTTTCTTCTGATTTTATGAAAATGTATTCTTTTCAACAAAAAAAATACATTTTTGGTCCCAAATGATAACTAATAATGATCTGAAATCCATTAACTTACTGAAAAATGAACATGATTTTGACACAACATCCTGGTTGGAGCTACATGAAAGTAGAAAATATGTATCTAATAAACTTGACTTTATGACTTTATCAACTAAAAGTTCAGTTTCTAAACTAATTCAGTATATGGTGCTGTCTATAAATCACCAACTAGGAACATTTTATCTCACTTATATAAGGCAATTAAACTAGATCTAGATAATATATCAGATAAGTATTGGAATTATTTATCCTTAATTGATAATCATCCCCCACAGAGAAAGACAAAACACATATATTACAATCTGCTAGTGTAACCACTTCTTCACTAAGATGGAAAATTTTCACATGGAGATATTTGCATAGATCTTTTATAACCCCACTTTCTTTAAGTAAATGTAATAAGAAAAATGTCAATGAACAATAAAATAGGCTCAGTGACAACATCTGGCAGTCAACAGCAGTTACCATATAGATGTCTATTCAGGCCAACTAATGTCCACTCTATAATTCAAAAAGGAACTGCAAAAACTTCAAGTAAAAACCCTTTATTCAAGGTTGTCACTGAGCCTATTTTATTGTTCATTGACATTTTCTATTTTATTGGTGCTCAGTGCCATTTATTTTCCAGCTGTGCTGATTATTTACTTAATCGTAATAAGAAAAATGTTAACTGCTGGAGGTGTAATAATGTAGTTAATGCTGATTGGGCCCATATGGTATTTGATTGTACAGAATTAAATAATTTCTGGAAAGACATTAATCATTTAATCAATCTTTTACAAGAAATTTTCACAGATATTTTTTTACTCTTAAAATCTCTAGTATTGTTTAACACTCTTGTTTCTAACTGTATTACAGAAACTAATCAGCCTCTGCTTTGGTCTACTTTATCAGTAGTCAGGAAAACAGTTGCAAGAAATTGGAAGTCTGAATCTTCTCCCTCAGTAAATGAATTCAAAAATCTACTTTTTGAAGTATGTAATTTACATATATTGACCTAAAGAGCAAGATCCTCTAGGAATACTATTGTAAGCAATATGTGGAAGAAAGTTTGATTTGTTAGATAAATAATTTAATAGTAATGTATCAATATTTATATGAATTTTAATTTAACATGTATTTGTGGAAAGTGTCATTGTAAATAGTTTAAATGTGTTTGTTTTTTTTTCACTGTCATTAGTAAGCATATTCAAAATTGTACATAACTCAAGATATTTGTTTCATCTATTTCAATTCAATAAAGCTGTTTTTTTAAAAAACTGATACTGAAATTATATACAGTAAGTCAGTTTAAAGTCCTCCTACTCTGTCTCTAATCATTTGACTCTCTTGTCCTGTACTACCTTAGTTAAGAATGTTCACATAACTAGATTGGAATGGTTTAGTTCCCTAATTGCCTTCAACTCATCTTAGAATATGAACAATCTACAAACTTACATCAATACCATATGCAGATTCATTCAGCTATCAAACAGAACTAGACATCACTACTCTGTACTAAAAAGACAACAACAAGCACCTAATCATTGTGTGTGCCATCTTCCTTCTATATTCTTTTTTTATAAACTTCTTTATTAAATCACAACTGAAACAGTGACAAATGAACACACAGAATAATATAAAAGAAAACTGGCCACGGCTAACATTTTTTCACAAGTTCACTTCCTTCTCTCCCTTAACCCTCACTCCTCCTCCTGAATATTACTCTGCATGCACTGTTCTCACAAATTCCATTCACTGCTATTTAGTTTGCTCTTTCCTTTTTCTAAAGATCCCACCACTAATCAATGAAAACTACTGCCCTGACACAAAGATATTCTGATTCTCAGATCATTCCCATATCATCTCCACAGTGAAACTGAGATTTTTTTACTCTCCATTGAACTAATCTTCATAAAACTGTAGGCGAAAGCAAAGCTTTTCAAAAGTAGCTCCTGCCCCAAAATAGAACCACCTTCCAAAACAAATAAAAAAAAAACTCAGTAGCATTGTTAGAGGAAAAAGTTTTTAGAGCATCTCAAAAAAACTTTACTCCTGCACACACTTTATTGACAAAGGATACAATACCCTACACCATCTCAACTTTCATGCATTAGCCCAGTTAAATGTTTCCATGCCATAAAGTGCTTTAAGTAAAAGCTTCATTAGCTCAGTTATGTTTGTATATTTAACCTGTACATGCTAATGTATCTTTGTCTCTACATACTGATATAGGTCCTCTGACTACACATGGAACTGCAATCTTTCCTCTGAGCACATATCGAAATGCATTGAGTAATTCCAACTTGTGCACTGAAAAGCATCTGTCTGGTCTGAACATTAAAATCCTCTGTTCCTTTATATATCTTGTAACTGTAAATCTTTTTTTATAACATGACTAAAAATTATTGGTGTCTTATTTCCAACTATTAATGTTGCACTCTTGCTAATGTATTGCAGTGCCAATGATATTGTGCCTGTCATGATTGAAAAGGGTGGCAGATCCAAGACAGTCACCATATTAACTAATCAGTAGCGTTAAGCTGGTATTGTTTCTTAGTACAAAACTAGACAAAGACACTATAATTTGCTGGAGTGCACAAGTAGCAGCCAAGATGTTCCAGTGTTTTTTCATTACATTACATACTGTGCAATCATTACTACTCTTTGTAACAGAAAATGTTCTAGAATAACTACTACTACTAATAATAATAGAACTAATAGGAACTGTGTAAAGATCATTTACAAAGTATTGCTATGTACTTGAATTTCTGTATCTTATGATATTTTCCTTAACTAAATCAACATCAACAAGCCCATAACCCCAGCAATACAATCTCAAGATATATTTTCTTTTACATTAATAAACATATTTTAATCTAAAGTAAGGCAAGGCATTCTTAACATCTGATCTTTCAGAATATTTCCACTGTCATATCTCAGAGGCATGTTGCTCCTACCTAGGTATGCACTATATATATGCCTAGTTTCATACATTTATTTATTTATTTATTATATATTTCATGACTGGGAATGTCCGTCTGAGCTAACTAACCCTTTTTCAGCGAAGGCCCAAGGAGAAAAGCGCTAAGACAGATTACATGACTAACATCCATAGTACTAATAAATGGACAAGTAACAAAAAGTGTACACAATACAAGAAGCATAAAGTCGTAATACAATGAAGTTAAAAAAATAATATATTTACATGTGATTAGTTTTGGTAACTGTTGAAATGAGAAGTGGAAAACAGTTGGAAGGAGGGATAGGAGATGGATCTAGAGGAGAGTTAGAAGCTAAGGGAGACAGGTTTATGGGGACTGGTTACACTGACATATCCTTTTAGATTGTAGGTATTGTTTAGTGGCTGTTTTGAACTGTTTTTGTTGTTGAAGAGTCCTGATTTTGAGTGTTAGATTATTACAAGTCTTAGCAAGGTTAAAACTGTAGAGATTTTGCCCTATTTTAGTTTTAGGTTTATGAATTCGTAATAGCCCTTGGCTGGAACTACAGAGAGATCTTGCTGGGGGTGTAGTAGGAGATTAGAGTAGAGAAAGTTGGACAATAAGAGGGTTTGTAGAGCATTGAATGAATGATCTGAGTCTGAGTTAGTAGGAGAAGGTTGGGTAGTTCAAGCTAGTGAAGTTTTTTCAATGAGAGACAGTGATGGTACTTATATGTATTCTGTGCAGCAAATCTGGCAATCTTGTTGTAAGTTGTTTCGAGTTTGGCTAATAGTCCAGTATTGAGATTAGTTAGAATTTGAGAACTATAGAGTAAGGTGGGTAAGAGGTAAGCATTAGATAGAGTTAATTTAGCTTCCTTATTAAGAAAATTCTTGTTATGGTACAGTAATCCTAACTTCTGATGCATTTTCTTAATGCAATTGTTGATATGTAAATCAAACTTAGTAGTTTTTTGCTGTTGTCTACCTGTATAAGGGTATTATTTAGAGACAGTATTGTGAAGGATAATTTGATGTAGTGAAGGATTTTTGGAAGAAAGAGTAGTAGTTTAGTCTTGGTTGGATTGAGAATAAGTTGGTTATTGGATAGCCATTTTTCTACTGAGTTGAAGGAAGTCTGAGTAATTCATGTAAGTTGAGTTATAGAGTCAGCGACTGAGATGACTGTAGAGTCATCTGCACAGTGTATAATAGATGAGTCAGGACAGGAAGAGGAGAGAAGATTGGTAAAGATATTGAAAAGTGGTGGACCAAGGATGGAATCTTGTGGAACACCTGTTTTAATGGTGAGCAAGGGGGAATGGGCTGAATGCCATTTTACTGATTCGTAGCGATCAGAGAGAGAACTTTTAAACCAAGATACAGTAGAAGGTGAGAAATTAAGGTTTATCAATTTTTGCAAAAGTAGAGGATGAGAGACTGTGTCAGAGGCCTTTGAGAGGTCTAAGAACAGACAGGAGATAAGTTCATTGTTGTCTCTGGCAAGTGATACAGTATTAAGGAAGGATAGAAGGGCTGTAGTGGTGCTATGGTTGGGACAAAAACCATGTTGAGTAGGTGTGAGTAGATTCTCTAGAAGTAGGTATTGCATTATTTGTTTGTGTATACATTTTTATAGATGTTTGGAGAGAGGTGAGAGTATAGCAGTAGGTCTAAAGTTGGATGTATCTGTGGCATTACCTCCTTTATGTATAGGAAGGGTATAGAATTGTTTTCAGATAGTAGGAATAATTGATTCAGATATGGAATGATTAATTAGTATGGAAACTGGAAGAGGAAGGGGATCAGCAGCAATCTGTAGGAAAGAAGAGGGGATATTGTCAGCAGATGTGGAGCTTGGTTTTAATTTGGATAGTAGGGATTTGGTAAAGTTGATGGAGACTGGTTTTAAGGAGAAAGTATTTATAGAACTGCCTTTTGGTGATGGGTCTGTGACACTCATATTGTTATTATAGATAGCTTGGTTGGGGGTGGGGTTAATCAGTTCTGCTACTGAATCAATAAAATAAGAGTTAAAGATTGTGGCAGTTTCCTCATGTGTTTTGTGAGGACATGGATTTGGAGAACTTGGGGAGCCTGGGTGTAATATTTGGTTAACTGAGTTCCAGAACTTGCTGGGATTTGATTTAATGGTAGAAGGTGGATTAAAATAGATGTTTTTCTTATATGTATTTATTTGTCTTTTGGCCAAATTTCTTAATTATTTATATTTTTGCAGGTCTGGTTGGAGTTTGGTTTTTATCCGGGTTTTCCATGCCCTATCCCTATTTTTTAGTAATGTTCATGTATTTTTAGTTAACCATGGAGCTAGGTTTGATTTAATTTGAACTGTTCAGAGAGGTGCAAGAGAATTAAGAATATTTAGGAATGTGGAGTTAAAGAACTGAACTGCATCATCTAAGGGGAGTTGTTGTGGGGTGGTGGTCCAGTTTACTTCAGAGAGGAGAGATCTGAAGACTTCAGGGTCAAAGTTTGTTAATTTGCGGCATTTTATGAACCTCTGGTGTTTAGTATGTTGGGGTGTGTATCTGAGAACTTTTATGGGACAGTGATCACTTAAGGTGTCTGAGATGGTTTCAGGGTTGTGGTATTTTGAAGGGTGAGAAACTAGTATTCAGTTAATGATACTTATGGTTGAATGAAAGTTACTGGTATGGATGGGGTCAGTCATAAGATGGGTAAATCCATAATGATTTATGTGTAAGGATGGGTTAGGAGAGTTTCATTGAAAATGTGGTTGGAGATGTAGGCAAGTATATTTTCTAGGAGGGGAATGTTATTTCCTGGAGGTATGTATATTGCCTCATTGCAACATAAAGCTTTATAACATATGTATTAGTGTGTGTTTTAATATCTTCTATACTTAATGTATATTAATTTACATAATTTTGTTTTACAATATGCTCTGCTTAACTTTCAAATGTAATAAATATTTTAAAAAGATCACATTACATAAGTCATTCTATAATACATATTTCCAAAAGGCTTACTTGTTAGCACAGTTCTACAGTCACTCTCAATTGTTTTTTTAATGGTATTTTATTCACATAACCATATAGTTCATCATCTTAATCATCACAATCTTTTCATCTGAGCTAGTATCCTGCATTGTTTTGCCATTTTAACTGATTTCTATGGATTTCTAAACAATTGCAGCTCATGTGTATGTTTCTAATTCTCATGTATTTAACCTAAAGTGCACTGCACATAAGTACATTATTAAGTACATGGAATCAAAACTGTGATACATGCATATTTTTCTGACTGCATCTACTGTACGGCCTACTTCACCAGGTAATGAATGCATGTACACCTGTTAACACATGCATTACTAAGACCTATGTTACAAGTGCTGTGCATAATTAGAGGGCAGGTTAGTGATTCAGCATTGAAGAGAACAGATGGGAAAAATTTGTAAAAGTAACTCAGGAACTGTTATTTCAGAGATGATGAGTTATTAGAGTGTGTGCTGAAATGTGCTCATCCAGAATGGTTGAAAGTTGCCTAAATAGTAAAGCTGAGAATGTGCAGCGCTATACTGAACCAGTGAGGACATGGACTTGAATTACTATACGTCATCTTCTGTCTAATTTTAGTTGTGTTTATCCATATTCATGTTTATAACAGTTCTGTAGATTGATCTCCACACTCATCAGATACTGTTTCAAGAGAGATGGAACAGGAATCGGAGTATATACCAGAAGATGAAGTATATATGTGTGTGTGTGTGTGTGTGTGTGTGTGTGTGTGTGTGTGTGTGTGTGTGTGTGTGTGTATATATATATATATATATATATATATATATATATATATATATATATATATATATATATATTCAGGCAGCTAGACAAAGCATCTTGATAAGTCTAAGCCTCTCATGGACTAATAATAAATCCCAGTCTGGCCACACAAAGGCAATTTTTTTCCCTCATTCATTAGATCCAGTTCTATAGAACCTTTGTACAACTAAATGACTTAAAAGCCTTCTAAAATCAACTAAGACTTTACATTTTGCTCCTTGGGTTTCAAACAAACATACTCCATTCTTAAGCATGATTATTTTCTGATGTTACTAGGAAAGTATGAGAACCAGGTTATGTGCTAGGCCAGAAAAGTGATGTGACCTGGCCTGTTGTCTAACCTCTTCTGTAGGTATGAAATCATCAAATCAAATTCATTTATACTTTATTCATGCAGATAATGTAGCATTTAAGCATGTCACAACATAAGTAGAAATCGATAGTTTTGTTTCCCATCTTGCATTTCTAAACTTAATAGTTTCTAGTGTTTTCTTCTTTTGTTTTAACATTGATATTTGCAAATATTCATGGCTAAATAAACACTTTTCATCAGCAGTATAAGCTATACATTTACATTAAGACTTTAACTCTTATTAATCAACACAGTCTTTTTAATCGGTACTCTTGAAAACCAAATAATTACCTTCTCAGAAATTCCAGAGTCATGATTTTTCTGTTTCGATTTTCCATCCTGGATTTCTGTGATGTCCTTTCCAATTTCGTAGGATACTTGCCTGCTGGCTGCTCTGGAGTTCATGCTACTTATATCTGCTTCTGTATCAGTCCAGCCCTAAAATCAATAAACTCGTTAAATCACTTACACATTTCAGAGTAGTTTAAGTACCTCTTGGTTAATATGTTGTCACCGATTCTAAGACAGCTAAATAATACGCATCTATTGCCAGTACACTAGGCCACCCCAGAATGCAATATGGTCCTGTTGTGTCCAATGTCATAAATCTTGGGAAACTTTCAGAGCCATTTGTGACAACCTAGGGGCTTAAAACATAGCAAAATATTCCTTAAACCAGTGTTTTCATATATAAGCTACAATATCTCTAATACACTGCATCCTAAAAAACTGTTTTAGTATGAACTGAGGTGGTTACAAAAGCAACAGCTACTCACTAGTGATGAATACTGAATGCAATCTGAGTTCTCTCTTTCAGTGTGTCAAAAAAGAGAGTGCCTTATACTAGCAGGCAGGCTAAAGATTGCCATTCTTGTAAATTTATTCCAAAGTCAGCAGTGTACTTCCACTACATGAATGTATTGTAGCACAGAGTTTAACACATTTCCATGCAGGACAATTCTGTATGCTGTTTGGAAGAAATTAATTCAGTGATTTTATCTGAAAGCCAACATGTTTAAAAATTCATGTGTTTGAATGCATTTTAAAAGTTCTAATGCAACTGTCATTTCTGTTAAAATACTGCTTGCTTATATAAATAAGCATCAATTTTGTAAGCAATAAAAACATTTTTGTTAGCATGGCTTGTGGAAATGCATGTTAAATAAGATATGGCCTTGACTTATATAGGCATCTGCCTCCATCTCTGCATAATTACCTTAACTAACAGATAGTTTCCAAAAGTGCCAAGCTACCCAGAACACCCTGCTATACTGAAAGATCCATTATTACATGTTGTTGTTGTTTGTCTTTTCGGCTTTTCCTGGTTAGGGGTCGCCACAGCGGAACTCCAGTCCGCTAATGATTGGCAGTTAGTTTTTTTATGGTGTCAAGTTGCCAGACCGACGCCCAACCTTCAACGAAGGCACACCCATTCAACGCATGTCTTTCGAACGCCCACTCGACTGCGGGGGGGACATGCAGACTCCACACAGAAGGCACTCCCAACCCAAGCTGAGAATAGAATGGGAGAACCTCTTGCTGTGAGGCAACGCCACACCGCTGTACCACCGCGGAACTATCCATTATTACATGTCTGACTCCTAAAATATCCATTATTACATGTCTGACTCCTAAAATATTGTCTGGGCAGTGCATGCCATGCAGACCTGACCAAGTTTACTAGTACCATCTACTATACTCTCCTGGTGGCACCATCATGCTGTGATACTATGATTACCAGTAGCATGGATGAGTTTGAATCCCACTACTGCCTACTAAATATGTGAGGAGCTATGGCACATGCTGACAGCAAATATGAAGAACAAGTCATAGCTGAAACTGAAGGGATTGTTTGACATGTCACACAACTGACACCCAGTAAGTTAAAATGAAAGAAAGAGCACATAAGTCTAACTCAGTAATCAATTCACAACATAAAACCTACCTCAAGGAAATCTGTGCTGCTGTCCTGGGTATGAGCATTCATCATTAACCTTCATTTTAAACAGCACAAAGGTCACCTTCTGAGCTGAATCTTTGACCTAATACCACAGGCCCCTTTCACACCACTTTCTCTTGTGAATGACAATGGTTTCCACTGCACTATGAATGATAGTAAGGAACGCACAATGTAAAAAAGTGAATGAAATGGACACATCTCGAAACAACCAGTCACAACAAGACCCTGCCTATCTTCACAATGTATTAAGTTAAAATGACCAGTACACCTACCGTCAATTTAAATACAACACAATTACAAATAGTACAAACTGTTGTCCATTCACTAAGTCTAAATTTGTAAAGCAAAATATAAAGTTATAACCTAGTGTACCAATACGATTAAAGAAAAACAGTAAAGTAATTAAATTAGCTGTGCTCTTTTTTTCATTTCACTCTTAATAGAAATGGTATTGTTCAGGCCTGGATGATTTGTAGCATCCAGCATGAACTGCCAGTACATTTCCTTGTGTAGGAGCATGTTTTCCCAGTCACTACAATATGGAACAGCCATAATTTGTTTGATCACTAAGAAAAGGAATTTTTTAAAACCTATACAAGACACAGAATTTCTAGGTAATGCATTCTTAGCATCCTTATGCTGGATGCTGTAGAGATGCTAATAAATATGTTTATTGAACGCATTTTTAGTCTTTCCCACATAAAACGCAGGCCAGTTTGAACAAACGACTAAATAAACAATTCTTTGTGAAAAGCAGTTGTAAAAAGTACTACAGTAGAAAAACTTTTAATTTTTTCAATACCAAACCATCATAATTAATACATATATATGTTAACTGATGACAGTGGCCACATTTTCTCATAAATAACAACCCATCATTTAACATTGTTGTCTTCTCCAATAGACACATCATATTTTGCTTGTTTTTGTATGTAAAGTTGGAGATTCAGCAAACAGATGTTTGAGATTATCATCACACTGTAACAAGGACCAATTTCAGGGTACAAAGTTCTCAATCTCTTATGTCAAGAGTATAATGTAACACCATATTGGTCTATAATTTGACTGCATCAGCATTGTCTCCTCTATCCAATTGTTGTAACCCTTTATGTATATAAGCCTACTAATCTCTTCTTGTGGCCCAGATTTCTTAACTGATGAAATCCAGAAGAGATGAGACATAACCTTGATCTCTAAACATTTGTTTGACAACCTCAAATTGTTTTAAACATTCATCACTCCCTGAGATCAACCGGGAAACATGACTAAACTGACTTTTAACAACACCTCTTTTTTGATGAAATGGATGACAACTAGTAAAATATAAGAAGGTGTTGCAATAAGTGGGTTTTCTATAAATACCATTTGAAAATGTTTACCTTTCCAGATTTCCACATCTAGGTATGCAGTAGAAAACTGGTTATGATGGAAAGTGAATAAGAGAAAATTAGTACTACTTTGACTCTGGTCTAACAGTTGGTCAAACTTTTCCGTGGTGTCATTCCAGATAAGTAAAAGGTCATCCAAGAATCTGAAGTATCCAGTGCAGTGCTTGAAAAGGGGAAGGTTGAATAAAATGTCAAGTTTCCATTTTAACATAACTGCATTGGCAAACAAGAGGGCACATGCAACCCCATTACTACTCCTGAATTCTGTTTGTAAAACTCCCCTTCAAATGACAAAACATTATTGGTCAAAATTAGGTCCATAAATCAAGTTATTGCCTGTGACTGTCAAAGATTCAAGTCTAGAAACAGTCTCTTCGAACCAACTTAGACCCACATCATTAGGAAATTACTGTGAACAAACTTTGCACATCGCGAGTAATAAAAAATGAAACTTCCTTTGCAGGGATGTGTCTCAGTTTGTCCAGGAGGTCCCAGGAATCTTTTAAAACATGTGGGAAAAAATTAAATAGTTGTTTCAGTTTGCAATCCACAAGTTTAGCTAAAGGCTCTTTGAATCTCTGGCCTCCACAATATGTCGAGGGGGTGGGGGTGGGTGGGTGAATGTCCATGTGAATTTTAGGAATTCAATAACATGGAAATCAACTCTAAGGTAGCCATATAAACCTTGTGAAATGGTATCAAACATAATTATTTAAAACTACTTTGATTTTTCAATAAGCGATTTTAATTTTGTTTATAGATACTGTAGAGTATACTGTCTCATCATGAAGTACGTTTAACATCCGCCCTGCATAACCCACAGTATCCATAATCACAAGTCCCCACCTTTGTCTGGTTTCATTCATCTAATATCTTTGTTATGAGTAAACTCATTATGAATTGTAAAACTTTTTTGTACTGTTACCCAAAGAGTTCCATATATCCTCCTCACACTGTTTTTCAAATAAATTTATCACAAGATGTAAAGGTGGATTCATAGTGCTCTTTCTTTTAAGTCTGCATCCTCCATTATTACGTCTACTGTCCCCAAATAGAAGCTGAAAGTTTAGTTTCCTAGTAAATATCCAGAAATCCAGGAGAATATATTCCACCCTTGTTCTTGATGCAGGAATAAAATGAAAATTTGAGAAACAGGCTGTGATATTGGGGAACAATATTTAACTCTGTAGCGTTATAAATATGAAAACTGAAAAAAGAGCTAATTGTCACTGTATCTGGTATTTGTAGCTTGAGATCAAATGTTGTAAAAATATCTAGTTCCCCTGTGTATTCTGTCTGGAAAATCACCTCCTGTTGTTCATTCTGTCTGGAAAATCACCTCCTGTTGTTCCTCTGTCTTGTTGTCTCCACATGGGGATGTTGATTCACAAACTGTTGATTGTTGACCTTCCTTGGCAGTCTCTCCGATCTCCTCAATGTAGTCTGTTCTACAGAGATCTCATATTCTGTAACTGGGTCTTGGTTCATCATACCAAGCTCTCATTATGATAACTGGTATTCTGAGAACCCGGAGGGGCAGGATAAACAGTTTTATTATGATACTGTGTATCATCTCGAAGTAACTTCTTGTCTTTCCTAGTTTGATTTGTACTAGCTTGTTATCAATGGAATGAAGCAAATTATTAAACTGCACTTTATACCTGTGAAATTCCAAGTCCATAGTAATGGATTCCACAAGTTTGGAAGTGTCTTGCTTGAATTCACCATTCATCTTTCATTCTCCTTTAATAGCAGTTTGGTCAGTTCCAAGCCAGTTCAATCAAAAAAAATCCAGTAATACATTGTGGAAAATGGGATTGGCCTCCACACCCTGTGGAAACTTTCATATCCGTAACCCCTTAGGGATATGCTGTCTGTGTGTGTGTGTGTGTGTGTGTGTGTGTGTGTGTGTGTGTGTGTGTGTGTGTGTGTGTGTGTGTGTGTGTGTGTAGCACACATGGTACTAGACTGCAAGCTAAGGAAAACTGATTTGAAAATTTACATATTTATTTTGCTTTTGTTTTCCTAATGGTAATGGATATTTTCAGCAGAACATGTTAATAAAAGTACAGTACAGAGTCAAAATGTTAATAAGGTACAGTTTCAAGGCCAAGAAAGGAGCAAAAAAGTAAATATATTATAAGGAGCACAGTATGTTACAATAAACAATACAGTTGAAAGGACATTTTGTTCAGTCATTTGTTACATTCATCAGTGGCTAGTACAGTAAACACACATTGATTGAGTAAGAGTATAGAAAGGAGTTGTTGCAAGCTAACAGAAATGGAAAACAGCTATTGCTTTCAGCCAGGCAGGAACTCTGTCGGGATATATAGAATTTGGTTGATTTTGTGTAGCTGATTATATAGCAGGTTAGGAAGAAGCTATACTTTTTTATTGTAGCAGATGTTTAGTTTGTTAAAGTCTGCTTTGTGTAGGTTGATGAGTATGGGGGAAGTATAGAGGAGTGTGGATAGCAGGTGGGTTCTTGCGATGGTGACTTTACTTATATCTTCTAGAAAAATACA
This sequence comes from Protopterus annectens, assembly GCF_019279795.1. NCBI lineage: Eukaryota > Metazoa > Chordata > Ceratodontiformes > Protopteridae > Protopterus > Protopterus annectens. The sequence goes on along the minus strand of NC_056748.1, from coordinate 835,857,248 downwards.
TGCTAACACAAAACCTGCTATTCTGGCAATCTTCTAAGTTTATAAGAACAATATTTAAAATCAGTCCCTGTTTTTGGGCCTTTGTCCCCCCATTATTTTATGCTTTATTCTGATTTCTAGCCCTAAGAGGTTGGGAGGTACACTACGTATATATGGATCCCTGACACATGGCTGAATACCCATTTCATTATTAAAAGACCAGTTAGGTGAATGACAATTAGGCTGAAAGTTCATTTCATTGAATGAGGTACAGCTGCACATAGTCCTGCAATACAGAAGTAGAAATATTAGAAGTGTGTGAAAAAGCTTTACCTGATGATTGGGTTACCTGTTCATAATAATTGCTGATATGGTTTCAATTTATACACAGTCATTGATTCCCTATTTATGGTATTTTCATTTTATACAGAGTTGTATAATATTATATATATAATATTTTATATATATATATATACACACACACACACACACACACACACACACACACACACACACACACACACACACACACTAGGGTCTACTTTGTTTCATTGAATGTCATTTTACTGAATTTCATTTCACCCCGACCACCTCGTTGAAAACACAACTGAGAACTCATTTCATTTAATCTCATTTCACTGAACTGAACTTAGTATGTATGGCACTATGAAGAGTACTGTAAGGCAAGTAAAAGGTATATGCTCTTTTCCCCACTGTAGTGCGATCCTGGAGTTAGTATATATAGTTGGGGGGCGTAGCCCCCACCTTGTTTATTTTATTCTCTATTTTACCAAAAACATCAATACATTTTAAACAGTAGACATGCATAGTTGCAACACCGATGACTAACTCTCTCCAGAAGACAATATGTACTCAGACTAAGTGGGAGGATACACCCCCCACACCCCCCAATGTGGGGGCTGTGCCCCCCCTTAACTATATATACTAACTCCAGGATCGCACTACAGTGGGGAAAAGGGCATGTACTTTTTACTTGCCTTACAGTACTCTACACAGTGCCGTATATACTAACTGCAGTTCAGTGAAATGAGATTCAGTGAAATGGGTTTTCAGTAATTTGAGATTTCGGCAAAGTGGTTGGGGTGAAATGAAATTCTGATAAACTTTACCCCCTCAGTTGGGCAGCATGGCCAGATTATTGTACTGAACCTTAATGAGTGTCTCATGGCAGGTACAGGTTTTGATAACAACCCCCCATTGCAGCATGGTGAGGACTTGTGTACTAGATTGAATCAACTAGATTATAAGCTTTTTAAGTTGAAAAAGCCTAAATGGGAAATTTTTTTATCTCACTGAGTGCATCAAGGCGAGATGGGTCCCTAAAAGGTTTTGGCAATGGAGATTCCCATCAGGGCTCGAAAGGGATTCACCTCTACATAAGGAGCTACTCGAGCTGTTTGATAAACAGGGATGTGAAATTATGGAGGTCCTGGTAAAGCATAATGACAAACTAATGGACAAACTAGCAGTGGAGGCAATGGCTTTAAATGACCATGTTATCCATGACAACCAATATCCTGAATTTAAAACTGAGCATGCACGTATTTTCTTTAGTATAGAGCAAAGCATAACCTGTTCAAAAATTATAAATTGAAGAAATCTGAACGGGATAGAAGCGATTATGAAAATGGTTATGCCTATCCCCCTCTACCAAAAGCACAGGTTTGGGGTAGATGGGATTTTGGCAATGATTCTGTACCAGCTACAACAGTGAATGGTAACCACAGCAACCAGTAATGAATGGAAGAGGAGTGGCTGAACAGAACTGAGACCTAGCCAATGAGCAAGAAGATTTAGAGGAGGGGCAGGATTTTCCCCCACTGAGGCGGTCAGAACATATCAAGAATTTACAGAACAACTACCAATCCAGTTACAACAATGGGTGGAGATTCAACAGGACCAATTAGAGGACTATCTACCAGGCCAATGCTCCACCCTATTTGGGCACAATGAGATGGAGGAGGTGAACCTGGATATTTCTGCTTGGCTGGTTGGAGAGGAAAATAATGAGATCATAACAAACAATAAACAGCATAACGAACATGTGGTCACGATTGTTTATAACACCAAAGGTGACTTTAAATTGTTTAATTACACGGACATGGAACTTGGTCCTAATGTTGCTGATATCTTTGCACGAAGTATGAATTTTGTGCCAGCAAGTCTGTTCAATGTGTTATTGGATTTAAAGTTGTATGTGCGTAAGCAAAATTTTAGTATTTTATTTAATGAAACAAACTAATATGCACAGCCTTAGGACCTCTAGTTTGTATAATCCTCCCTTGTGTCCCCTGTTGGGGTTTTTTGAAAAACTTTGTGAGCTGGATTTACAGGCGGTGCTGGGCAGGAATGTAAATAGAGCTGATGTGAATGTACGGAGAGAAGAAGTTATTACACTTATAAAAATAATGATTTAAGAGCTGTGAAGCTGGACATGGGTGGGGGGTATTCTCATGATGCAAACTGATTACAAGGAATCTATTTTCCACATACTGGAGGGTAACACGTATGAGCAATTGAGTATATCTGAGTTAAATTCCTCCCACCATAGAGTTAACGACCAGTTGAGGGATAGTTTTATTGAAAGGTGTATAACCTTGGATGAGTATAAATATTTAAACATGGTAGCCCCTCAGGTTTTGATTATTTTTGGGGTCCCTAAAATCCACAAATCTATACAAAAACCTCCTATGAGACCTATAGTGGATGGGCGGGGATCCATAATGGTGTCATGTGCCCAGTTTGTGGACCTCAAACTAAAACATCTATTAAAGGATGAACAACATCTGTGTAAGGATTCGTGGGACTTTTTAAACAAAATTAATGATATTTTATATTTTGATACAGATTTGTTGGTTACAGTTGATGTCCATGATCTATGCACGTTTATACCACATTCAATAGGGCTGGAATGAATGCAAGAGTATTTGGGGAGAAGGGATGTAGATCAGGTGTGTGTCAATAATTGTATGGAATTATTGGAAATTATTTTGAAAAATAATTTCATTTTTTTAAGGTAGGATATACAGACAAAAAGAAGGGGTGGCGATGGGATCCCCTTTGGGTTCCTTGCTGACCATTATTGTCATGCTTTAATGGGAGTTCCTATATATCCTCTCTCATCCTTACAGGGAATGTATGAAATTATATCTACATTATTTGGATGATATTTTTTTGATATGGAGGGAGGGGGAAGCAGAATTACTAAATGTTATGGATTATATTAACCATAGTACGCATTTTTGGCATTCACACATTCCTATCACATGGAAAGGATGGCGTACTTGGATGTTTTGACAGAAAAGGATAGTACACTGTGTGAGTATGTTTAGGAAACCTACATGTTCAAACATGTTATTGCATTTCTGCAGTTCCCATCCTTACAAGCAGAAACGAGCTGTAGTAAAGGGGCAACTGGTGAGGGCGGCGTGTATGAGCTCATTGGATCGGGACTCTGTAAAAGAATGTGATACTGTAATGGGAATATTTTCCAAAAGACGTTACTTCCTGGCCATGATTGAATAACTTACAGAAGAGGTTTCAGTGAAGAGGCAGTCAGGGCATTTTAACCCTATAGTACAGCCAGATAAAGGAATGAGTAATACAATATTGAATGTAAAGGATGACCATAATAATAATAATAATAATAATAATAATAATAAATATTCTATAGCTATGGTTACGCCCTTCAGTATAGAGAGCCCAAAAATTAAATGGATTTTAAATGAAAACTGGAATTTCTTGAGGGAGAATAGTAGTACCTTGGATATACTGGAAGAAAGTCCCACTATAATTTACAAAAGGGTACAAAATATAAAAAATATACTAGAGACGAGACACACAGCTTTGGTTTTACATCCAAGGATGTCTAATATTGGAGGGTGATAGGATTAATATTAAGAACAGGGATTTTATCTTGCAAGGCAAATACAACTGTAACACTGTTGGGGTGATTTACGGAGCTTGTTGCCAGTTATTTGAGGCCTTTTATATAGGCAAAACGGAATGCAAGCTCCAAAACCGCATTTATGAACATTTGTATGATATAAAAAAAAGGGAAAAACAACGAATGCCTTGTATAGACATTTGGAACGACATAATGACCATTTTTCTTAATTTGGTGTGTTAGAAAATTTGGCAGTTAAGGCTAGAGCCATATAGATATCTGGGACTGAATGAGGGTATTAGTATAGCCCCCATTTTGAAACTAAAAGCCCTGGTTAGATAGGGAAAGGTTTTGTTTCATAACAGTTGCAAAGCCATAAAATTGTGTTGGATTTGGTGTAATGGAAATCTGATTTTTAACGGTATTTGTTTAGGTTGTTTACTAAAATTAAAAAGTAAACGTTAAATTACATGGATGTGTACATTTGAATATACTGGTTTTTATATTACGATGCCATTTTTTTTAACATTGAGTTTGCATATATATGTGCATATATATTTTGTGAATAAGAAGGAATGATCATATGACATTTGTTTTGAGGGTCACATGATTTTTACAGACTACTGAAAGAAGGAGATGGGTAAATGATATGTATCTGATGAAGTTTTATGGATGGTAAAATAAAAGCACTTATACTATTAAAAAGTGAATTTATACATTTTGTGGACGTGGTTGGTGTGCTGGTGCTCATTCTTGTACCTGGTGCTACTGTTACACCTTCAACTGTGTTATATCACCTTTACAAACATGGCACTTCAAATGGGAAATCAATGATATTGACATAAAGAATCCAGTTTTGTTGTCTACTACTCAATGTACTCCTAGATATGTGTGTGTGTGTGTGTGTGTGTGTGTGTGTGTGTGTGTGTGTGTGTGTGTGTGTGTGTGTGTGTGTGTGTGTGTGTGTGTGTGTGTGTGTGTGTGTGTGTGTGTGTGTGTGTGTGTGTGTGTCTATCTATAGATAAATAGATGTGTGTGTGTGTATATATATATATATATATATATATATATATATATATATATATACATACATATATATATATATATATATATATATATATATATATACACACACACACACACACACACACACACACACACACACACACACACACACATATTGTGGGCAGAGAATTTATGGCAGTATGACCTAAATTTTTGTGGGTTACTTAGATCAAGGATTATCTGTTGTTCTTTCCTAGTCTAATGGATAGCTATTTCATAAGTATTATTAAGTTTCATTAGTGTTAGAATACTTGAGTATAATAAAGTATCCAAAGCTACTCATGTTTTCACTACTTGGATATGGCTTGCTGATTTGTTTTGAGGGAAATTAATTCATATTGACATAACTGCATTTTTGTACCATTAAGGACATTTTAGTAAATTGTCCTTAAGTTATAGAAGACTGCGATGAATCTTTGATAACATTTTAAAATATCATCTGTAAAAGTTTATGCTGCAAACCTGCTGGGGTATTTCTCCATTTGCTGCATGTGTAATAAACTCTGCAAGCTGTGCTAGTAAAGGACTGAAAGAAGTAAAAATAGGAAAAATACCATCTTTTAGCTCTAGTCAAGCAGAAAAACATTGGTGGATGTATTATTCACAGGTTTAGGATATTCTTCTGCTGATTTAATGCAAAAGTAATTAATTGTTTGATATTCGCATTTTTATTACTGTAACAGAAAAAATAAACTGAGAGAGTTTTGAGAGAGATCCTGCTTACTCTAACGTATACTTTACTCAAGGTTCAGAATGATCATGGGAAAGGAGGATGGTGTCTTGTTGGGATTCCTAGTATTTATTTATTTATTTTTATTTATTTTACATTTGTTGACCGGGTTGGTCTGACTGAGCTAGTGGCTCATTTTCAGCAGAGATCCGGGGAGAAAAGCTCCACAGTAAGATACAATATGTTAGCTTACCATGATTAGGTAATAACATTTAAGTAAACATACATTTTAAAGAATTTTACTTACTCAAGCAAACAGGCAATTACATGACTGGAAATTACAAGACATTTATGCATACTTGTAAGGTCAAGAGGTGATTGTAGAGAGACAGATGGACTTATAGGGAGAGATAGAACTTAGGCCATAAGGAAGAAGACAGGTCATGGTGGATGAGTGCAGTGGCAAGTCCAGTTTTTCTTAAAATATTCACGAGTGGCGGCTTTGAATTGTTTAGGGTGATTTAGTGACCTGATTTAGAGGGGGAGTTTATTCCTATAAGCTGCACGGTTGTAACTGTAGAGCAAGTGGCCCATTTTGTTTTTAGATTTAGAAATCTGGAGCAAGTTTGGTCAGAGCTACGAAGGGATCTAGCAGGAGAGTACTTGGTTAAGAGGGATGTTAGGCTAGGGCAAAAGGATGGCACATTTAGTATGGAGTGGACCAGCTGAAGATGGTGTAGTTTGAGAAGATGGGTGAATTCTATCCATTCTAGTTGCTTAAGAGATAAGCAATGGTATGTCTTATAGGTTTGATTTGCTGAAAATGTAGCAACCTTGTTGTAGGTGGTTTCTAGTTTGGTGAGGAGTGTAGAGTTTAGATTTGTGAATATTTGGCAGCTGTATAGTCGGGTGGGAAGAAGAAAAGCATGAGAGAGAGTTATTTTGGCCCTATTAGTAAGGAATTTCTTGTTTCGGTACAGATGTCCGAGTTTCTGATATGTCTTTTTTACGCAATTAGTAATGTGAATATCAAATTTAAGCTGATCGTCTATGGTGACACCCAGTAGCTTTGAACTGGGTTCTACTGAGATGATTGTCTTGTTACAGGATTGGATGGTGAAAGTAGATTTGAGGTTAGAGAGGTTCTTGGGGAGAAAGACAAGAAGCTTAGTTTTCTTTGGATTGAGAATTGATTTATCATCACTGAACCATGCCTCTATAAAGTTTAATGTTGCTTGAGTTGAAGAGTGAAGGTTGGATGGGTTGTCAGCAGTTGTGATGACAGTGGACTCATCAGCATACTGCACAAGTGATGAGTGGGGGCATGAGGAGTGTAATTGGTTGATAAATATATTAAAGAGTAAAGGCCAGAGGATGGATCCTTGGGGGACACCCATCTCCACTGAGAGAAGGGGGGATTGTGCAGAGAGCAATTTAACTGATTGTTGATGGTGCGTGAGGTAGCTTGTGAACCAAGATAAGGTCTGGGCAGAGAAATTAGGGCTTGTTAGTTTGGAGAGGAGAAGTGGATGGGAGACAGTGTCAAAGGCTTTGGAGAGATTCAGGAACAGGGTAGAGACTAGTTTATTATTTTCACGGACAAACTAGTGAAAAAAGCTTGTAACGAGGAAGAAACCCACAGCACTGAATTCCTATTCACGATTCTCCAAAAGTAGTGAAATTGGTCCTCCTCTGATAGTATTGGGAATATGCTCTATGCCCATAAATAGGAAACTATGTCCTGAATAATTACTAACATGCTTGGCTAATGCATTTTCGCTTTTGTTATTTCGAATGGCATAACAATGCTGGTAAATGCGTTCTTTGAATTTCCTATCGGTCTTTCCGACATAGAAAGCGGGGCAACAAACACAAAAAGCAAAGTAAACAATGGATTTGGTGTCGCAAGTAATCTTAAATCTAATGTCATATTTCCTTTGTCCAATAATAAAAGAACTACCTGCCTTTATAGTATTGCACCAATTACATAGTCCACATGGGAAAGAGCCCCTAACCCTATTAAAAGTTTTGTTGGGGAAACCTCTCTGTAGTAGTTCTTTGATATTACTACCTCTTTTGTAGACTATCCGTGGTTTTGTTCCAAGTTTTTCCACTAAGGAACTATTGGAAATGAAATGCCAATTCTTCGAAATGATTGCTGCAATTGAGCTGGAATTTAAATTAAATGTAGTAACAAAACTGTTGGGGTAAAGTGGCACATCTGTTTCCCTAGTAGTAATAATGGAAACATCAAGAGGAACTGAAATAGAAGTATCAGCGAGTTCCAACAAATTAGAGGGAACATTAAGTTCTCTGTCAAGCAAAGGTTTAAAGAAACCAATTGTTCTTTTGGTTTCAATCTCACTGATTAATTCATCAATTAAAATTTGCGGATATCCTCTATTAAGGAACAATTCTTTTAGAAAAGCACATTCTAATGTAAAGTCAGCAAGATCACTACACATTCTCACTGCTCTCACTAATTTGCCTTTCACAATAGCTCTCTTCAATTTGAAAGGATGAGAGCTAGTGGTGTAGGAAAGAGTTGACATAAGTGTCTTTCCTAAAAATGGTGGACGTGAGTCTACCAGTGGACAGGTCTTTTTTCAGTCGGACATCTAAATAGTCAATCTCATCCATAGCAAATTTGTACGTAAATTTCAAAAAGGAAGTTGTTCCATTAAGAAAATCTACAAAAGATTGTGCCACAGTACAGTCGCCTCTAGTAAGAATGAACACGTCATCAAGGAACCAAGTGTAGAAGCCAATTTTCTCTTTCCACACTGGGTGACTAAAAACAAAATGTTTTTCCCAGTGGGCCATGAAAATGTTAGCTACACTGGCCCCACAAGGGGACCCCATAGCAACCCCTTGTTTTTGGATGTAAATTTCATTTTCAAAAGTGAAGAAGTTAGATGACAAGACAATGTCTAATAGTTCAGTGATATTATCTATTTCTGCTCTAGGTGCCTCCAATTCGGCTAGGAATAACCCCACCCACTCTATAGCTTCTTCGTGTGGAATGGAGGTATACAAGTCAACGACGTCGATCGTGAGGAAATTAAAAGTATCCTCCCATCTAATATTGTTTACATTTGATAGAAAGGACCAAGAATCCTTGCAAATGCTTGGGATCAACTTCAAATATTTCGAAAGTACAGAATCAATGTATTTAGCACTAGGGTAAGAGATCGAAGACCTCCCATCAATAAGTGCTCTCATAGGTGGATCGTGGAAGTTTTTATGAACCTTCGGTATCCCAAACATAACAGGGACCTTTGGGTGAATGATGTCAATGTAATTCAATAAATCAGAATCGATTCTCCCTTCAATAAAAAGGTCCCTGTAATAACTTCTTGTTCTATTAACACAAGTATTCATTTCGTTACGTGAGGAGACTTCATAAGCTGAAGAATTAAGAACTGAAAGCATTCTTTCAACATATTCTGTTTGTTCAAAAATGACCAACCCACCCCCTTATCGGGTTTATTAACTCTGACTGAAGAGTCACGCAGTCTATTAAGAGCATCTAACTGCTCTTTAGTTACATTGAATTTATTACCTGCTGGAAAATTATCTTTATCAATGTATCTGATGTCAAGTTCACATGAACTTTCAAACATGCGCAACACGACATGTATGGGTGGTTTGAAGATGCTAGGGAGTTTAAAGCTGTTAATAGAATAGTTTGTTGAGTCATTGAACAACAGGCTCAAATTTAGTTTTCTCACGTAACATTTTAGGTCAATCAATTAAATTCCAGCTCAATTGCAGCAATCATTTCGAAGAATTGGCATTTCATTTCCAATAGTTCCTTAGTGGAAAAACTTGGAACAAAACCACGGATAGTCTACAAAAGAGGTAGTAATATCAAAGAACTACTACAGAGAGGTTTCCCCAACAAAACTTTTAATAGGGTTAGGGGCTCTTTCCCATGTGGACTATGTAATTGGTGCAATACTATAAAGGCAGGTAGTTCTTTTATTACTGGACAAAGGAAATATGACATTAGATTTAAGATTACTTGCGACACCAAATCCATTGTTTACTTGGCTTTTTGTGTTTGTTGCCCCGCTTTCTATGTCGGAAAGACCGATAGGAAATTCAAAGAACTCATTTACCAGCATTGTTATGCCATTCGGAATAACAAAAGAGAAAATGCATTAGCCAAGCATGTTAGTAATTATTCAGGAGATAGTTTCCTATTTATGGGCATAGATCATATTCCCAATACTATCAGAGGAGGACCAATTTCACTACTTTTGGAGAATCGTGAATAGGAATTCAGTGCTGTGGGTTTCTTCCTCGTTACAAGCTTTTTTCACTAGTTTGTTTTCTGCTCCTTTGGTGGTTTCAATTTTCACAGACAAGTGATACAGTGTTTATAAATTATGTTAGTGCGGTTGTGGTACTGTGTTTGGGACAGAAGCCATGCTGAGTATGAGTTAGTAAGTTTTCCTGAAGTAAGTATTGTATAACCTGGTTATGGATACATTTTTCTAATATTTTGGAGAGAGGAGATAGCATAGCAATTGGTCTAAAGTTTGTTATATCAGAGGAGTTTCCACCTTTGTGAATAGATAAGGTATAGAAAGTTTTCCATATGGAAGGGACATAGGATTCAGAGATAGAGCAATTAACTAGGATAGATACTGGGTAGGCCAGTGGTTCTGCATAATTTGTAATAAGTAGGAAGGAAGCTTGTCAAGTGAAGGGGACCAAGGTTTAAGTTTAGATAGAAGGGAGTTAATGTAAGAAGTTGGCACTGTTTTGAGGGAGAAAGTCTCTTGGGTTTTAGGAAGTGAGGAGGAATGAGAGGATTTTTAGGAGCTGTTTCTTATTGGGAGTGAATTTACTAGAGAGGCTATTCATTCAATGAAGTGATGATTAAAGATGATAGCTGTTTCCTCAGGTGTTTTGTTTGGGCATGGGTTTGGAGAGGATGGGTTTCCAGGGTGTAGTATGTGGTTGATTGAGTTCCAAAACTTTTTAAGGTTGAATTTAAGGGTATTAGGAGGGTTAGTGTAAAATTTCTTTTTATCATTGTTGATGAGTTTTTTGGCTTGGTTTCTAAGTTGTTTGTAGGTCTGTAGTAGAGAGGGGGTCCGGGATGTTAGCCAGAGTTTCCATATTCTATCCCTAGTTTTCATGAGGGCATGAGTAGTTTTAGTAAGCCAGGGAGCAATTTTGGGTTTAATTCTGACTACGCGGAGAGGGGCTTGGAAGTCAAGGATGTTAAGAAAGGTAGAGTTGAATGCATGGACAGCATCATCTAAGAGGAGAGTAGTAAGGTGAAACCAGCTAATTCCTGAGAGTTGGTGAATGAAGGAATCAAGGCAGAAGGCTGATAGTTTACGGGTGGTAATATACTTGTGGGGCTTAGGGGAGTGTTGAGTATGTCTGATTACTGTTACAGGACAGTGGTCACTTAGGTCATTAGGAAGGAACTGGGGGTTATGGTAGTTTTTGGGGTGGGAAACCAGAATCCAGTCAAGGAGGGAGCTTGGGAGGTGTGATTTGTTGATATGAGTAGGGGAGGTGATTCGTTGCTCAAATCCATGTAAGTTAATAAAGGAGGTTGAGTTTGGAGCTTGGAGTGTAAGCCAATAAATATTTACATCACCCATCAAGATGGTTTCATTTTGGATATTGTGTGCGAGGTGGGATAGGATGTTTTCTAGTATGGTTATATTGTCTCCTGGGGGATATAATTTGCTACAATGGTAATGGTAGTGAAATTATTGAGTTTAAGGTTGGCTAGTTGCAGCTCAGCAGAGGGGAAGGAGGGAGTAGTTTTTTCTGGACTCACTAGAGTAAGGTGGTTGGAGTAAAGAATAGCTACTCCACCACTCTTTTTCTTTTGCCTATCAAGCCTGAGTATGTTGTAGCCAGGAGGAATGAGATCCCTGTCCAAGTTATGAGGTTTAAGCCAAGTTTCAGTTAATGTATCAATGTCTGGTGAGTAGTTAGTTATCCAGGCATGGAATTCATGGACCTTGTTGACTATGCTTCTTAGGTGTATGGAGTAGAAAGTTATCTGTCCTCTGGGGGTTTGGAGATGGGTAGAATTTATTGAGTTTAAATCATTTATCAAGGTAGTAGAGTGCTAACAAGTGGAAAAAAGACAGAAAACCCAGTACAATGCAGATCTCAAAGATTGCTCTTTTCCTTTAAACTTCTTTTTTTGCAGAGGGGCAAGTACTCTGAAGTCCCCACACCCCCCGAAACTATATATACCAATGCCAAGATCACCATACCTCAAAGAAAGGGGAATATTTCAAGAAATGGCCATCTTGGACTGAGTATATGTAAGTCTGTATTTTGGTCATTCAGTTTCCATGTTTCAGGATTCGCTCTATTAGATTCCAACATTTCAAATGGTTACCGTCAGGTTGCCTTATCTTACAGAATACACATTTTTTAATGTTAACCTACTTTTACTAGGCTGGTATAAATCCAGACTAATCTCATGAAATTAGTTGAATTAAATGGAAATCATTATTTTATTTTGCCAGGAATGGTAGTAAAATGTTTTCAGTCACATAAGTAGTGTGCATTTTCAGTTTTCAATATACATTATGAGGGTGGGAACAGTAGCAGTATGCCAGTTTAACATGAGATGAGACCTGTAGCATATATACAAAAGCTAACTGGTTACACAGAAGGTTAGTATCTTTTCCACTGGGACAAGTATTCTTGGTTGTAATTTATTTGAGTAGTCTGCAAAAGAAAATAGCATGTAACCACCTCCTTCAAGAATCTGCATTCATGCACTATGGGGGCTGATAATGTTTTTAAGGGCAGGGGTGTTTTCAGGTAGGTGGAGGACTTTGTGCGCTACTATAAGCTGGTTGAACTGCAGAAGGGTAGTAAATTCTAGCCATGCTAGAGCCTTTAGGTTGTGACAGTGATGAGTCCTATATGCCATGCCAGTAGTGAATCTCGCTATGTGGTTGTAATAGCAGGATAATTTGCTGAGATTGGTTTTGGACAGGTTGGTGAGTTCAGGGGAGGCATACATAAGGGTAGAGAGAAGATGGCTGCCCTAGCAAGATGGGTGAGGAAAGGTTTGAGCTTGTACAGGGAGCCAAGTTTTTTGTTAATGGACTTAATAGTAGGGTTAACATGCGTATCAAATTTAAGGTTGTTGTCTATTAATACACCTCTAAGCTTAGTGTGGTCATCTGTGGAGATAATGATGTCACTGTTAGATTTAATGGTGAAGAATGGAGGAGAGCACCTACAGGTCGGGGAGAAAAGCAGCAGTTTGGTTTTGTTAGGATTTAGGAGCAACCGGCGATTAGCTAGCCAGTTTTCTACGGTGTTGAAAGTATTCTGGATTAGGGACAGTAGGTGTGTTGAAGAGGAGGCAGAACATATCAGTATTGAGTCATCCACATATTAGATGCAAGTTGCTTTTGGGATGGTTGTGTGAAGATCATTAATAAAGATTGAGAAAAGAAGGAGACCTACTATGGAGCCCTGTGGGACTCCTAGGGTTATAGGCAGATGGGGTGACAGCTTATTCTGCCACATGACAGCCTGCTGTCTACTGAATAGGTAGGACTAAAACCATTGTAGCACATGATGGTCTAAAATGATGGATTCCAGGGTACTGAGCAGTAGCTGATGATTGACCATGTCAAAGGTCTTTGAAAGATCTAGAAAGAGTGCAGAGGATAGTTTGTTGTTATTACGATTAAGAATGATGACATTAGAAAAAGATAGAACGGTGGTGGTACTGTGGAATGGCCTAAAGCTGTGCTGAGAATCAGCGAGCAGTTTGTTTTGAATAAGACAGTGCATAAGTTGTTTATGGACACATTTTTCCATGATTTTAGCTAGCGGTGACAGAATGGCTATAGGTCTGAAGTTGGTTGGCTCTATGGAACTACCTGCTTTATGGAGAGGTATTACATGTGAAATTTTCCATATTGATGGGATGGTTCCCTCGGAAATGGATCTATTAAACAGGATAGAAATGGGGAGCGCTATGGCATCCACAACTTTTTGCAGATATTCAGCAGCGAGGAGGTCGGCAGCTCACATAGTAGGTTTTAGTTTTTTAATTAGGACCCAGATTAGGGGAGTAGGTACGGGTTGAAATCTAAAGGAGAGTTGAGCATTGAGTGGGTCAGAGCTAAGTGTAACAGCACTGGAGTTTGAGTACACGGGAGTGAGATGGATAGCTAGAGACTGGATAGTTTCAGTAAAGAAGGTATTGAAGGTGTTAACGATTTCTACAGGAGATTTGTCAAGGGCAGCTGATGGGGTAGGAGTGGTTGTATGGAGAAGGCTGTTTATTCCAGCCCAAAACTTTTGAGGTTTTTGTTGGTATTTCTGTTGCAGGAGTGAGTAATATTTTTTTTTGTCTAGAATGACAGATTTTTTTAGTCTCGTTCCTTAATTGTCGATATCTGACTTGATCCAGTGGGACTTTAGTAACATGTCACATGGCCCAGGCCTTATTTCTTTGTATAATTTTGGATTTTGCGTCTTTAGATAGCCACGGTGCAACTTCTGTCTTGGCTCGGATGGTGCGGGTAGGAGCGTGTAAATTAAGGATAGCCAGGAATTCAGTGTTGAAGTAATCCACTGCCTCTTGTAATGGGAGTTGTTTCAGAACAGAGATTTGAGTTCTTTTTGGAAGTTGTCAAGGTTAAAGTTCCTGACGTTTCTTATTGATTTATATGTGGTCTGATGGGGTATGTCAGCTTTAAGCCTAATAATATAGGTAAGGCAGTGATCACTTAGATCATCAGGTAGTATCCCTGGCTTGTATATTTGAGGGTGGCCATTGATAAGTATCCAATCTAGGATACTTTATTTGGCTTTGTTTTTATTGAACCTAGTGGGGGTAGAAATGGTTTGTCTAAACCCATGAAGGTTTATGTGGGTAGTGGGAGATTCAGAGGAACAGGTGTTCCAATCAGTGTTAGTCACCTAAGACTATGGGTTCCTGGGCATAGTTGCAAGATAGCCAGTGTAGGATGCTTTCCAGAATATTGACATTTTTACCAGGTAGTATATAAATGCAGACAATGTAGCTACACTTATTTTTATTTATTTGTAATTTGGTGATGAGAATTTCTGCATTGCTAAACTGGGTTGGTTGTTGGGTGTCATTAGTTACTGTTAAGGTGGATTTGTATAGCACAGCTACCCTGCCACCCTTCTTTGAGGTCCGATTCAATCTAAGAATGTTGTCCTGTGGAGGTGTTACTTCATTGTCTTTAGTTGTTGGTTTTAACCAGGTTTCAGTGAGGCAGAGAATATCAGGGGAGTAAACAGCTAGGAGTGCATAACGTTATGTCAGTGTATGGTATTCCTAAGTGTGCCTGATCCAGCAGAGAAACATCTTTCAAATTCATTCATTTTGGGGCAGTTTTTCTGTTACTTAACCATTCATCCCAGATAGCTAACTCCACAGTGACCACAGACTAGTGTAATTGTAAGATGATTCATTACTGACAAAGACAATGCAGTCAGAACTGTAAACTTACAAAGCTACTTTCTGGAAACAATCAGTATGCAGGGTGGTGCAGGTAAATAAAAGCTCAATCCATCCAACAACTAGAGTCTCCAAGGTAAGCTTTATGCTTAGTAACACAGATAATAATAAGGGGATTCATGTCAATCCATCAAAGGCAGTTTCAATGAATGCAAATAAATTTAAACCAGTTCACTGAAACTGCCTTCAGCATTCATTGAAACAATTTTTTGCTAGGGCAAGCCCCCCCCCCCTGCACTCCCCATACCCCCCAAAATTATATATACCTACTATGTGGTCACACAACAGTGGAGAAGAAGGCAATCTCTACTTTCATTGAAGACGGTTTTGGCAAACTGACTTTAGTTTCTTTGTATTCACTGAAATTGCCTTTTTGACAGACTGACATGATCCCTAATAAGTTACCTTCACTATCCCAATCCATTCACAAAGAGGATTTGTCTCCAGAAAGAAAAAAGTCTACACAGATGCCAAGAAACAGACCAAGATGCTCAAACTTTAAGTGGGGATAGCTTGCATTACTGAAAGAAGTTAGACAAATCACCAATTTCATTACTATACATAGTCTTATAAGAACAAAGAATTCAAGGAATATCGATTACCTTTCCAAATGACAGATACAACTCGGGGAGGTATTGTTCTCTTCCGAAAACTTTTTAATTTCACATTTTCCACTTGTGCTAGGCACATGCCATTGCATATTATAACCATATTTTTGAAACAGTCTACAGTGACTGTATCACCCAAGAAAGTGATGAGCAGACTGGCATATCTCAAAAACAGTGTGTGCTCTGAGATTATATAATTTATTTTCTTTTCCTTCCATATTTAACACAGATTGAGAAAGTCTGACCACAGTATTTGGTGCTTTCTGGCATGGAGATTTTAATGTTTTACTGTCTAATCATCTGATTCCCTTGCAGCCTTATTTTTCAAGTTTAAAAAAAAACAACTACAGTTAGCACACCAGCTTGAGTGGATAATTGTAATGGAGAAAGATCTACACATAAATTATTTGGGCTATGCTGTATAAATGTTACACCTGAGCTGTTTTAATACTGATGGGTTGTCACTGTTCTTACTGGAAGAGGGTAAGTATTCTGTTGCTATGATGAAAGGCCACAGTAACAGTCCAGCACATTATTAAATAATATGCTGCAGAGAAACGTTTAGAAAAACTACTGGATAGAGAGAAAGTGACAGGCCAGATGGAGGTGCACCTAGCACTTCTCAGGATGGCTAGCTGAACTAAAAACACTGATAGGATGAAAAGTCTGGTTATGCTTGTTTATACTGTGGCTTACTACATCATATATCACTGTACTGTAAACAGTGCATTGTAGATATAATATGTCACAAAGACACACCACAAAAATATTTTTTACAATATAAACTTTTAACAATTAGGAAGGCGAGTCACTTTACACTCCCATGTGGGGACGTCTCCCCCCACACCTCTTGTTTGGGAGTTAGCATAATGTTTAAGGTATTTACCTCACAAACACAAAGAGCAGGATTTGATTCTCACCTTTGGTAATTGTCTGGTTATTGCCTAGGTATGTAATAATCTGCAGACTGATTACCTAGTATTACCCTATGAACCTGTGGTGATTTACCTGTATCAGAAATCACTCAACACCTGCTTTTGAAGAACTGAAATTAGTAATCCAGTGTTAAACTATTGTAGCCTTTAGCAGATTTTTTTCATACTGTATTATAAATTTTTCACTTCAAGGTAAATGCATCAGGAATGCCAGTTCTAGTGTAGTGTTATATAAATCAAAACATTAAAATGGCCTTTTTTAAAAGATATGCAGAATAACTTTTGCCACTTTAGTAAAAAAAAAATAGTTCTTGTAGAACAGCTGCTGGCAAGGAACAAAAAAAATGTTATCAGATCTAATAAGGTTAATTAAAAGGATAAATGATGGATCAGAGACAAAAATCAAACCGGGGGCATTCCTATTTGATAAGTTTTGTCCGAACAGAAGAAGCAGGGAGGAGTATCCTTTTTCCCCTTTGTTATTTACATTATATTTAGAACCATTGGCAAAGAAAATAAGGGACTCAGAAATTCAAGGATAAAATTGATATGGTGTTCAAGAAAAGTTGGCTTTATTTTCAGATGATATTATTTTTTTACTTCATGTTTTTTTCAGGATATAAAATGAATGACAAAAAAAGGCTATAGCTATAAACTGTGTACTCACACATGCATTGGTTCAGGAATATCCATACTTAAGGGGACATGATAAAATGAAGTATTTAGGAGTATGGATTAAAAAGGATTCAGTTACTATAGCTAAGGATATATGGGAAGAGACTAAAAAGATAATAAAAAAACTGAGAAACTGGAAGCTCTTGCCTATGAATATGGATAGCAAGATACAAGCAGTAAAAATGTTTTTAGTCCCCTTATTTTAATACACAATTCAGACATATTTTTATCAACCAGAGGAGAAACTGTGGATAGTAATTAATAAAACATCAAATGATTTTATTTGGGAGGGGATCCTACCTCCATCCTACAACACTCTGCCCAACTACCCAAACCTCACTCATATAGAGACTGTCGTAAACTCTCCAAATGTGATACCACCTAATTAATTCAATTCTGTCTACTATAGATTGGTCCATCCTCAAGCAGATCCTTCTCAGTGAAGCAGTGCTTAAATTTAATCAAATTTTCCTAGACACCCTTAACTCCCTTGCCCCTTCCAGGAGAATTAGAATCAAATCCAATTTTATTCCCTGGCTATCTAAGGAAACTAGATCCCTCATGCATAAACGTGATAGTGCTTGGAAAGCCTGGACTAAAACCAATAAACCTCCCCTGTTACAAAACTACAAAGAACTTCGGAACCTTGTCAAAAAGCAAACCATCAAAGACAAAAAAATCATACTATAACTCTCCCCAAAATAATAGCAAATCCAATTCACTTAAATTCTGGACTATCCTAAATAAAATTCTCCAGTCGGGTTGCCCTTCCAATCTTTCTCCTTTCCCAAATAACACCCCTCTAGAACCTGCTACCCTCCTCAATAGACACTTATTGACACAGTCTGAAAACTTATACCTTCTAACTCCAACACAAATATGCCCTCTACCCCTCCAAACCCTCTTAACAATAATCTTTTCACCTTTCAACCTATTCCTGCTTCCTACATTAAATCACTTCTACTGAAGCTTAAAACCTGCTCTCCCTCTGACAATCTTCCATCTGCCTTCCTCAAACTAGCTGCTGAATCCATAGCCTATCCAGTATTCCTGTTAATCAATAGATCTATTCAGGAAGCAACAGTGCCAGTCACTTGGAAATTTTTCTTCACTATCCCCCTGCATAAAGGGGGAACTCAACTGACCCATCTAACTTTAGAATAATTGCCATCCTCTCCCCTCTCTAAAATACTCAAAAAAATTATTCATACACAGCTTCTAAACTATCTCCTCGAGGAAAACCTTCTTATACCCACTCAACATGGCTTCCCGCCTGACCAGAGCACAGCTACTGCCCTCCTGTCATTTACACATACTGTTGCTGAAGCCCGTGATAACAACCAACTCATATCCTGTCTTTTCCTTCACCTCTCCAAAGCTTTTGACACTGTCTCACACCTTATACATCTATCTAAACTTGCTAACCTCAATCTATCTGCTACCACCCTAGCCTTTTTTTCTAGCTACCTCTCTCATAGGCAACAATCTGTCCAATGGCTCTCCTCCTGCTCTCACCCTACCTTCCAGTCACATCCAGTGTACTCCAATGTTCCATCTTGGGTCCCCTCCTGTTCAGCATCTTCAGTAATGAGCTTCATACATCCTGCAAACAATTTCCACACAAAGCTCCTAGGTGCAATCATTGATGATGAACTTAAATTTAACTTACATATCCTCCAAAGCATTAAAAAAATAAAATCAGCAAAAACTGGGCTTGGTTTATTGCAACAGAAAATTTTTAACTTCTAATGCTAGACTCTCCCTGGCACAGGCTCTTCTCCTCCCCTCCCTTCTCTATGCCACCCCAGTTCTAACTAACATTCAGTCCACAACCCTGGCAAAACTTCAACAAGCACACCACAAAATAGTAAGATTTGTCACTAACTGTCCTTATAACTCACACTATTGCTTTGCACTCAACTCTCTCCAATGGCTTGAACTCCCTCAACAGCTCCTTCTATCGCAATTTCAAATCCTACACTCCTTGTTATACAAACCATCTTCCTGCCCTGCTCTCTCCTCCCTAGTATCCACCTATACTCCCGCTCGTACCCTCCGTACCTCAAACCAGCAACTCCTAGATATTTACCAATCTAAGAAAACTGTCCATAAACTACTATATAAATCCTCTGTGTCCCAAGCTTGGAATAAATGTCCAACACACATATGTTCCATTACCCACCCTATACACTTTAAAAAAGAACTCAGACTTCACCAAGACTTGCACCTGTCATGACCCTACCTACGTCCACTACACTCCTATATCTTATTCTATTCTGCATCCTTCTGTTTTCCCTCATATTCCTCAGGCATCTTACTCTACCTCCTCCTACCCCTTTCTACCCTACATATGCATTTCATCTCTCTCACCTTACACTTGTACTTTTCCTAAAATACTACATCCTTAGCACATACTACTCCACCACTTCTATAATTGTATATATTTCTGTAATTATATATATTTCTATAACTGTATATATTGCTTTGAAAGCTGTATTGCTGAACATACCTTTACTTAAAAAAAATTACTTTTTTTTTACAGTACTACTCTTTTATTACTATTGTGTATTTATCTCCTGATCTGATGTACCTTATTTCTGTATCTTGGACTGTGAATTTTATTTATTGTATACTGTCTGTAACTGGAGCTTTTCTCCTCAGATCTCCACTGAAAATGAGTTTCTAGCCCAAATGGACTAACCCGGTTAACAAATGTCAATAAATACATAAAAAAATAATACTGACCGTGTTTTTTTTTTTTATTCTACATCTTTGTGATTATTTTAACATCTGAATCAAATTACATACTGCCATAAGCATTAAACGATCACTGTTACCTGTAGAATTTCAAGTTTCACAGTTTTGCAAGTCTTATCTCATATATGAAGAACTATGTAAGTTGGCCATAATTTCTTAAAAAAATGCCTGTTAACATATCATATCCGAATAGCTATCACATCTGACCACAATTTCACACACACAAAAAAAAAATGCAGTAGAGTTTTAAATATCACCCTTTTCTTAATTCAAGTTCTTGTCTGACTTCAGCATTGTGAAAACCATGAGTACTCCTAATTGCTGTATTAAGCATTATTTTCTATTAATGCCAGGTGTTCCTTTGTTCTTTATTTTTTCTATAAGAAATCATACCTTAATGTCAAGTTTCCTTTGACTTCCTGCAGAGGCTTTTGAAAACTACACTGATATAATCTATCAATTGTACAGAAATATTTTCCATATCAAAAAAGGCTCCAACAGTACCCAAACATCCTTGATTACTCTGTCTTAGACACATGATCCATAACTTATTCAAGAATGCTGTTTTAATTCAAGGCTACCCAGAAATTAATGTTAAAGCTAGGCACTGTGCATGAAGTTAGAAAATGATTTATGTCTAATTAGTAAGCATAGCATCAATTGACATTCACTTAACATTATTACAGTTGCCCTTGACTAGACTGGAACCTAATAACTGCAGTTGCATGCTGTGTATTACATGTGTATTCATGACTTTATCAGTATCACTCACTATACATACTAAATATTTTACTAAATTAATGATAGATACATTATCTTTCCTTTCTAGCAAAAATACCTATGTATACTAATTCATTCTGGCAGGGGGATCTGATTTACCTAGCAAGTTGCTAGCACTGTTGTCATATTGATGATCAGATGTGTAGTTTTGAAACATGTAGCTCAGCTCTGTCCTTTTATGGGTAGTTCACAAAGAACACTAAACTAAAAAGGGCATGTATTTTTAAGAAGCTTCATACATGAAATTTTCTGAAGCTTCAGTATTGTCTTATAGATGAAAACAGCATGTTTTCTCATGCTGAAGCTGTTACAGCATAGAAGAATATGCTAACTTCTCCTGCCAAGTAAAATTCCATTAAAAATATCTCATTCACCTACTTTCAAATACTTTTTGCAGTGACTGTATACAGCAGTACTTTTTAGACAACCTCACTTCATGAACATCAAAGGGAAAAAAAAAAGATCTAGGCACACTGGAAACAGAATTCACTTGAAAAAGCCCTGCATTGTGGCAGGGTGAAAGTGCTTGTGTTGAGTTTTTTTACAAATAAATTAACTTTAAGCCATTTCCAGTGTATCTAGACCGTTTTTTTTTTTTTTTCTCTTTGAAGCTACTGGAATTTTACGGTGTCCATTTAGTTTTGTTTCTAGTATCACTTCATGAACATATTAAGTCAGAGAGTAAATCAGTGATTTGTTGGCTTTTATTTACATGTTTCTTTTAATTAGTCTTCCCTACCTTAACTGTACATAATTTACACCCTAGAAAAAGTAGAACTTGGCTTGAAATTTAGGAAAGTTGCACCATTTAAATAAAGGCTCACAACAGAAAGACTATATTCTTTCCTTGACTAGATCAAAATATCCTAGAGGATATATGAGTTACTCATCTCAACAACATTTTATTTAAAATGTTTCTCTGAGAATTTGACACACAACATATTAGGGTCATGTTCATAGGTAGGTACTAGGCTATCTGCCCGAAGGCATTTATAAGCCTAGCCGGAATGTGTTGGCTTTCGCCTCCCCCTTAGATTAGTTCCCTGTGCCACTGTCCAGCAGAGCCATTGAAGTGATCCCTGGGGTAAACTTTCTGTTTCCCATCAACTCGTCAAGGTTTGTCTTGAAGAGGGTTAGTGAGGAGCTCTGTCTAATGTAGATTGGAATCTTGTTCCAGAGTATGGGAAGTCTCTTGGACAGGAATCTATCCCTCCAACACATCCTATTTATTGTTGTGGTGAGGTTTAGATCCCTGAAGCATGTGGCTCGAGGGGATATGGTTTTCTTTAGGTGGAGCATGGCCATCAATTCTGGGTTGGACATGGCCTTGTATGTCAGGCAGAGATCACCTCTGAGTAGGCGGTATGCAATCGAGTACAGCTGGAGTTTCTTCAGTCGAGCTGCATAAGGATCTGCTTGAGGCCAGTGATCCTCTTGGTGAGGTACTTCTGCGGTCTTTCCAGTTGTTGCAGGTGTCTTGTAAGGTACATCCCAAATGAGATGCATAGAGGGGCCCAATGACTTCTTTTGATCTGGATGCAAACCCTTTTGTGATTAGGTGGGCCACATAGAAGGATTTTCTAACCACTTTAGCAATGTGATTATCAAAGGAGAGGTTACTATCTACTTGGGTCCCCAGATCCCTTATTACGTCTTCTGTATTTAGGGGGCTACCAACTATGTGGTAGTTTGTGGGTAATTTGTTTTTTCCAAAGGGGATGGCTATGCACTTTTTGGCATTTAGCTTGAGGCCATCATTTTGACACCAGGTATCTGTCTCAGTGAGACCCTTTTGGAGGATGTCTGTATCAGCCAGAGAGTCAGTTATAGCCCCTAGTTTGCAGTCATCTGTGAACTTGGTCAGCCATAGTCCTCCTGTGCTTGCCTGTACCTCTGAGAAGTATATGCCAAACAGGAGGGGTCCTAGGACTGAGCCCTGGGGAATGCCACTTGTAACCAGTTTAGAGTTAGACCTAGCTCCCGCAACTCCTACCATGTGGGTTCTGTCCATGAGCCAGTTGGCAACCCATCTTGTGACATAGGAGTTTATGTCCAGGCTGGTGAGCTTGTCTATAATACCTAAGTGGGGAATGGTGTTGAAGGCCTTTGCAAGGTCTAGGTAGGCTATGTGGACCACCTTTCCCTCGTTTATAGCCTTGGTAACTATCTCAAAGAAGTCCACCAGGTTTAGGAGGCATGATCTGCCCTTATCAAAGCCAAACTGGGTAGGGTCCAGTGTCTGAAGGTTTCCAATGTCTCTGTTAATGAGATCCATGATGATGCGCTCCATAGCTTTGCAGACCAAGCTAGTCAGGCTTATAGGGTGATAGTTCCCGGGGTCCGTTGTAGCTCCACCTTTGTGGAGTGGAATAACCATTGCTGTGCGCCACTTTGTGGGCATGTAGCCTGTGGAAAGGCTGAGTTTAAAGAATGTGCTTAGGTGAGGGGTTAGTTCATCTTTGAGCTCGTGTAGGATGCAGCCTGGGACATCGTCCAGTCCCATTGATGCTGTGTTTTTGGCTTTGGAGGGGGCTGTTTTAACCTGAGTGTCTGTGATTTCAGGGGCACTACATTCTTCTGGTATAATTATGGGCCCTTTTGGAGGTGAGAGGGGGGTGAAGTTTGCACTGAACCTGTCTGCCAGGATGTTGGCTATATTGGTCTGTTCAGTGTATTTTGTGCCATTCTACACTAACTCCGAGCAGATCTGAGAATTGCCACATATTCTTGACATAGCTAAAGAATGCCTTGTGGTTATCTTTGGAGTCAATGGCAATTTTTCTTTCAAAGCTAGCCTTGGATGATTTTATGAGGGTATGTAGTTTCTTACTGATATGGATCAGGGATGTCTTCCCTTCTTGGGATTTTACTCTTTTCTGTACTAGTTTCCTCCTTCTATTGTATAGCTTGTTTATGGCAGGGGTCCACCAGACTCTTTTCCTTTTCTTGGAGGAGTGAGTCTTGGTTTTATTTGGGAAAGCATGATCCATGCATTCTTGTAGGTGCCAGTAGAGTGCGTTAGTAAAGGATTTTGCAGCTTGGACAGCGTTATCCTTTAGCATGGGGGCTTTGAAACTTCCCACCTTGGTCTTAAGTAACGTGAAGTTTGCTTTTGAAAAGTTTTTCACGGTGGTTTCTTTGACTGGGGGTGGTGGCGGAATGTGGATATCCAGAGTGATTAGTTTATGGTCAGATCTAACCAGTGAGGGGTTGACCTCCGGTGTGGAACACCGGTCACCCATGTTGGTGATGACCAGGTCCAATATGTTGTCACCTCTGGTGGGGGTGTTGACCAGTTGATCCAGGGTTTTTGAGTTTATAAATTCTAGGAAATGTTGGGCAAGAGAATTTGTACTTGAGTAGTTCTCCCAGTTAATGTTTGGGTAATTGAAATCACCCAATATCAGGGTTTTTCTTAGGACCTTTATGTTTCCCAGTGTTTCCAGGAATGCGGAGTGGGGGTCCTGGGACATGGTGGGTGATCTGTAGCAAGCTATAATTTGAATATCAGTTTTGCCCATTGTTAGTTGCACGTGGATGATCTCTGAAGCATCGTGCTGTGCCACTAACCTGGAGGTGTGGGTATCCTTGATGAATATGGATACTCCCCTGCCTTTTGTATTTCGGTCCGGGTTTTGTGGCCAGAATGTATGGTATGAGTTGGAGCCTGGCAGTGCTGGTGTGCTCTCTGGAGCCTTAAACCAGGTTTCTGTTACTGCACATATATTAATTTTCTCCATACTGAGGAGTGCCTTGAGTGCATGCATTTTGAGGTTTAGACTTCTGGCACTGAGTAGTATTACCCACAGTTTTTTGTTACTTGTGCTATTTACGGCAGTGGGTTTGTCTTTTGAGCCTTGCCTAAAAAAGGCACTATGGGAATGCAAGAGCCTTGGCCATTATTCAAAAGCCTAAGGGTGATAGGTGCAAGCCATCTCTAGTGAAGCAGCGTGGCTTGTCGAGCATGTCATCACAGGCTGACAGACACTGGATCCCCTTTGAATGACACCAGAACTTAGCCAATTATTGAAAATGATCATTTTTTTCTCTATACCATGGTATCATTCTTGGTTAGGGCAGGATGCTACTCAATGTCAGGGTCATACCGGTTTGGGCTACGTGATCAGAGAGCTCCTCCATGTCTCTTTTCATATAGTCCAGAGATGTACGGCTCAGGTCATTCATACCAACATGGACAATGACAGAGTCATATTTGTACTTGTTATGGAGTGACCTGAGT
The DNA here is from genome assembly GCF_019279795.1 of Protopterus annectens. Taxonomy (NCBI): domain Eukaryota; kingdom Metazoa; phylum Chordata; order Ceratodontiformes; family Protopteridae; genus Protopterus; species Protopterus annectens. The sequence continues at coordinate 835,832,121 of NC_056748.1, read as the reverse complement.
GCTTGTGTTGTTCAGCCTAGTGAGTGGGACGTCAGTGTGCCTGACTATAGAGTCACCTATTACTTTTGTGTTGGGTATGTTATTTTGCCTTAAGGGCTGTGATTGTGTGGCACGCTGGTTTTGTGAATTATGTGTTTCATGGTTTGTGTTGGGGGGCGGAGGTTGCTTGGATGTCTGCTTTGGAGGTCTCTGTTGCTTCTGCAGATTTTTATTTAGAGCCCCTGAGTATGTTTTTGTGTATTTATGTGTGTTTTTTTGCCGGTGCTGGTTTCATAGGTCTATGTGAGACTGGTGGGGTGATGTAAGTAATTCCCTTCTCCTCTTGACTGCCTAGTCCAGTCTTGGGTTGAGAGAGCCTAGCCTCCATTTTGGCTGTATAATTGCATCTCTCGCATGTATTAGTGTTTGGTGGAAGGAGGAAAGGGTTGTCTGTGTACATGAAGCAATTATAATATTGCCTCAAAATGCCCAGATTCACCAGTTGGACCGGAGAGCACTCCTGAAACTGCCCTTTGGACATTCCTGGAGAGGTACAGTGAACTGTTTTACTGATTGGCTGGTAAGGTCGAATAAAGAGCCTTGTCCTTCTCTACAGTATAGGTTTATTAGTGCTTTCTATGAGTTTTGAGCAAGTGCCAGTACGAGAAGTGAATGGTTTGAGTGCTTAAGTTGAAAGTTTCATATGTACAGGAGGAGAAGTAACTGATGGAAGAATATCATTTTTCCCATAAGACATACATCTGGTTGTGACTATATATCCAGCTTCCTGGAAATTAGTTTATTATAAAAATCATAATCAATGTGAATCTTAGTACAATTGTTTGTATAAGTCATTTTTAACCTTTAATGGCCTTCACTAGTGGTATTTCATCATCTATATCATATAAAAAACCTGTGGCAAACATTTAGGCATAGTGAAATAACAGTATACCAAATTCTGCACCATTTGTGTGAAGTAAACAACAGTATACATCGTCACTTTAAGAAATATCTAAGTATAAGTAGAGGGAAATCCTGTGCATGTAAACAGCAATTCCTAGTGTCACCTCAGATGATTCCCAAAAATAAGTACTGTTACTTATCCGCAGTGGTGCAGCAGTAGCATTGTTGCCACACAGCAAGATGTTCTCCTGTTCGACTCTCGGCTGGAGTGCGGGGAGTGCCTTCTGTGTGGAGTCTGCATGTCCTCCCCGCGGTTGGGTGGGTGTTTGAAAGACATACGTAAATGGGCGTGCCTTCGTTGAAGGTTGAATGTCGAGCTGGCACCTCAGCATTTGTGAAAGTCTACTGCCAATCATTAGTGGACCGGAGTTCCGCTGTGGCGACCCCTAACCGGGAAAAGCTGAAAGACAAACAAACTTGCCGAAAAGGCAATAACAAAAAAGTCAAAAAGTACACTATGTCAGATTTTGTCTACTTTCAGCAACTAAAACTCAAAACCCAAAAAGAATTTTAAATAGAACATAACAAAAAATTGTCAAGACAAAAGTTGGTTGATCATAGACTCACCCAAAGAGTTCTGCTTGGTGTAGTGTGTTGGGGTAATAGGTGTTAAACCGATGAGTGGTGAGTTCAATTCCAATTGACAGCAGTATGGAGAACCAGTGCCGTTTATTGTATGGCAAAGAAAGGGTATGATCTCTAGCAGGCTAGAATTGTCCCAATGTTAGGGGGTGTTTTAGTGGGGTGACAGTCCTACAGTACCAAGGCAGGGTCAGAGTCTGGTCATCATTAGCTTTCACCTCCTTGCAGTGCTAAAAAAATGAAGTAAATTTTGCTCCAGACTAACTCTAATGATTTATTATGAATGCTATGTGCTATGAGTTATGCCAACAATATGTTGTAAATTTTTATCCAAATTTCCACTTTAAAGTCTCTATTATCTCCTGACATATGATTACTATCCATACAATCCAGGCTTCTCGGAAGTTTTCCATCGATCTTTAGGGGGAGATATCACACACATTGAGAACCACTGGTTTAAGCAAAAGTAACTGAAAAGTAACGCACCTTTAAGTTACTAGTAAATAAAAAGGTAATATATTACTATTACTTTTTTTACTATTTTGAAAAGGTAACTAGTTATATTACTGATTACTAGAAATTGTAATATATTACATATTGTAATACATTACTGCCATCACTGATTACAGGCAACTCGAAATATAAAAAGTTTTTTAATATATTTAAAGAGGTCTGTAGCATCCTATATAATTATACTTTGCAACTATATACATTTTAGTTTTACACTATAGACAATAGTCAAAACATTTATTTGTCCCCTCCTCTTACCTGTGCAAGAAATGAACAAGTGATCCAAAGACCTGAAAGATTATGTTCTGTAAAGATAGTACCTAAGTTATCCGTGGACATCCAAAGTATGGAGTATCCTTTCTCTGTCATTTTTCAGAAAAGAAAATGGGGAGATAGATAGTTTGACTTAAAGAAAACTTGGATGCTACTTTAGGCATAAAAGAAAGATTTGTTTTTTAAAAATATTCCTGTCACTATGGAAAATGTTAAAGGACTGATTCACCATAAGAGCTTGCACCTCAAATACCCTTCTTGCAGAGGTCAGAGTGATCAGTGAAACTGCTTTCTATGTTAAGAACCTCAAGTTAGCTAGGTTAGCTGGTTCAAATGGAGCAAGTGTTAGCATCGCTAGCACAAAATTAAGATCCCAAGGAGGTTCCAGCAGTTTTCTTGTAGACCTCTTATGCAAAACCCCTTTCAAAAATATTTTGACATGAAACTGCATTGAAAGAGGAGGATCTATGGGCAGACATGCTGAAATGGCCAATAAATGAACCTTGATAGAGGAATAAGAACAGCCATAGGATAGTAACTCACACAGATATTGTAAAACCAAGGAACAGAAAGCCTTGAATGAAATGGATGCTGGTTATGTTGACACCAACTAGAAAAACTTTTCCATTTGTTAATATATGGTTTTCTAGTAGCAGGCTTTCTGGCTTTCATTAGTACCTGCTGCGTGTCCTCAATAAACAGCTGCCTAAAAGGAATTAAGACCCTGTTATCCAGGCAGTCAAAGTTAATTGATGTTGGGGCATATCAAACACCCCTGTTCTTGTGTGAGTATATCCAGTCTGTGAGGAAGAGTGTGGCAACTGCCCCTTGCAATTTCCAAAAGAAGGGAGAACATGGTTACTTGGACCAGAAGGCATTCACCACGATAATCTTGGGGATTCCTTCTGAATCTTCAGAAGTGCCCCAGATAGTAATAGAAATTCACAAAGTACAAACTGAAACAGATAAACACAAAAGCCAGAAGAAGTAGCTGGACTGAACCCACTCAAAGTAATGCAGGCTGCAAATCACCACACAGTTGTAGAATGCAGAATCCACTTTATTAACTTCAGAACATAAAAATCCAAGGATGAGCGCTCATCCTTGAATGTTTATGTTCTGAAGTTAATAAAGTGGATTCCGCATTCTACAACTGTGTGGTGATTTGCAGGCTGCATTACTTTGAGTGGGTTCAATCCAGCTACTTCTTCTGGCTTTTGTGTTTATATATTAATGGAAAGGGCAGAAAAACATACATGAACATTCCAGCCCAAGGAGAAGAAAAGGCATCTGTCTTGCATGCTTTTTTGCATGGAGTTCTGGAACCAAATCTTGCCAGTTGATTGTTCAGAGAAGAGGCAAAGAAGTATACTTGAGGAACTCCCACAGATAGATCCAATCTTGGAAGACATTTTGATCTAGTTTCCATTCATGAGGGTCTGCCCAGGTCCTTAGCTTGTCTGCCACACAATTTTGGTCTGATGAAATGTAAAATGCCTGTAGAGTGAGATTATGCTGTGACGCTATATCTGAAACTAACATGGCTAGTCTGCAAAGGAAGTACAGCCTGGTTCCCCCTTGCTTGTTGATTCACCACATACTGTGCTATTGTCTGTAACCACTTGAAGCGGTCCCATAAACCAAAGATGTTTCAGAGAGTTGATTGTTTTGATCACAGCAAGCACTTCCTTGATATTTATGTCCATCTGACCTTGGTGCCCCACACCCCCTGCACTTTTAACCTACCTGAAACTGCTCCCCAAGGAAAGTCTGAGGCATCTGTGGTGACTGACTGCTTTGCATAAGACAGGAAGAAGGATAGACCTGGATTTCAGGATATGTTATCTCGAGCAACTGATTTTTTCTTCTAACAAATCCCAGCACTGGAATTTGAAAAGATAAAGGGTGTTGGTGTTGGTGTTGGGACAAAAGAGATTTCAGATACCACTGTATTTTTCTCATGTGGAGTCTTACCAGTGGTATCATGAGAATCATAATCCTGAGGTTTTCCCTCACAGTGATTGAAGTCTAAGTGGAAAACCTTTCTAAAATGATTGAGATATACAGGTATGTTTTTCCTGTAGAAGAAAATCTGTTTGAACTAAGGTGCTTAGCTGACATCCCAGGAACTCAATCCTGCATAAAGCAGTCAAGAAAGACTTTTGAATGTTGTCTTGGAATCCCAGCTTGTGTAAGTGATCTCTCGCCCAGCAGAGAGATTCCTGACACTTTGAAAAACAACTCTGCAAAGATTAATATTAAGTCATTTAACCATGGAAAAATGTGAATACCCTGTAACCTGTAATGAGCTCTAGCTGGAGCTAGACTCTTTGTGAACACTCTTGGTCCAGTGGATACACCAAAGGGTAAGACAGAGAACTGATAGTGTGATCCAGGCACACAAAACCTTAAGAAACATTCTAAGTCTGGATGAGTAGGGATGTCATGATAAGCATCTTTTATGTCTAGTGTTACTAGGAAACTTGAAAGAGGAAGAAGAGCTAACAGGTTGTGAAGTGACATCATACTGAATTTAGGCACTATCACAAACAGATTTAGGAAAGAAAGGTCCAGAACTAGTCTCCAACCATTTCTTTCTTTGGCAGTAGGAACACCTTTGAATAATGACCCTTCTCCACCTAGGAAGGAGGAACTGGTTCTATCACCCATTGGAACAGCATGTGATGAACTGGTGGAAACAAAACAATCTGATCTGGAAGATGAGGAATAGATCTCTGTAAAGGAGGAATTTCCTCCACTGCCATGTGTAACCTTGGTGAATTATTTTCAGAACTCATTTGCCCGAAACTATCTGTTGCCAAACAGGAAAAACAGAGATTCAGACATTCTGGAAGAAAGAAAGCAACAGGGTGAGGGTGCCACAAGGGCTCTTGAATAGTTATTGAGGTTTGTTGGACTATTTTTGGTTTTGGGAGGTTTGAGACTTCTTTTTGCAACCCCCTTGCAATTTCTTCTTAAACATCTGTTTACCTGTATTTTGTTGAAACTGTTTATTCTGCTTTTTGCCATAAGTGGATGAGGATACAAAAAACCCCTTGGAAAATTTGAAAAAGGGGGGCTTAAAAATCTTAAGAGATTCCCTTGATCAGCTTGCTTCTTTCATCAAACGTTTTGATCACCACTGCAGCAAAGGGGCCAAACACAAAATATCTATCCATGGGTGAATTTAAAGTCTGATTTTTAACATCATCTGCGAGTTTCTAAGAATGCAGCCATGCAAACCTCACAAAAGAGTACCAGTGGCCATATCCCTGGAGAAGTATCAACAGAGTCATTCACACACTGTAAATAATTAGTGACCTGTGCACCAGAAGAAACTAAGTTATTTAAAATTGATTTTTCCTCACAAATAAGAAACTGCAAATAAAACATTCCTCATACTTTCAAAATTAGTCAGAGGAAACGTTAGCATATGAACCTATCAGTACAAAAATCAAAGTTGCAGAAGTATACACTTTTTCTTATACCTATCAATAATTTTCCCATCCTTATCAGAAAGAGTAAGATTGGAATTGACTAGATGCTTAGCAGCAGTGGGATCAACTAGAGTTATAGCTGCTGGGTTGGGTTTGGGAACAGTGTAAAAAAGTTAAAAGACCAAAGAACTTTATAAATTCTATCTGCCTTTTTAGGGGCAGCTGGCTAACTATCGGGAAAATTGCAGGCAATAACACACTCATCCACTAAAGCAGACAGAACAGGAGGAATGGGTATAGGATTTGGAAGATCATTCTGTAACAACTTATAGTATTTTCTGTGGGACTAAAAACCCCCAGTGACCTCCTACTGAAAACACTTCAAGAATATAGCAATAGTCTCTGAGAAAGAGAAACCCCCACAGAGAGAATCAGAAACTGAGCTCTCCTCTTAGTCTGAATCAGAAATCTGAGGGAAAACCCTGTATCTGTCCCTGCATCTTCATGTTCAGATTTAGAATCTTGAATCTCATCAGGAAAAGAGGTATCCCTCTTTCTTTTACCAGAAACTACTTTACTAGAAAGATCAATAGCATGAATTACACCCTGAGCCAGATCCTGTAAACTATTGCTATCCAAAGAAATTTGAGGAGGAATAGATACATGCTTGGTTTTCTGTTACTTTTTGACAGGAAAAATGGAAGCCAGCTGTGTTACTAATGGCGGCAGCAGCTTTGCCACAGATGGGTACAGCATTCTGACACAAGGGAAACCTTTCCTGTTCCCCCATCCCAGGACTGACATTGGTGGCTCTCCATTGCCCACTGAGGGGACTCCAACAGCTGCAGAGGATGTGGTTAACCCCCAGTCCATAGTGGCTGTAGGTGCTATACCAGAGGGATCTGGATTAAAAGATGAGTGGTCTGAGGTACAATAAATGGCCATAGCAGAGTCACCCACCTGTGGCACATTGCTAGCCTGCTGTGGTGGTAAAGACTGTTTGCTTTTTTTTTTTTCTTTTTTCTTTTTGTGGCTGGAAGAAGGACCCACAGTGGAGCTTGTAGTCTGTTCCATGGTCAAGCCAAAAATGGTGGTAAACTCTGCCAGTCTATAAATGTTACTTTTTTGACAGAAGAACACATTAAAAAGCAGTATAAAACACTATGCTAGCTCCAAAAATGTAAAATAACCACAATTTCTCCTCAGAAAAAAAAGGTTTTTGGTTGATGTACACAACTTTTAAACTGTTGGGAAAAACAAGCACTTCATTTAAAAGCAGAAAGTACATGAAAACACAACATTCCTAGTTTTAAAATAACTTTCCAGAAGAGGAAAGTGATAAAACAGCAACACAGACAAGAAAATGGAAGTTTTATTTTTTCCGAAAAGGAAACTTATCTGCAAAAAAAGGAACAGCACAAGCCAACCATTGATCCAAGCCTCGGACAACTGTTCTCTTCAGCAGCAATAAAGCTCTGAAGGGCTTTGCAATGAAACTTGTCTTTTTTAGTCAGCTCATGTCAAGCTGCCTGACAGTTTTGGCATACGGATGGTGCTCTGAAGCTCTGGAAGCAGTATGACTGATACATCCTTGGGAGGATGTAACCCATATAGCTAAGGCAGCGGTGATGAATATGATCAACAATGTTAGTTGTATACTGTGACATTTCCTTGGGCATTGTACTTATTTTGTGTAAACAATCATTTTGCTTCTCTTCTAAAGAAATGTAACATTTCTCTTTTCTTTTGTGTATGGAGTATTCTAAGTTCAATGTGTTTTGTCAAAATCTGTTTCATTAGTAACATTTTCTGGATGATTTATTTTCACCATATTTTTTCAATGAACAGTAGGCTAAAGAAGTTTTTCTTTACTCCATTGCTGTTTAGTTTCAGAATTAGTGTACTTAGAAATGCAGGGTTATGGGTTTGTCCCCCTGCAAGAACAGTTTCAGTTTAATTTTACATTGCTGTAGTTTTCTTTCTATTTTTGCCACGATTATGTGAAAGTATAATCATGACGTTTGCTATTATACCCCAGTATTGTGCATTTTTGAACTGGTATATTTAGAGTTGTAGGGGTTAGCATGGAACAGCCTTTACATGGGAGGGGGTTGCAGGGGCAGCGCTGTTTATTTTTTTCTTTCTTCTGTTGTTTAGGATTTGATGGATCAAGTGGTTATTGTAAAATTTTCATTGGACTGGGTTTCACCAAATATTTTGTTTGCTTCATTTTATTGATATCAGCTCTGCATTCCATTAATATTCAGTTAATAAAGACAGTATGCAGATATTATTTTATGTTAAAATAACCATAAGCTTCAGCATATTTAATATTTCAAACCATTGCATCAGATTAACTAATTATGAAAACTATAAATTAACAAGGAATGTAAAGCATCCATTTTAAAAGAAATACAACAAATATAAATGACAAATATATTGATGCTCATAAGGAAGGAATCTTATCAGGCAGGTGTCCAATCACTAAAGCAAAGGGAAGACATCATCCCAAATACAAATAATTCAATTCCTATGTCTAAAAATATTGTAATGATAAGCAGAGGTTTTTACATACAGCTTAGGAAGAATGAGAAAATAGGATTCAAGTTTCTTAGAGTATAACATTTTTGTTAATGCTGAGAACTTTCAACAAGCAATGTAGGAAAAAATTCCATAAGGATAGATGGGGTACACACACTCTATTAAAACTCTCTTCATGCATATTTGATGGTATAAAGTCCTCTCTATCAGTAAAAAAAAAAATATATATATATATATATATATATATATATATATATATATTTAACTTAACTAATCTAACTTAAACATACCCCCGGATTCTCAAAAGCTTGCACGGAGTGCAAGATTGGTGCAGGAGCCCACGCAGGCAATATGTCTGCCATGCGATCCAGGAACAGCCTGCAGGGGTGTGCACGAGCACTCCTGCATTAATCTTGCACGGACTAAGCCCTGGTATGCAAATCACCCCATTTGCAAGTGAAATCCATGCAAATGAGGTGATTCTACAATCCAGGAAGCTTGCAACAGTCCGTGCAAGGCTAGTGCTATCTGCAGAAATGCACTCGGTTAGTAACCGAGTACATTTCTGCAAAATCCAAAACGGAGCTATGACAGCTCCAAATAAAGGCTGCATATCATTGAGGAAGCATGCCAGTGGCCAAGTATAAGGCCATTGGCATTGCAAACAATACAAAAAAATCAACTTTATTTTTTTAGCCGATCTCGGCTGTTTAAGCATAGGGCAGCGGCACGCAAATGGGATTGGGAGGAAAATAACAAAATAAACCTAAAATAAGCATTCTAACTAAAATCACTATTCTGCCATGCAAGTCAATGGCAGGCAGAAGACAACATGGCCAGTGAGTAGTGGTTGCTAAGGGGGGAGGCTCAGTGTGACACAAGTAACTATGCATTAGCAAGCAATCCTATGCAAATGAGGGGAAGGTTAGTGAATCCCAGTTTTCCCCAGCATGTGAGTCAGGTCCCAACAGTGTAAGAGTATGAATAGCTGTGTGCAAGCCTAGGAGGTAGGTGACATCATGGGTGTGTGTGTCAGGCATACTGTAAGCAGATTGGAGCCCTGTGGCTTGGGTTTGCTCCTAGCTTAGCACAGCTAAGCTAGGGGGTGTGATTAAACCCGCCTAGCATTTGTTACAAAGCGTAAGCGGGTGTGCGTGTCATGCACCAGGTTTTACAGCAAGAAAAAGGAAGTTAAACCTGGAAATAGCAGCAGTGTGCACATGTGAGCACTATTTTTGTGTGGTGTGCACACGGGCTTAAACAGGGAGGCAATGGGAAGGGAAAACAGCAGTAGGAAGGTATTCAAGGAGAACTAGCATAGCTGGCAGGTGAAATGTATCAGAATCAGCCAATTACACAGGCAGCAGACTAGCCCAGCCCAGAACACTACTATAAACTAAGCAAACACCTTCCCCTCTGGTTTTTCCCACACTCTACACCAACAGTGTATACAAGCGGGGAAATTTTAACAAACAAACCTACAAAATAAGAAGGGCTGCAGCAGGCAACATAGAACAACATGTGCAAGAGGCTAAGGGTGGTGAGGATGTGAATGCTGCTGAACAACTCACAGTGAGAAGACGGAGAAGAGTGTACAGACCCAGAATAACCTACCAGGGGCTACATGAGATGGAGATTGTGGAACGCTATAGGGTGGACAGAGACCTCCTACAGCAAATTGTTGAGCTGTGCTGGCCACACCTGACAGACCAAACTGACCAAGGGGAACCCATCCCAGTGGATACTAAGGTATGTGTAAGCCTAGGTATACTAGCCAGGTAACTCCCAAAGCATAACTGGGGATGTCATGGGAATCTCACAGGCATCAGCATCCAGAGTATTCCACCAGTTCCTGGATGCCATGTCAGCGCATGCCAGTGACCACGTATATTTCCTCAACACCCGTGAGGTGTTGACCAGCAATATGAGTCTCTTCTACCAAATAGCAGAATACCCTGAGGTAGTGGGTGCTATAGACTGCATGCACATATGCATCAAAGCACCACCTGGTGAGCAGGGTAGGGCCTACATCAACCGTAGGGGCATCCTCTTCATCAACTGCCAGGTCATATGTGATGCCCAGGGCATTATAATGAGTGTGTGTGCTGGCTGCCCTGGAAGCTATGACGATTCCCACATATGGCATCTGACACAGCGGTACCAGAGATTTGCCAGTGGGGACATCCCCTACGGTCACCTAGTGGAGGATGCTGGGTACACACTGGAGCCATGGCTGATGACACCCATCAGAAATGCACACACACCTGAACAACAACTCCATAATGAGGCACACACACAGGTCAGACATATAATAGAGTGCGTGTTTGGGATACTCAGGTCAGGGTTCTGGTGTCTGGACACATCCGGTGGAGCCTTGCAGTATTCATCAGGTACATGTACCCAAATTGTTATGGTATGTGCTATGCTACACAATATGATCCTGTGGAAACAGCTGCAGCAGGAACAGCATGGGGCAGGGCCACACAGCCCCCCACCAATGCCAAGGCCTGCACAGGCACAGAGTGACCTGGAGGAGGAACAACCTGAGCCTACCCCAGTAGGCAGAAGGAGGCATGCCCAGTGTGCTCTGGCCTTGGCAAAGAGGCACTGCATAGCACATGCACTGAGACAGTAGGGACCCAGGGAATGACACCTCTCTCTGACTTGCACATACAGTAAAAGGGATGCCAAACATAACACTACCTGTGCTGAACCATGTATAGGGCATGTACTATGTGCATCTGACCTAGGCAGCCCTCCAGCACCATCCGCAAGTCTGGCACACCCTCAAGGTAAGTCAATCAACCTACCAATTGCCAAATAGAGCAGAATGTGTTGTTACCTGTAGCTATGGTATGTATGTGAGCATGCAAGGGAATTGGGTGGCTGAATGTTATGGCAGCAGACAGTAGACACCCATAGTGGCACCATGACATCTGTAACACATACTGGAGTCACCATAGTAGCCAGTACTACACAGGGTGACAAAACCCACTGCAGGAACTGTGCTGAGTGACATGTGTGTCCATATGACCCACACATGCCAGTCAGGATGGCTCACATAGCCAACAACAATTGCAGCCAGCAGGACAGGTGTAGAAAAACCCAAAGAGAGCCTATGCCTTGACCCCAGAATGATGGCTATGGTTAACCTCCCCCCCAGGCCTACACAGACAGAACACAGCAGGGCAGGCAGTGGGATGTTAGTTCTGAAGGGTAGGAAGTCAGACAGTAATATGTAGGGCAACCAAAGCCACGATCAGTAGTACACTGGAATGCCTCTAGTCAGCATGATAGTTAGCAATACAGAATGAAATGGAGTACCTGACATATTAGTACAGTCATAGCAAATGTGTGCAAGTGTCATGTGTGTCCCCCACATCCTACATTTTAATGTAATAACAGTCAGGTGTGCCCCCCCCAACCCTGTGTAGAAATGTAGAAATAGTCAGGTGTGCCCCCCATCCTACATAGTAATGTAATAACAGTCAGGTGTGCCCCCCAACCCTGTGTAGAAATGTAGAAATAGTCAGGTGTGCCCCCCCCATCTGACATAGTAAGGTGATAACAGTCAGGTGTGCCCCCCTACTCCTGTGTAGAAATGTAAAAACAGTCAGGTGTGCCCCCCACTGCTATGCAGAAATGTAGTAACAGTCAAAGTCAAATGGTCGATGGATACCCTGCAGAGACAGAATGCTACCTGTCAGTGTACAACACAAAGGTCAGCACTGCAGCACAAACTACCTGGACATGATCCACACATTCAGTACAGATGGCCATACTGGGCATGCTCACACACATTTATTGAAATGAAGGCAATGTCAGTCAACAACATACTGAAAGGTCATACTGGGCATGCTCACACACTTAAACACATGAAGGCCATGACTGCAAACACCGGTGGACCAGACATTTCTGACAGTTGCAGTTAGTGCAGACACTTGTCTGTATGCACCACTCATGGCTTGCACATGCAGTGGATAGGAATACAGACATATATGTCAGGACAACACACTATAATAGGCCAAAGGTAGATGTACATAGATGTGTGGAAGAGGGTGACTGTGATAAGGAGCCATCCAGGCCTGTCCCACCCAGCACACAGCCAAAGAGCCCCAAACACATGAGGTGCAGATGTCACTCACTGCAGATACTAGCCACCAGTATCTGTCAGCATTACAGTCTATGTGGTGCACGTGCCAGCTGTGCAACATGACTGTACAAGGAAGTAGTCATCTAGCAGCTGTATACATGTACCTGGGACATTAGACTCTGTGTATGCCCACATGTGGCATGTCAACCCCTAGATGAATGGGTTATGGCCCATGCACACACCGCCCTCCCCATAGCCCTACTATGACAAGCCTGCTGAGGTCATCCAATGTGAAATACACCTTTGGGAGAGTTGTAGCCTAGTAATCTCTGTGGTGGGTCCCATAACTGCATACTGCTGTAGTGTGATAAACTAGTTAGGTAGGAGTTCTAACCCCAGACTTGGCAACTGTGTGTGTGAGTGTGTGTCTGTGTGTGTTTGTCTGACCCTGTCTGTGTAGAGAGCAATGCTTTTTAGGGTACTCACACTCCTTACAATTCATATACTCAACTTTGGCAAGGCTGCTGATGTCACCCACCTAGAAATACACCTCTGGGAAGGTTGTCACCCAATGATCTCTGTAGCACATCCTGTAACTGCGTACTGCTATAGTGTGATAAAATAGTTAAGTAGGTGTTCTAATCCCAGACATGGCAAGTGTGTGTGTGTGTGTGTGTGTGTGTGTGTGTGTGTGTGTGTGTGTGTGTGTGTGTGTGTGTGTGTGTGTGTGTGTGTGTGTGTGTGTGTCTGACCCTATCTGTGTAATGAGCAATGCTTTTTAGGGTACTCACACTCCTTACAATTCATATACTCAACTTAGGCAAGGCTGCTGATGTCACCCACCTAGAAATACGCCTCTGGGAAGGTTGTAGCCCAGTAATCTCTGTAGCCCACCCTGTAACTGCATACTGTTGTAGTGTGATTTAGAACTGTGGTAGGGTTCCATCCCCACCCATGGAGTTCTGGATGTTTCGTGTGTGTTTCAATGTCTGTGTATGGAGCAATGCATTTTAAGCTAGTCACTCGCAGTATACTTCAAATGGCCTACTTTGGCAATCCTGCTGATGTCATTCATTGTGGAATACACCTTTAGGGAAGGAGTTCTCTGGAAATCCCCGTGGTGGGTCCTATAACAGCTCCATGCCGTAGTATGATATAGACCTCTGTTAGGGGTTCTATACCCGCACATGTCGGTTGTGGATGTTTTGTGTGTGTGTCACTGTCTGTGTAGGTGCAATGCATTTTTGGCTAGTCACTCGCAGTACATTTCAAATGCCCTACTTTGGCAATCCTGCTGATGTCATTCATTGTGAAATACACCTTTGGAGAAGGAGTACTCCAGTAATGTCCGTGGTGCGTACTATAACTGTGTAGTGCTGTAGTGTAATAAACTAGTTAGGTAGGGGTTTTACTCTCAGACATGACAGGTGTGTGTGTGTGTGTGTGTGTGTGTGTGTGTGTGTGTGTGTGTGTGTGTGTGTGTGTATGTGTTTGTAACCTGTATCCTGTGTAGAGGTAGTTGTGAGTGTGTGACACCTGTGGCCAATATGGAGCAGGTTTTGCATATTTCTAATATGGTGGCCCTACTAGATATCACAATGTCCACCATACAGGGATAACAGATGTGAAATAGCTGAGAGGCTGGGGTGCAAAGCCATACCCATACATGTGACATCAAGGCCAGGCAATCACAGTTATCAACCCCAGTATTACCCAGAGCACTCTCAACCCATGTCTCATACACATACACATGCCTAGGCAATAGCCAATATGTGGATAGTACACTGCATATTGGCCACTGATAGTAACTATGGAGTGATAGCAGTGGGCTACAGAGGGCAGGTCACCCTGTCCATCTGTCCAATATGCACGTACATGCAGACAGTGCACCTCCCCCATGTTCCCCAATGGACACCTGTACCACCTGTGGTGCCATCACGTGACCCACAACGGACATACCATGCCTGCCAACATGCCCTGTATGGACAGATGCCACTGACACCAGGGAATGCTGTTAGCATGCTATCAATGCAGGTGCAGAGTAAACCTGCTGCCCATTACCAGTTCCTGCCACAGGTGGGAAAGACTGGCACATCTGATGATAATCTGTGTTCACAACATGGGCCAGACACCCCAGGTACAGTTCCACATGTCACTGTACATGCGTGTGTGAGGTGTGCACATCCCAGACACCATCCATGTCATGGACTAAGGAACACATACATGGCAAGCAATGCACAGCATTGACCACACACAATAGTAACCCAGGTGACTGGATGGGGGATACAATACCCACCTGTTTGGGCAAAAGCAGAAACTACAGCCCTGAGCCACAATGCAGACCATTGTCATGTGGCCTGATGCCAAGGTATACCCATCGCCTACCCTTGTATAACCTGCTGGCACAGTCAACCACGACACACCAGTGCAGACATGCACCCATGCATGTCAATACTGGCACTCTGTGGTTTGTATGTGTTGTACAACCCCCATGGCCATACGGAAGCATGCTGTATGATGTCAAACACCTCCTTATACCCTTTGCCCATACAACCTCCGTATGACCCGTGTGGTGCATGTGATACCTGCACAGTGATGTGTTGTGGCAATCCCACTACTGATGAGTTGTATTCCTCGCCCTGCCAAGTGTGTCAATGTGTATGCATCCCTGTGATAGTGTGGCTCTGTTGACGCTGACACCTGTTCATGCGGACAGGCACGTGTATGTCACCTACCGTATAGCTACCATATGCTTGTTGCAGATGTCACTCACCATCACATATATGTTCTGAGTGCTCTACAACAGATAACCCATGTGGTGCATCCAATAACTGCATAGAACATTGGTAGCACTACATAGTCATCAGGGGTTTGATACCCTGTGCTGGTAGGTGTGTGACACAAACATGCTTCAATTTTACTCTCCCACCCCTCCCTGACATGTATTTGCCTCTGTCTGCCTCCCCCACTCCCTCTCTGGTGGATGCGGAGACCTACACCAACAGCATGTGTATTTTAAGTGATGCTCATGATCAGCTGATGGCCTCTGCATGAATTGCAGCCCTCCCCTAGCTGATTGCATGTGGAACTGCTTTGGTAACATTCCCATAGCCAATTGCATGGAAACCCACTCCAATATTTAGAAACATCATGGTGGTGTGGCCCTTTTCATTCACTGTGAGCAGGAACTAGATATGTTGTTTGGCAAACAGCATCTCAGATGGATTGGGGATTTACCTCTAACAACATACACTGTGGAAACAGGGCAACAAACAGGAGGGGGATGTGCCTGACCTGACTACAGACTGTAAGTGCTGATATACAGTTATAAATATCCATGTGTATTTTTGAAATGTATGAAGTATGTGGGGGGCTACGTCCCCCACACTCCCCTAACTATATATACTAACTCCAAGATCATGCTACAGTGGGGAAAAGGGCATAATGCTTTTAATTTCATGTGTTCATGTTATGAGTTTCGATCAAATGGGTTTTAGGTGTTTTGCACTTTAGGTGTTTTGGTCTCGGTGAAATGAATGTCGATCATATGAAATTTAAGTCATATGAAGTAGACCCGTTGTACACCATAATTAGTGTCATCATATCTGATAACAAGCCAGTGATATATCAGACTGCTACACATGTTATGTACAGTAGGGCTTATATTTCATGACATAACCTGGACATTCTGTGGATGTTAGTACAGTACTGAGGTCTGTGTACTTATGGTGAATGTCGATAGTGTGTGTATTGTTAATATGTACTTTAGCCTGCGTACAGACTGTGGTAGATGTCATTGTTCTAGTTCCCCTCCTATCTTATGTTACATGCTGTTCCACTGTATGGTACCGTATTGGCGTACATTTTTGTAGGGCCATACACACACATGTCCACAGACAGCCATCAGACCACACTGTGTAGCAGCCCAGTATCTGTAGGGTCAGTCTGTGAGTGGCACATATGAGGATGGTGTAGAACAGAAAGTCCATATACTGTAATATTATGCTAGTTTACCATATGTGGCTGTGGCTGCGTTCACATTGGTTGTGGTTATGCACTTTCACATGGGTGCATCTTACCCTGTGCTGTGACATGCCTGTTGAGCATGCTATATATGCAGGTACATGTGCATTCCCCCATAGGAGATGTAGGCCAGTGTTGAGCCAGTCTGTCTGTAGCCTGCACAGTGCATTGTTACATGCCTAGCAGCTTAGTGTACTTACCCACTGAGATGTCATGTGCAGATACTTGGTAGATGTACTGCTGCCGGGCCTCCCTTAAAAATCATGTATGTCAGACAGAGCAGTGGGATGCTGTACAGATGTATGTCAATATCTAGTGGGTAGTATGTGGCCATGGCACCCCTGTACCAGTGGTCATTATGTGTCAGGCCAGACAGTGATGTGTGAATGCATAACCTATGTTGGCAAATGTATACCAGTTGTTATGTATTATACCCATCTACATGGCTGTCTACATCCATATTGTCAGGCATGGTACACATGTTTTCACTAAGGGCTTATGTGTATACCTCTGGACTGTACAGAGTGTGTCAGAATTTCCACATATATTGGCCAATATCTCTGCTGCAGTCCACAGGGGCACTACGTGCTAGCAGCGGTACTTTACAATGATGTCCTTAGGATGTCTGTCAGTAGCCAATGGCACACATGTTATAAGCATGTGTGACCTCCCACACACACCATGTTTGTGATGACAATCCCAATGACAGAAGCAATAGTCTACTAATATACCTGCTATACATACCTGACATCGCCTTGCACTACGAATTTGGGACTATAGGGGCTGGGGTAGGGCTACACTCCATGTCCAGGACATATATATGTACATATACTTATCCAGATAGTCATATATATATGATTACACATGTGTAGTACATCCAATTACCACTGTCATGGCAACCACCCACTATACATCCCTATTTCATGTGGGCATGGTCCCTTTACATTTCCGGTGTGATGGACATCCTTCCTGTGTGTGGGCATCAGTGTTACAGACAGCAGGTAGCAATACCTCTTACAGGAGAACCAGCATACTCAAGGCAGCCACATATTTGTAGTATCAGGAACTACAGACAGGCTGTGAGTAGAGTTGTGTTATACTTTCTATAGTACAGGTGTCACAGGGTGTGTGTGTACATACTAGTTTACCTTGGAATGCAGTCTGTTTGCATATCTCACAACTATGGGCCTATCCTCTTGCTGGACAGAGGTATGCCTATCATATTTTGTCTGTCCACCACACAGGTCCTGTGTCAGAGATTACACTGGCAATGTGTGTGTTGAGTGTTATCAGTACATGGGTATATCCATTTCTGTTTCTAACCTCATTACCCTGACTAAGGGTATGTTGCAGACTATCCTGTAACACCAGCAACTTGTTTAGCTTATGGCAACAGTTTTCCACGTATGAGGCTGTGTTCCAACCTCTGTCCTCCACCTACATACCAAGCTTTGCACATATGTCATTCTGTCAGGGGTTGTTCTGTAGTGGGCTGTGAGTATATCACACTGCCATTGCTGCCATCAGTCCACTGCTGTTGTATCCCCCACACATACAGTGGGGCTGGGGCCATATATGTGTGGGCATCACCTACATAATACATGTGCATTCTTATGCACTCCAGAGGCCAGTGTATGTAACAATGGTATATGTCCCTGTATTATTGAGTCTGGGGGGGAGCACCATAAATGACCTAGGCTGTTACAAAATGTGGGGGTATCAGGAGTGAGCTGCCTTAAGGTATCTGGATGTACAGTACCATATACTTCACCTATATTTACATTATTTACATGAATTGGCTTAATGCAAGCCTACTGCCACCTGCCGTACAGACTGTTCTGTTTGTCGGTGTGCTCATGATGGTGTTAGTTATGCCTTGTTATGTAACAGTTACAACCCATTTGGTCACATGACATCTTTACCACCTACTGAGTTTGTACAGAGTGCAGCTAGAGGCTGTTGAACTATACACCTGTATTACATGTTGTTGTGTCTTTCGGCTTTTCCCGGTTTGGGGTTGCAACAGCGGAACTCCGGTCCGCTAATGATCGGCAGTAGATTTTTACGTGCTGGCTTGCCAGGCCTAAAGCACAGCCTGCAATGAAGGAATGCCCATTCACGGATGTCGCCACACAGAAGACGCTCTAACTGAGAATCGAACGGGCAACGTCTAACTGTGAGGCGACAATGCTACCACAGCACCACCACTGCGGGTATACACCTGTATTACATACTGTTGATTATTTGGTATCCTGTGGCTTAGTCTATCTTCACTATTGTACAGTTTGAAGGGCTTGGCCTGGACAGCAACAATTGTGAACCTTTCCAGACTGCTGTATTAGTGTAACTGTTTCACAGTTGGATTACTTTGTTTATATGATTGTCAGTGTCTGAACAGCTATATGACATGGCATATAGAACTATAATAGTACACAGTGAAAGGTATTACATTTCTGCAAACCTGTGTGTAGTGTTTTTCCTATGACCTCTCTGTGGGTATATGTTGCAGGCAATGATTGTCATTTGTATGGGTGGCCCATACAGTGTCCAGTTGTTCAGGTGTGAACTGTAGGCATAGTGGCTGTTCCATATTGTGTGCACCTTCTACATATGTATCTTACTGTACATATATCTGCATGTGTATGTGTAGTCACATATTGTGTATATATATATATATATATATATATATATATATATATATATATATATATATATATATATATATCTGTATCTGTGTCTGTGTATCTGTATCCAGGGGATGTAGATGGCTTCCACATATTACATTTCCTATGGGAGCCAGACTGTGGGTGGGGGAGAGAAGGATGTGATATAAACATGTGAAACACAAAAGAAGACTAATTTAAAACCCTATTTAAATGAAACACTTACAATAAAATGAACTTGGTAGTGTATTGCAGGGCACACATGTTTGACTGGGGGGGGGTTATGCCAATTCGTACGAGACATATTGTTTGGGGCCTCTCAACCCCATTAACAGTGCATGTGGATATATATGTTTCTGTTAAACTACCATTGCTATCTACAGATGTCTGGCCATATATACCTATATGGGTATATATATTTGCTTACATATCTATAACTATGTCCGTCTATACCTATGGAGATATATATCTGTGTACATATATGTAACTTGCTGTGGATATGTGGACATATAGGTGTTGACATATATGTGTAGATGTCGGCATTTGCATGTATATATGTTCATATATATATATATATATATATATATATATATATATGTATATGTATATATTACTGGATATATATATATATATATATATATATATATATATATATATATATAGATATAAAACTACATATATAGATTTGTTGTATCTGTTTAGATATTAATATATTTACACACACACATACATCTAGATGTAGGTATACATTCTCTGTACTGTTGCATGACTGGGCTGGATGTTATGTTTCTGAAAACATCACATTTCTGTATATCTGGCATGGCTTACTGGTAAATAACTCTGTGTATGGTGTGCATGGTCCTGGGTTCGAGCCTTGGAGAGGCTGCTTATTTTGTGGCAGGAAAGAACACGAGCCGTTGGATACAGAGTGATTAAGGCACTTTAAAGCAGTTGTACGTGGGTTTGCACATAGCTAAGCACTGCTAACTTCCGGTTACAGTTTCATATACTCAGTTAGCTTCCACATTGCTTAATCTGTGTAGGCAGTGCTTACCCCCCCACAAACACAAATAAACACGCTTACTAGTGCTTACATATGCTTACTACTGCTTAGTTGTGCTTACACCTGGTTACTAGTGTCTTATTCATTATGACACTGCTACTTCACATGTGCATTTCCTGCAGTACTCTAGTTCATACATGTGTTATTTAGTGGGTTTTGCAACAAAACTATTGGTTATAACGTACTTTGCCATGTAAAATAGACTGTGCTGCAGTGGGAATCAAACCGGGATTGACTGCTCATGAGGTAATCGCCCTACCCACTACAGTATTGCTGTACTGCTTCATTTGCATATAGCTTGCTTTTTATCCTCTTTTTGCTATTTAAGCTACATTAACCGTAACTAAGTGATGGTCAAAGCTGCGCACCTATGGTTAAACTTCAACCGTTTCATTACAAATAAATATTTATTTTCATTTTGTTTATTCACTATTGCTCTTATACATGTGGGGGGATCTTGCTGGGGGTATGCGTACATCTATGGGCAGTCTTGCTCATTGTTTACTACCTTTCTTTTGTCCTTCATTGCAAGGGCATGTATATTCTGAAAGCTCTGCTCTCAGACACGCCCCCTGCAGTCGTACACACTCTGTGTAAGCCTAGGAGCTCGCCAGCGCACCTTCATTAATATGCATGGCACGCTGCTGTCCTCCTCCTACACGGGTGCTTCTGTGTAGGATTAAGCTAGTCCTGCATGGTAGATTAGTGAATCTGGGGGATAGTCATATCACCTCACCTCTACAATAGCTCCCACATAGAACTCTTTACACTCAGATACACAGACTTGCATACAAAGCATCTCATATACTATAAATTTGCCAGACTACTACCCAAAATAACACAGCTATTTTTGATAAAAGCCAATTATCTTAAACTACGTGGGAACATACATCCCAATCCAAGCCCTCAAGTACACGCTACGCTTACACTACAGAGTACCGTACCTCTCAGCATCGGTAACCTAACACACAGCAACTTTGACCTTCTATTATTAAATATGAACTTAAGAAGTATCCTAAACAATTTCACTCAACTCTTACCCTCTACACTCCAGACATTGTAGTGATAACTGAAACATGGCTTAAGACCCACGGAAAAGATACTGAAATCCTAACCCCAGGCTACAATTTACACAGACTTGGTAGAACTCATAAACTCAGTGGTGGCATAGCCATAGCATACAAGGACACACTCAAATTGGAATGCCTTGTAAATGAACCCCCAGACCTCATAAAATCTGAAATATTAATTTTACATCCCTACCTAAACTCCAAAAAGCACATTATAATTATTGCCACCTACATCCTCCCAGGCAACAACCCCTCAACTATTGAGAACCTTCCCAGTTTGTCTGCCTCCACTTTTAATCAGGAAACTATTATAATAGGAGACTTTAACTTAGACTGGACCGGCTCCTCTGAAAACCCTACCAACTTTATTAACCTATATGGCTTCTCTCAAGTAATTCTTGCCGCAACCAAAATAGACAAATGTACCAAAAAGCAATCAATCCTTGACTGGACACTTAACAAATAAGCCCTCCCTTAGTTACCTCACTGGATGCCTCCCAGACAGTCTCAGTGACCATCATCTCACCTACTTACTTAGAAAGCAGGAATGCCATCATAAAAACATAGTATTTAAATATGTTTTTAGCAAACAAAAATTCTCTCCTGAAACCTTAAATTAATTTCTTAAACAATGTGACTGGACCCCCCTAAAATAGCTCCACATGGATTCTGCAGTCGAATACTTCAGTAATACTTTCCTGGATATACTTAATACTCAAGCACCCCTTAGGAAGATCCAGGTTAAAGCAAAGAAGCTCACATGGTTAACTAAAGATACCATGCAACTCCTCAAACAGAGAGACAGAGATGGTCTCAGTATCTAGAGACCAAACACCAAACCTCCTATGAATCATATCGACAACTTAAAACCATGTCAAAAAAACAAATCAAAAATCATAAAAAAGCTTATTACACTTCAGCTCAATAAAATCAGCAAAATAACCCCCCAAAATTCTTGGCAGCCTTAAATCAACTCCCAAGTCCTGTTCAAACCACTATACCATCTCCTACCTCCATAAATCCCAAAGAAAGTATAGCATCATAATTTAATTCACACGTCATAAAGTCAACTCTGTCCCTAGTAAAATATGACAACAATAAATCTCCATCAATACCATCTGACTCAAAACATACCCCCAGTTCCTTTTCTATCAGACCAGTACAAGCTAGCATCATCAAAACACTTCTTCTAAAACTAAAGCCCACATCCCTTACTGCTGACCAACTCCCAAATTAATTTTTCAAACTGGCAGCAGAATCCATTTCTTATTCCATCTCTATCCTTATCAACATGTCCATATCAGAATAATACATCCATAAGCTTTGGAAAATCTCTCATATTATTCCTCTGCACAAAGGCGGCTCCTCTTCTGACTTTTCAAATTACCGACCAATAGCACTGGCCAAAATTCTCAAAAAATGCATACATGTACAACTACTTGATTACTTAGAAAGCAATAATCTACTATCCATTACTCAATATGGCTTTAGACCCAAGGACAACACCACAACCGCTTTAATAAGTTTCACCAACACTATCAATGAGATCAGAAACAAGGGTCACCATGTATCCTCCATCTTTCTTAACATGCCAAAGGCATTCGACACTGTGTCACACCAAAAATTACTCAAGGTACTAGCATCCCTAAACCTCTCCCATCTGGTTCTATCTTGCTTCCATAGTTACTTAACTGACCGACAACAAGCAGTCAAGTGGAAAAACTAAATTTCTACCCTACTACCCATCTCAGTTGGAGTGCCACAAGGCTTAATGCTTGGTCGACTACTTTTCACCATCTTTACAAACTTTGGACAGCCACCCACATAACCACCATTGTGCAATATGTGGACGACTCTACCCTTATTTGCTCAGTCCCATCCCTACCAGAACTCCTAGAAAGAACCCAAAAATCCTTCACAGATACAGAAAAATATCTCTTAGACTTTCAACTGATACTCAACCCTAACATAACAAAACTAATGCTATTCTTCAATACCAAACCACAGAACCTCCTTCCTCCTTTCATGTTGTACTCCTCCAACAAAACCAAAATTTAACCTGTAGAACACACCAAGCTCTTCCGAGTAACAATAGATAATTGCCTAAAATCTGATAACTACATAGCACTATCCATCTAAAAGGTCCATATAAAGCTTAAAACACTTTATAGATCTAAGTCATACCTTACTAACAACACTCAGCACTCTATAACCAGGACCCACCTCCTCTTCACCCTTCTATATGCATCTCCTATTTTCACTAACTTCCAGAAATCTGATATGAACAAATTAGAGTCATGTTGCAATAAAATAGCAAAATTTGCTACCAGTCATCCATACACATCTCACCACTGCTCTGCCCTTCGCAAACTAAACTGGATTGAACTACCTAATCTTTTATCCCTGAACCAACTAACTGTTGCCCACTCCTTAATTCATAAACCCAATAACTGCCTTGCACTCTAAAACATAATTCAAGAATACAACAATACTAGAATACTGAGATCTTTGGACAAACTCCTTCTAAGAGTCACTAATGCTAACAATAGTTTGGGGATTCTCTCTTCCCTAACCAGATATCCAAAAAATGGAATTCAATTCCCCAACACATTCAAAACACTACTAATACTTCAAGTTTTAAGTTGATTCTTAAGGAACACCTAACAGTCAACTAGCTATGCTCCTGCACTACACAAGGATGACCTTTCAGTACTTAATCTCTCTACACCTTCTAATCCACACTGTACCACACCACTCCTAATCCACTCCCTGCCTTCCTTCCCTACATTCTATTTTCCATTGCCCTCTTATATTTATCCCAGATATTACTACTTTACTCTGAATTACTCCCAAAATGGATTGTTCGGTGAAACATGTCTTCTATTAGGATAGTAACAATGTTACATTTTACTGTAAAAATACTCTGTGGATCATATGATACTGTATATAGTATTGACCTCTCATGCTGACATGTTGTGCTGTATATTTGTTCCACTTTGTAATTTTCCTTATTACTGTATGATTTTTTTTCTTTATTCTTTTAACATTACTTATTTCTACATTGTTAGTTAGTAACTATTGCTGTAAGTGTTCTTAGATGAATTGTTAGTGGAGCTTTTCTCCCTGGGCCTTGTTGAAAATGGGCTTCTTGCCAGTTGGACTTTCCTGGTAAACAAATTTAAAATAAAAAATAAAATAAAAATAATAAAAACCAAGGTGTGGCATGGACAGAGTTTCAGTGGGCTGTTCTCTACACATGATTAAGCTCAAATGTCCTGTCCTTTAAGTATGCCAAGATCTTAAAACTTGTACTATAACCTCTTAAAACACAATTCCAAGTTTCTGGGATTCTCAACAATTCTGAAATTCTTTCTGAAGTAGCCAGTAGCATATCAAGTTCTGCACCTTAGCATGTAATTCAGTTATTCTTTCTCAGTAACACATTTAATCCTGCACCTTAGCATGGAATTCAGTTACTCTTTTTGTAGTAACATATCTGATCCTGCACCTTAGCATGTGATTCAGTTACTCTTTTTGCAGTAACATATCTGATCCTACACCTTAGCATGTAATTCAGTTACTCTTTTTGCAGTAACATATCTGATCCTGCACCTTAGCATGTAATTCAGTTACTCTTTTTGCAGTAACATATCTGATCCTGCACCTTAGCATTGTAATTCATTTACTCTTTTTGCAGTAACATATCTGATCCTGCACCTTAACTTGTAATTCAGTTTTTCTTTCTGTAGCAACATATCGGATCCTGCTCCTTAGCATGTAATTCAGTTATTGTTTCTGCAGTAACATCGATCCTGCACCTTAACATGTAATTCAGTTATTCCTTCTGCAGTAACATACCTGATCCTGCACCTTGCCATATAATTCAGTTATTATTTCTGCAGTAACATGTCTGATCCTGCACCTTAGCATGTAATTCAGTTATTCCTTCTGCAGTAACATATCTGATCCTGCACCTTGCCATATAATTCAGTTATCATTTCTGCAGTAACACATCTGATCCTGCACCTTAGCATGTAATTCAGTTATTCTTTCTGCAGTAACATATCTGATCCTGCACCTTGCCATATAATTCAGTTATTCTTTCTGTAGTAACATATTTGATCCTGCATCTTAGCATGTAATTCAGTTATTCTGTCTGCAGTAACACATCTGATCCTGCACCTTAGCATGCAATTCAGTTATTCTTTCTGCAGTAACATATCTGATCCTGCACCTTAGCATGTAATTCAGTTATTCCTTCTGCAGTAACATATCTGATCCTGTACCTTGCCATATAATTCAGTTATTATTTCTGCAGTAACACATCTGATCCTGCACCTTAGCATGTAATTCAGTTATTCTTTCTGCAGTAACATATTTTATCCTACATCTTAGCATGTAATTCAGTTATTCTGTCTGCAGTAACACATCTGATCCTGAACCTTAGCATGCAATTCAATTATTCTGTCTGCAGTAACACATCTGATCCTGCACCTTACCATGTAATTCAGTTATTCTGTCTGCAGTAACATATCTGATCCTGCACCTTAGCATGTAATTCAGTTATTCATTCTGCAGTAACATATCTGATCCTGCACATTGCCATATAATTAAGTTATTCTGTCTGCAGTAACACATCTGATCCTGCATCTTAGCATGTAATTCAGTTATTCTTTCTGTAGTAACATATTTGATCCTGCATCTTAGCATGTAATTCAGTTATTCTGTCTGCAGTAACACATCTGATCTTGCACCTTAGCATGTAATTCAGTTATTCTGTCTGCAGTAGCACATCTGATCCTGCACCTTACCATGTAATTCAGTCATTGTTTCTGCAGTAACACACCTGATCCTGCACCTTAGCATGTAATTCAGTTATTCTGTCTGCAGTAACATATCTGATCCTGCACCTTAGCATGTAATTCAGTTATTCTGTCTGCAGTAACATATCTGATCCTGCACCTTAGCATGTAATTCAGTTATTCTTTCTGCAGTAACATATCTGATCCTGCACCTTGCCATATAATTCAGTTATTCTGTCTGCAGTAACACATCTGATCCTGCATCTTAGCATGTAATTCAGTTATTCTTTCTGTAGTAACATATTTGATCCTGCATCTTAGCATGTAATTCAGTTATTCTGTCTGCAGTAACACATCTGATCCTGCACCTTAGCATGCAATTCAGTTATTCTTTCTGCAGTAACATATCTGATCCTGCACCTTAGCATGTAATTCAGTTATTCCTTCTGCAGTAACATATCTGATCCTGCACCTTGCCATATAATTCAGTTATTATTTCTGCAGTAACACATCTGATCCTGCACCTTAGCATGTAATTCAGTTCTTCTTTCTGCAGTAACATATTTTATCCTACATCTTAGCATGTAAATCAGTTATTCTGTCTGCAGTAACACATCTGATCCTGAACCTTAGCATGCAATTCAGTTAGTCTGTCTGCAGTAACATATCTGATCCTGCACCTTAGCATGTAATTCAGTTATTCCTTCTGCAGTAACATATCTGATCCTGCACATTGCCATATAATTAAGTTATTCTGTCTGCAGTAACACATCTGATCCTGCATCTTAGCATGTAATTCAATTATTCTTTCTGTAGTAACATATTTGATCCTGCATCTTAGCATGTAATTCAGTTATTCTGTCAGCAGTAACACATCTGATCCTGCACCTTAGCATGTAATTCAGTTATTCTGTCTGCAGTAACACATCTGATCTTGCACCTTAGCATGTAATTCAGTTATTCTGTCTGCAGTAACACATCTGATCCTGCACCTTACCATGTAATTTAGTCATTCTTTCTGCAGTAACACACCTGATCCTGCACCTTAGCATGTAATTCAGTTATTCTGTCTGCAGTAACATATCTGATCCTGCACCTTAGCATGTAATTCAGTTATTCTTTCTGCAGTAACATATCTGATCCTGCACCTTGCCATATAATTCAGTTATTCTGTCTGCAGTAACACATCTGACCCTGCATCTTAGCATGTAATTCAGTTATTCTTTCTGTAGTAACATATTTGATCCTGCATCTTAGCATGTAATTCAGTTATTCTGTCTGCAGTAACACATCTGATCTTGCACCTTAGCATGTAATTCAGTTATTCTGTCTGCAGTAGCACATCTGATCCTGCACCTTACCATGTAATTCAGTCATTGTTTCTGCAGTAACACACCTGATCCTGCACCTTAGCATGTAATTCAGTTATTCTGTCTGCAGTAACATATCTGATCCTGCACCTTAGCATGTAATTCAGTTATTCTGTCTGCAGTAACATATCTGATCCTGCACCTTAGCATGTAATTCAGTTATTCTTTCTGCAGTAACATATCTGATCCTGCACCTTGCCATATAATTCAGTTATTCTGTCTGCAGTAACACATCTGATCCTGCATCTTAGCATGTAATTCAGTTATTCTTTCTGTAGTAACATATTTGATCCTGCATCTTAGCATGTAATTCAGTTATTCTGTCTGCAGTAACACATCTGATCCTGCACCTTAGCATGCAATTCAGTTATTCTTTCTGCAGTAACATATCTGATCCTGCACCTTAGCATGTAATTCAGTTATTCCTTCTGCAGTAACATATCTGATCCTGCACCTTGCCATATAATTCAGTTATTATTTCTGCAGTAACACATCTGATCCTGCACCTTAGCATGTAATTCAGTTCTTCTTTCTGCAGTAACATATTTTATCCTACATCTTAGCATGTAAATCAGTTATTCTGTCTGCAGTAACACATCTGATCCTGAACCTTAGCATGCAATTCAGTTAGTCTGTCTGCAGTAACATATCTGATCCTGCACCTTAGCATGTAATTCAGTTATTCCTTCTGCAGTAACATATCTGATCCTGCACATTGCCATATAATTAAGTTATTCTGTCTGCAGTAACACATCTGATCCTGCATCTTAGCATGTAATTCAGTTATTCTTTCTGTAGTAACATATTTGATCCTGCATCTTAGCATGTAATTCAGTTATTCTGTCAGCAGTAACACATCTGATCCTGCACCTTAGCATGTAATTCAGTTATTCTGTCTGCAGTAACACATCTGATCTTGCACCTTAGCATGTAATTCAGTTATTCTGTCTGCAGTAACACGTCTGATCCTGCACCTTACCATGTAATTTAGTCATTCTTTCTGCAGTAACACACCTGATCCTGCACCTTAGCATGTAATTCAGTTATTCTGTCTGCAGTAACATATCTGATCCTGCACCTTAGCATGTAATTCAGTTATTCTTTCTGCAGTAACATATCTGATCCTGCACCTTGCCATATAATTCAGTTATTCTGTCTGCAGTAACACATCTGACCCTGCATCTTAGCATGTAATTCAGTTATTCTTTCTGTAGTAACATATTTGATCCTGCATCTTAGCATGTAATTCAGTTACTCTGTCTGCAGTAACACGTCTGATCCTGCACCTTAGCATGTAATTGAATTATTCTGTCTGCAGTAACACACCTGATCCTGCACCTTAGCATGTAATTCAGTTATTCTGTCTGCAGTGACACATCTGATCCTGCACCTTAGCATGTAATTCAGTTATTCTGTCTGCAGTAACACATCTGATCCTGTACCTTACCATGTAATTCAGTTATTCTTTCTGCAGTAACACATCTGATCCTGCACCTTAGCATGTAATTCAGTTATTCTGTCTGCAGTAACACATCTGATCCTGCACCTTACCATGTAATTCACTGCACCTTCTTATTAACTTTGAGGTTGAATACTTCTTTTGGAATTGCATAGATACTATCAGAGCAGTAGGCAAGTTGTTTCCTACAAATGCTTTGTTCTGCTTTTCTGTAGCATTGCATATACACAATGCTTTAATATTCAAACCAGTATCTTTCAAATCATCTATTTTTCACTCCACTTTGAGTGATTTGAATAATTATTTCATTAATAATAAGGCTGGCTCATGCTGGGATTTCCTTCTGTGGAAGTTGACATCTCATCATATATCACTGGTGATCTATTTTTTGCTGCAATAAATGTTAGAAGTATAAGAAATAAAACTACTGAACTACATGCCTGGATTACCCAACATAAGCCTTACATTCTCCTTGTAACTGAAACTTGGCTTAAACCCAGCATAAATGACTCTGAAGTTACACCTCCTGACTGTAGTATCATCCATAATGACTATATAAAGATGAAAGTTGGTATTGCTTTAATATTTCCCAACACCTACCACATTTCCCCTTACAGAAAACCAACACCAAAATTCTGTTCAGCAGAGCTTCTTATTGATCTCCTTAACATAAACAATTATAAACAAATATGTATGACTGTCCTTTGCATCCCTCCTGGTGACAGTGCAGCAATACTGGAAGCTATCCTACATCGGATATCCATAACACTTCCACAAGGAAAAATACTACTAGGTGATGTGAACGTCAGTTGGTTGGACATAAACTCTAACTCCCCTACATCTAGCATGAACTTATAAGACCAAACACCATGTGGACATATATGGTTTCACACATCTAATTAATAGTCTCACACATTATAGCAAGACATCAAATTCCCTATTAGACTGGATCCTAGTATCAGACCCTTGCAAATGCACAACCCAGGTACAATGTCAGACTCTCTCAGTGACCATCTCCAAATATATATGACCAGACATCTCACGCATCCAGTTAAACAGTATATTTATAAAACAACATGCAGCTTTTCCAAATTTAACACAGAAATGTTCATTACTACACTACCATCTATTAACTGGAGCTTCCTAAAAATCCTCCCCTTGGATGACGCAGTAAATGAATTCAGTACAACTTTCTTAAATATCCTAAATAACCTTTCACCTCCCAGAAGTTAGATACTAAAAGCAAATAATGCAATTTGCCTACCAAATTGAGTAGAATGCTAATGCAGGATAGAGAAAAAGCAATGAAAGAATGGGAAAAATATAAAACACCTCAATATCTTGAAAACTTCAGAATGCCTCGCAATCATACTAAAAAGCAAAAAGAAAACAGATGAAGACAAAAAATGATACTTTAATAAATTTCAGAATAATACTAAACACAACCGTAAAAAAATGTTGACATCCATTAA
This sequence comes from Protopterus annectens, assembly GCF_019279795.1. Classification (NCBI taxonomy): domain Eukaryota; kingdom Metazoa; phylum Chordata; order Ceratodontiformes; family Protopteridae; genus Protopterus; species Protopterus annectens. The sequence continues at coordinate 835,801,821 of NC_056748.1, read as the reverse complement.
AGAAATCTTGTATCCTGACCAAAAATTCAACCCAAACCTGTCTCCCAATAACTCACCACTTGAAACTGCAATACAGTTCAACTCTTATTTTATAGATAGTGTAACTTCTCTAACCAAGGATTTCAAAACAGTTAATCCCAACACTGCCCAAAAGCCACATATCACTACATCCACTTTCACCTTCAAACCTGCGCCAACATCCTATATAAAACTACTCTTAAACAAACAAACTGTGCTCTTCTTCAGCTGATAACCTTCCAAGTGAGTACCTATAAATAACAGCCAACAGCATTGCCTATCCTGTCTCAGTCCTTATAAATAGGTCAGTCCAGGGATCCCATGTTATCTCTCTCTGGAAAAAAGTCACACATTATCCCTCTGCACAAAGGAGAAAATTCAACAGACATTAACAACCTTAGACCTATACTAATGTTATCTCCCCTCCCCAAAATACATGAATAATGTATTCAAAAACAATTGCTAGACTATCTACTGCAAGAAGAACTCTTATCCCTTACACAGCATGACTTCCATCCTTTCCATAATACCTATATAGATACTGTCAATAAAGCTAGAGATAATGGCAACATAGTCTTTTTTCTTATTTTTACACTTGTCTAAAGCCTCTGACACAGTTTGTCACAGTGAACTTCTTCAAATGTCTTCATTAGGCCTCTCCCAGCCTACCCTTTTGTGGTTCAAAAGCTACCTGTCCAATAGGTATCAGTTAGTAAAATGGCACTCCACAATCTCTCCTTACCACCCAGTCACCACTGGTATACCACAAAGCTTTATCCTTGGTCCCCTCCTCTTTAACATTTTCACCAACACCCTGTATAAATCCATATAACAAGCCACCCTAATATAATACATAGATGATTCCACTCTCATTTGCACATCTGACAAAATGGTACACCTCCAAAAATTACTCAGGAAGCTTTAACAGCCACTGAAACATGACTTTGTAACATAAAACTTATGCTCAACCTAAAAAAGGCCCAACTCTTTCCCCAAATCTCTCACTGATGAAACAAAAAAAAAATAAAGTCCTCTCTCTTGATAATACAACATTGAAGTCACTTCTCATAGCAAATTATTAAGGGTGATACTGGATGATAATCTTACATTCAACCTGCATATACAAAATTGCATAAGAAAAACTCATAAAAACTAGGGATGCTTTACAGAGTCAACATTTTCTCACTGACACAACTAAAACTACACTTGCCACTATTATCTCCTGACTCACACTTATTTATGGTGCTTCCATCCTTACTAACCTTCAGGCTTCACAATAATTAAAACTTGAACAATGCTGTAACAAAGTTGCTAAAGTTGCAGCAAATACCCCTTTTAGAACCCATCAGTGTATAGCACTGAAAAGCCTAAATTGCTTAGAACTGCCTCATCAACTAACATATACATAGCTTCTTACCACCTATAAAATTATCCAGCATCCATCTGCCTGTCCAGCACTAAAAAACATTCTACATAACTATATTTTCAGTTGGTCATTGAGATCCAGAGACCAAAAACTCGTGTCTACAAACCTATCATATTTGGTTAGCATTGTCTGTATTTGTACAAGGTTTCTAAGGCCTGGAACTCCTTACCTGTATCCATCAGGTCAATAACCCACCACCACCACTTTTCAAAACCACTCTGAAAGATTTCCTGGCTAAAATCTGGCTCTGTTCTTGTGCAAAACCAGGATAAACTATATCTCTAAATGTAAACAAATACCTTTTCATTCCTTATACCTCCTTACTCTCCCTTCTTCACTTAATTCTATCAAATTCTCTTCCCTTCACTTCATATTGCAATTCCTGTTTGTATTAGACTAACTTACCTTTAATTTCTCTACAAGCTGTCCAAAATGTCTCTAAATATGAAACGATTGTCATATAACTTGTATCCATTCTTAACCATTGTTTTTATATTATGCCTAACTTGTTATAATTATTTAAACTGCAGATTTTTTTTTTTTTGAAGACTGTAAAATTATTGTTCTTAAAATCTTTTCTAATAATTCAGAGCTTTTCTCCCTGGGCCTTCACTGAAAATGGGTTTCTACCCAGTCGGACTTTCCTGGTATTCAAATGTCAATATATAAATACATATCTCACTAGTTTGGGTAGCCATGGTCTAAATCAGATGTTATGTCTTCTCCAGTCAGACCATTGTACAGTAGATATTTCCGTTAATGTCCTTTAATTGTTTGCATACAAAATTAGCACCCAACCATTGCTCCAAAGTACACAAGTTCAGTGATACCTTATTTCTCAGTGTACTTCAAGAAACAATCTTTTTATTTTTGTAAGCATAGTTCTTGTCACTAAAAGAGTTGCCCAGACATGTTTTACTTATCTTTAACTTCTTAGATTACATTATACAAACTAGCACTTTGAATCATCTGTGGGATAAAGGTGTCTCTGTTAGCTATCTTATTAATGCTTTCAGCAAATTGGAAAACTTGGCATACTGATGTTGACACATTTTCTAACTTATGCAAACATCTTCCTAGCAGTATGTCATCTTTCAGAAGACTTTTTACCTCCTACAAATCTATAACTCATTACATACTTATTTATTCCTCTTCAGCTTAAGTCTGTACTTGTGGTATAGAATCTGATGAGACTGCTGATTTACTGTGGCAGTATTCAGTAATGCTACTACTTCTGAAAATAAAGGCAGCAAAGTATCCATATTTTAAGTAGGTAATACTTTGGCTACTCTGTTGAAGTAAGATCACAAGATACATCTTCTACCCAAAGGTAACACTTTGGCTACTCTATTGAATTAAGATCACAGGATATATTTTATACCCAGGTCTCTGTCAAAGTATCAAACGGCCACATTGTCAAACGTATCATCTCATTGACAATACAGCCTGTAGAACTGTTCTGACTGAGATTGCATTACATTAGGGATCGGGAAATTTTCCCTTTTCCCAACTGTAGCATGTGTAGTATGATATTGGAGTTGGTATATGTAATCAGCAGTGGGTGTGGAGAGTGCAGCCTACCCACATGAGAGGGGGTTTGATGGACTGCATTGTCGATGAGATGACATTTGACAGTGTGGTGGTTTGATTATTTGACATAGACCCCTTATACCCCAAGGTAGCAATGTGTCATGGTACACAAAAATAGTGTCCAATAATATACTTCAACTAGATGCAGAGAGGAAGGTCCTACACAGCAGACTCTTAGCCACTAAAGCCTCTGTCCATCCTTTACACTGAAGGGACTTTGGTGAGGGTGGCTTCTTGTACACTACATGCCTGCACTGCACTGCACAGAATTAGACATCAGAAGGAAAATCCAAAGTTTTTCCTTTGTGGCATGATGCTACATCCATGGATGAAATTCAGAATTCATGGGCTTCTATTTCTTCCTGGGCTGGGGCTGAATTTGCACTGCATGGTAGCTCTACTGCATGCTGGTGATTACAAAACGTACATTTTCTTCCTTTAAAGGCATTTTACTCAGTCCATATGGTAATTTTCAATAGTATAATTCATTAGGGATACAGTCAAGAATATCATATCCGTGAGAAATAACATTAACCAAGTCTTTAACAAAATAAAATCAAATATACATCCAAATGTATTGGTTTGTACCACTTGCAGTCTGTAATTTAGCATTTTTTAGACAAATTTTATTTACTATTTTATTTAAACAAAATGCTATTACAAATAATGTTTGAATAACCTTACAATCTGAGGAATATACTGATTATGCTTATATTAATTTAAATACTAATTGTATTAATGTGAAAAGTTTTTTTATACCTCCTTTTGTTAACAGCAACATACAAAGTTATATTTCAACCTTAAATTTTGAGGTTGAAAAATTATATTGGCAGTGTGCTAACAACAAAACTGAAATGTGTTATAATTTAACCTTGGAACAATAGTGAGCTTTTTCTGATTTCTGTAAGGATAGAAATCTGGTGGTTGAGCCATCAGATAAAGGGAACCTTATTGTTGTTTTATATTACACTCCATATTTGAATATATGTTATGCTCACCTAAATAGCAAAAAAAATATGAGAAATGTCATATTTTGAAATATTATGACTCTGTTAAAGAATATCAGTGTCTTCTCGAAAAGGGGCATAGGTTAGGTTATTTCTCCGCTCATGATCTTGAAAAGAAATTTATTGTTGAACACAGCAGTATTGCAGTATTCTACTGTCTACCCAAAATACATAAAGGTTTCGAAAATTGAAGTGGTAGAGCTATTGTTTCAGCAGAGAAATACTTTCTGAAAAATGTTGCTATCTTATTGCGTGAATATCTAAAAACATATGTAGTGGGCATCCCTTCCTATATTAGAGACAGCCAGGATTTTTTGGAAAAAATTAGGAATTTGAGTGTACTGGCTTAGTCTTGACATAAAATGCCTTTACACTAATATTAAGTATAGTGTAGGAATATCAGCCTTGTTCTGCTTTTTAGGTGACCATCCCAAATCTTATTTTCTTATGGATTTGCTTTTGTTCTCCCTGAAAAATATTTTTTTTGTGTTTAATGGGGATATTTTTCATGAATTATAAGGTACTGCTATGGGGGTGTTTTTTCCCCCTATGTATGCAAATTTAGTTATGTTTGAGGAGGATTATATATATCCACGTGATTTTTGTAAATCTGAGGTAATAGTTTACTTCAGATTTATAGATGATTTGATTTTTTTATGTCAGGGAGATCAAACTAGGGCATCTATTTTTGTTGATGACCTTCAGGTGAATAATATGGGTCTTCAGTTTGATGGTATTCAGATGGGTGCCCAGGTAAATTTTCTGGATATCCACCTTAATGGATTGGATACTGGTATACACAGAAAGTTATATCAGAGAAACATATTTCTTTTTGGGAGTAGATGCCACCCACGTCATTTAATTTCAGTGCTGCCATATAATTAATTTTTGAGAATTGATAAACTGTGTAGTAGTGATGATACTTTTAATAAAGACATTTTGGAGACAGAAAAAATGTTTGTTGAGAGAGGATATGATATGAATATGGTAAGTGAGCAAAATCTAAAATTATGAATAAGAGATTTGTAAATAGAAATGTTATCTGTCAAAAAGAAAATAATAGGAATTTGGAGATGGTTTGTAAGAAAAGAAATAAGAAGAGCATAAAGTACAAAGGACACAAGATAAAAAGGAAATGTATTTTGTTACTACATTTAATGTGATAACGGATGAGGTGGTCAGTAAAGTTCGAGAATTTTGGCCTGTGTTATCAGGGGACAAAGACTTAAGACAAGTCTTGTCCAGACATGTGAATGTGTCTTATAAAAGAGCTAGACATTTGGCTGACATGGTGGTGCATGGTGGTGGTGCATAATCTTTTTGTTAGTAGGAATAGTTCAGTAAGTAAAGGCACTATACCTTGTAATAAGTGCTCTATTTGTAAGAAGTTGGTCCCTACTTTTTCTTTTATTAATAATGTATGATTTGTGATTAATGGGACTTACATGTGTAATACAGAAGGTATACCTGTAATTTATATTATATTGGAGAGACAGCAAGAAGTTTTAAGGTACGCCTTCAACAGCATGTTAGAGACATAAAAATAAAAAACTGGATTGTCCTTTGGGGGGACACTTTTTATCTTTACATAATTCCAATCTTGAAGATTTGCAAGGTTGTGTTCTGGAAAAAGTTGAGGTAGGCTTAGGAGAATGTGTTAGTTTAAAGGATAAACTCCTAAAAAAAGAAACTTTTTATTCTGAAATATAGCACTTTAGAGCCCTTAGGGCTTAACAAGGAATGCAATTGGAGGTATGTAATTTAGGGAAGGTACTTTAATGATTGTTTAATTGTTCTTTTTTTAATTGTCTAATTGAGATTGTTATGGTTATTTAATCTGTTGAGTACTTGATGTATTTTACTCTTGGAAGGCTCTTTTGCTGAGGCGCTAAGTTTTATTAGACTGTGAACTTTTGGGATCTGTGGCCATTGTGGTTTTGTTTTGCTTTGCTTCTTCATGAATTGGTATGTTGTATTCTTGTACAATACATGCCTGCACTGCACTGCACAGAATAAAACATCAGAAGGAAAATCCAAAGACAGTTAAGTTTTTCCTTTGTTGAATGATGCTACATCCATGGATGAAATTCAGAATTCATCAGCTTCTATTTCTTCCTGTGCTGGGGCTACTCTTGCACTGCATGGTAGCTCTACTGCATGCTGCTGATTACAAAACTTACATTTTCTTCCTTTAAAGGCATTTTACTCAGTCCATATGGTAATTTTCAATAGTATAATTCATTAGGGATACATTCAGGAATAGCATATCCGTGAAAAATAACATTAACCAAGTCTTTTAACAGAATAAAATCAAATATACATCCAAATTTATTGACTTGTACCACTTGCAGTCTGTAATTTAGCTTTTTTTAGACAAATGTTATTCACTATTTTATTTAAACAAAATGCTATTACAAATAACGTTTGACTGACCTTACAACCAAACCCTACAACTCATTTTCTACTGCAAATGACCCTTTAGGCATAGTTGCTCATTAGGCTTCTAGCTTTCACTGAGATGTGAATAGTCAGGGGAGTAATTTCTCAGTCCTGTGACAATGAATATATATGGAGTTCAGCAAAATATTCTCCTCAGTCTCACTCAGAAGAATGTATCATTCATTTTCTGAAATACATGCTTTGCAAATTGACTTACAGGAAAAATAATAATTCTAGTACTATTTTGTAAGACTGAATACAATCACACACACAAACCCCTATACATATTATATACCTGCATTTCATGTGGTGCTCCTAATGTTCTTTTCAAATTAAACACTGCCCTTATTAAACAACATCAGAAAACATTTTGGTCACATAGTTACTCCAAGAGCATCTGGCAAAACTGTGAAAATGGTTCATGAAGCAAATTACAAAACCAGAGAATGCTCTGGTTTTCATATACCTTATAAATGGCTTAAACCCCAATATGTAGACAAAGACATCCTCCCCTCAGGATGCAAACTACTTCGCTTTGACCACCTAAACAAAAAAGGTGGTGGAGAAACCATAGTTTACTCAAACAACCTCACTCACTCACATCCTCAACAACCAATCCCCTCCTTTGCACCTGCTGAAGTACAGGCACCAAACCTCAAGCTCAACAACTATACTGCTATTACTGTAGTTGCCATCTACATTCCACCAGGGGGCAACATTCCCCTGTTGGAAAACATTCTATCCTGTCTGTCTCAAAACATCCCTAATGAAGCCATCCTCCTAGGCAACTCAAACATAAACTGCCAAACCCTCAGTACTCCAAGCTCTCCTCAACATATAAATTTATATGGATTCACACAACTCGTCTCTCTACACATACTAATTGCCCTTGCTGCGCTAGCTCCCTGATAGACTGGATACTAGTTTCAAACCCCTGCAAATACCATAATCCGGAAACACTCCCTGACTCCATAAGTGATCTCTCACCAATAAAAGTATTCAGATATACTCACCATTCCTCTAAACCACATAGGCATATTACCTGTCATAAACGTTCCAACTTTGACCCTGAAACATTTAAAACCCTGCTTTCTAGAGTAAATTGGAACTTCCTTACCCTGCTCCCACTAGACAATGCAGTCAAATCCTTTAACTCAACTTTTCTCAACATCTTAAGCTCATTAGCCCCACCAAGAAAAATTTGGATAAAAACTAACACATCCCCCTGGCTATCAAAAACCACTCACACCCTTATGAAAACCAGAGATAAGGCTTGGAAAAAATAGGCACAATCTAAACTCTCCTTTGACTTACAAAGGTACAAAGAACTTAGAAATCAGAAAAAAAACTCATCAGTAAAGATGAAAAAGATTTCTACAACAACCCTCCAATAATATTAAAATCTGACCCCAAAAAAATTCTGGAATGCTATAAACCAAATATTACATCCTGGCAACCCAACCTCCCTAAATGCATGTCCAGATAGCTCACCTGTAGAGACAGCTAACACCTTCAGTACTTATTTCATAGAATCTATATCCAAACTAAGTGATCCCAACCTCTCAAACTCCAATCCACCTAACTTCCCCAAACCCTCCTTAACCACTAACTCTGATAACATCTTCTTCCTTAAACCTGTTCCCACTACCTATATTAAAACCCTATTCACTAAGCTTAAACCATGCTCTGTATCTGCTGACAATGTTGCCTCTTACTTTCTCCAGATAGCAGCTAATACCTTTGCTCTTCCAGTATCCATCCTAATAAATCGCTTCATCTCAGAATCTAAAGTTCCTTCTATCTGGAAACAATTCTACACTGTACCTATTCACAAAGGAGGTAACTCCACAGAAATCTCCAGTTTCTGACCTATTGCTACCCTCTCCCCCCACTCTAAGGTCCTGGAAAAATACATACACAAGCAAGTTATCAACATCTAATACAGAACAAACTGCTTACTCCTGCACAATTTGGTTTCCAACCTAAGCATAGTACCACCACTACTCTATTATCTTTCCTCAACACTATTACTCTAGCCAAAGACAATCATAAACTTATCTCTTGTCTATTTCTTGACCTCTCAAAAGCTTTTGATACTGTCAGTCACTCTCTCCTACTAAACAAACTAATATACTTTAATTTCTCCCCTGATACAGTAGCATGGTTCTCTAGCTACCTTACTGACTGACTCCAGTCATTGAGATGACACTTAGCTTTATCTACTCCCCTTCCAGTAAGAATGGGTGTTCCCTGAGGGTCCATTCTTGGTCCACTACTTTTTAATATTTTCACCAACTTACTCTACTATGCTTGTCCACAGTCTACCATTGTTCAATATGCAGACAACTCAGCAGTCATAACTATTGCCAATTCACCATCTGAACTTCTATCAACTTCCCAGTCATCCTTTAATGCAGTAGAAATATGGCTATCCAATAATCACCTCATCCGTAACCCTAAAAAACAAATTTGCTTCTCTTTCTTCCTAAAAAGATAAACCACCTCAAATCTTCCTTATCCATAATGTCCCTTAACAATATCCCTATCACAGTTGAATCCTGCACAAAACTACTCGGCAGTACCATTGACTATCAACTTAAATTTGATCTACACATCAATAATTGCATCCAAAAAAAACATCAGAAACTAGGACTCCTATATAGAAATAAAAAAAATCATTACCACTGAAGCCAGGGTAACTCTAACACATGCATATCTTCTTCCCTGCCTAACATACTGCTCTCAAATACTTACAGATCTCAACTCTACATTACTTACCAAGCTAGAGTCAACCTATCATAAGGTAGCTAGATTTGCAGCACAACAAACCTATAAATCCCACCACTGTCTCTCCCTAAAATAACTAAACTGTATTGAACTACATCGCCTGCTTCTCCAATCTCAGCTTCAAATCATATACTCCATTCTATATCTGCCTACCTTTTGTCCAACACTTTCATCCCTGATATCCCACTATTCTCCCACAAGGCATCTCCGGAGCTCATCCTAAGACCTATAAAAGTTTATAAGCCCAATTCAAAAACTGAATGGGGCACATATAGCTACCACCCCTCTATTGCTTGGAATAAGCTCCCACTTGAAATTAGGACCCTCACACACCCAAAACAATTTAAATCTGCCACCAAAGAATACTTCAAAAGTCATTTGACTTGTCACTGTACTCACCCTCTATGACCACAGCCAACCTATAAAGAAATCCATCTAAATCTGCTTACTTCTCACTTCTCTCTTCCCTCTTCTAAATTCACCCTATCTCCCTTTCTCACTTCTTGCTGTGCTCCTTCTCTCCCTACTACCTCCTAACCTCACTTCCTATCCCTAAATCTACAAACACCACTTGACTTATTTGTACTGTATAAGTCATTTGTAATACTTAGTATAAATACTTAATTCACCATGCTCCTTGATTAATTTCCTGTGCATTAGTATTCAAATTAACATCTTAACATTTGCTATCTACATCTACTCTATACACTTATGAGGTTTTGTGATTACTGTATGAACTGGAAATTACTACTGTTCTCTACTTGTTTGATATATTGTCTAATTTGTTTGTATTAATGGAGATTTTTGCCCTGGGCCTCCACTGAAAAAGAGCTTTGGCTCAATTGGACACTTCCAGTCAACAAATGTATAACAAATAAATAATAAATTAATGTGGGCTGCTGCTTTATTTTTACTATATCTTATACAACTGGTCAAATAAATGGCAAGTGTAGTGCAAAGGAAAATGATCAAGACTGCTCAGTACTATTATTGAGTTCACATTTATTTTGTGATTACTGATGGCAAACATAAGGGGAAAAATAATATAATAATGAAAGCTGCGCTTTCTAAATACTAAACTGTATTACAGTGCCTATCCAAGACTAAAGAGGAAATATGTTACACTAATGCTTCTATCTCTTACTTAAAATGTAATCTCTGTAATATCTCTGCACAATCGTATATATTGCATGAAGAAACTGTATCCATTAAAATTACATTAACTAGTGTAGTGTTTAAATGATTTATTTTTTGGCGAATGTAGTTGCATCGCTTTATACTTAGCAGATCTCTCTGACTCCCTCATCATACAAATAAATCCCACAGCTTTGAAGACTAAAAGCAGTTCATCTCTTCTTATGCTATAAAACCACACTTTGTGCCCAGCCAAGATACAGAAAAGTAACAACAATAGTCTGTTCTTTGCATCTGTCTCTATGAAGAAACAGATCTAAATTACTTTCCTGTTTATATTTTTGTTCTAGACTAGATAATCTGTGCATGAAAATTGCACGTCCGTCAAAGAGATACAATTAAAATACTTATTTCCCTTTACTTTGAAGTCAGTAGTGAACCTGAAGAAGTTATTTGGTTTCAGTACATTGTTCAATGGAATGAAATTTTAGCAGCAACGTAGACAATTTACTGAATTTATGATTTAAAAAAAAGTTAATTACTTTTTATTTGACTATTCTTCAAAAAAGAAGCAGGTGAATTGGTTAAGAATGTAAAAAAATATACAATGAATTATTTAATATATTTCTTGTACCTGTACAGTAAAAGTAGACTGGTCTGAAATTCCATTTAAGTAAATTTCTTCTTACCGATTCACTATCTGAAACAGAAGATAGCCGTCTCCGTCCTCGAGGCAGTGCACTCATCTCAGAACACTGGCTAGTGATAGTGGAACGTCTGGTAGAATAGTAACTGCTGTATGATTTAAAGTCCTTTTGAGGTATTCTGAAGAGAGGTTTCAGGCAAGGCACATACTTGGCTATTGCTGTCCTAAACAACAGAAAAATAAAAGTTATTTGAGAAAAAAAAATTCAAAACAGTTTAAAACTTCTTCACTAGCTAATTTGTTGAGCTACATACTACATTCCAAAGACATGCATCTGGAGCGTTTCTCCCCGGGCCTCCGCTGAAAACAGGCTCTGTGGAACCTAGTCGGACATTCCCGGTCAACAAATGTTAAATAAATAAAAACTAAAAATAAAAAAAAAAAAAGCATACTTAATGAATAAATCTGCAAAGCTTTTTTTTCTTTTGTTTATATAATCTGTGAAGATATGTATCTTTTTTCATTCTTTAAGGAAATATATCTTACTGGTTTCAGTTATTTTTTTTAACAACAACTGGCATTATTTTCATTTCATACAAACTGATCTTCACTGGATAATATTCCAAGCAACGTAAGACATAGTGGAATTTTTTATAATAATATGATGATGATTGTGTAAAGACTCTTGAAGTGAATACTTTAAGCAATCTGTGTGCACTTACATGATGGAAGTACTATCTAGCTTATACTGAAGGTCTGATTTTTCATTAAACGTTGTGGACAGGCTCTTTGTCATGTACATGCTCCTATTAGGTTATATAGCAAGGCAGTGAAGAGACTCTTGCACCATTTTATGTTATTACAAATTTTTATACAATTTATTGTGAAAGCTGGCCAGCAGTGAACTTAAAATGTAGCATTGCACATCATTGCCCATAGATGCTGAAGGTATATTACTGACAGCAGAACCCTACATATGGTCAGAAACATGAGTTTACTGTTCAGTTCTGTTTTCCATGGGAATTGTGCTAGACATTGCTGAATTCAAAACCACAGAAAATTTCAAGATGGCAACACATATTTCAAGACGTGTATCCGTATTGTGGATTAATTTTGATACTCTCTATTTAATGTAAAACACTATTACATTGAAGTTCCTTTGCAACCCTTTCCCCTAGCTGTACATAGCAGGCTCCGGTTACAAGGCATTCGAGAGAGACCCTTGCTAAGTGCCCTTCTCTGACAATACTCTTTCATTGTGACTTCTTGCTGTAGCACAGCTCTATCCCCTGTGTCTGCCATTTTCTGACAGCCTCTTTATCCAATTGGCTTTTCTCCATGAGTCAACTCTGGAGCCATGTCTCCTTGATGCATCCTTACACCATCCTTTATGTCTCCTGATGTGACTTATCCATTCCCTGTATGTTTTATGATCCCATTCTATTTTCTCAGTCAATGCTTTATCACCTATGTTTCCCCTGTGAAACTATATGCTTTTTCCACAACATTTCTACAGTATATCAATTTACCCCTTTCTGACCCATTCCATCATTGTATACTGCTTTATGACCATAGATTATCCCTTCTGTTTTTTTGTCTGTGACCTCACTTCATCTTTTTCTAGCCTTTGTGTCCTATTTATACATATGTCTTCTTACTGTGGCCACTTCCCCATTTGTCTTCTTTTGAAGAGCCTACTGTACCTACTTTTGATTTTTGCCCGTGAGCTCTCTCTCCATCTCTTATGAGTTTGCTCTCTTTCCTGACTGCATTTTTATGTTCGCCTTCTGTGTTCATGCTCTACTGTCTTCTCTCAATGAATAAGTCTTAATTCTTGTCTACTCTGAGTTTGTACCTCACCTCCAGTATCTCCTCTTGACCCACAGTCAAAAATTAATACAGTAGTGATTAACACTAAATGATATGATAAGAACACTATTGTTAATAAAATAACAGTGAAACTTAGAATCCATTTTAACACATGATGAACATTTTTGCAAGGTGGCTTTGACTTCCTGCAACCCCCTCAAAATGGGGGACTGCTGTCATCATACCACCCTGACTCCTACTTCTTATATACACTAACTTATATCTTGGAGTAAGAGGTGCTCGGACATACTACAGTCTCAGACCTTATATATGACATGTATCAATCATACTTGTGATCACCCTTTTAGAAAATTGATTACAGGTGTATCACAATTCTACCTGAAACCCCTGTTTGCTCACTGTGTCTGCACTACATCCATCCCTCGTATCCTTTCTTTTGTCCTGACTCCATGTTTGTGGTTTGAAGTACATGTTCCCACCCGTTTTCTTGCAAATTCCTTTTTTTTTCCTCTCAGCATCTCTCTTTCACTTCTACATCTTTGCTCCATCCTCAGTCTCTGCTCTTTGATCTCCATTAAACCTGTCTGCTTTCTGCATCCCACCTTTATTTCCTTTGTCTTCTCTCTCTCTGTTTTAAAGGCATCCATTGTCTACTATATGTAACACCAGCCCATCAACTCTGTCTTTTCCCTGTGATTCCACTGCAGCCACCGTGCCCTCCATATCTTCACTTCAGTGTCTGCATTTGTTCTCTTTGTCCCCAATCCATCTGTGTTTGTTCTTTGTATCCCAGATCCATTCTTTGAGCCATCACTACATGCATATGTCTCTGACCTTGCTGCATTCTTTGTATTTTTCTCACCTCCTTCCATTCAGTTCATAGTTGCTCTGTGTCCACATTCCCTTCACTTTGTTTTATATGTATTTTCATTCTCCCTACTGTGTCTTCATATGTCCCCATTCTAATCTGCTTATTCTGTGTTCTCACTCCGTCCCCAGTATGTTCTCTTCATGTCTTTATCCCATTTCATCTTTCTCTGTATTTCAATTACATCAATGTTTTTTCTGCATGTCCCCCAAATGTCTGTTTTCTGTCTCCATACTAACTGAATTCCTGTGTGTGTGTGTGTGTGTGTGTGTGTGTGTGTGTGTGTGTGTGTGTGTGTGTGTGTGTGTGTGTGTGTGGTCTCTTTCTAGTCCCATTTTATCTACTCTCTCTTTTGTCTGTCTCCTCAAACCATTGCTCCTGCTCTCTATGTCCCATTCCTCTCTGCTATGTTGTTTGTCACCCACTTCATCCTCTGTCTGCTTTCTGTATCCATGCCCTACCCAGTATCTTCTGTCTTTGTCCTTCATGCATCCCCATATGAATTTGTGTTTTCATTTTATCTCCTGTACCTGTTCTCAATGGCCCTGTTTCAACCTTTGTGTGCCCTGTGTTCACTATATGTTCCCATATCATTCCTGTCTGTCTTCAGTGACGCCAGTTTTGCTATCTTATATCTTCTCAATTCTTCAATACATGCAAGTGGTTTCTCATTGTGTCACCATTCCATTCCCTTTGTCTTCTCTGAATTATGGCTCCAACTGAATTTAATCTTATTTTTTGATCACCATTACACATCTCCATTGTGTCCTCTTTCTTACCCCATTGTTTTCTGTATGTATCTCAACTGTATGCTTTCTGCTTTGTATGTATTCTTTCAGTCACCTGTATCTTCTCACTGTGTAACTGCTTCATCCTGTTTCCTTCTCTGTACATTTCATCTCAACCATTGTGTCTCCTCTGTGCTCCACTCCAAATCATCTCTCTTTAGACTTTATTTTTTGTCCTCACTATATTCACGTTTAATTTTGATCTTTCTAACCTGTCACTAAATTCTGTGCATCCTGGCCATATTCTGTGTCTATAAACCATCTTGTGTCTGCTTTCTATATCCTGATTCTGTTCTGCATCTGATTTTTGGGTAAACACTTCATCTTGTTTTATTTTTCTCTATTTCATTGCACTCACTACATCTCGGATGTTTTTTTTTTTTTTTAGCCCACCTTACCTCCACAGTCAAAAATATCTACTCAGAGTTACCAATACGTTCCACTTCTCTATTCATTGTCAGCTCATCATCCATTCTGCCTTTACCTGTGACCTTATGTCTTCTCATTTGTCTGACTTTGGTGCTCCTACTCCACCTTGTGAACCCTTTAATCCCATTTTTTATCTGCCTTCTGTGGCCCTCACTACATAGTATATCCCTTTTGTATGCCTTCTCAAGCTGTAACTGCTCTTTGTCCTCACTTCACCTCTTACACAGTCTCTATCTCTCTTTCATCCGATCCATTATAGTAATATATGGAATTTGTCAATTTAAATATTTGGCACCATAAGCACTGTTCAGTGTACCAAGATGTGGATCTTATGGCCTGTTTTCCTGCATACTGTTGCACAGGCCTAAAGTAAAATAGATGGAGGTCTATGCCCCCACTTTATCTTCTGTGCCTGTTCTTTGTTTGCTTTGTCTGCTGACTGTAGTTACTATTCTTCCTTCAGTCTGTTTCGCTATGTGTGCTCATTTAGCATCATCTTCTCACTACATCCCTTCATGCACTGTGTCTTAGTCCATCTCCCTTTGACTTCACTGTCTGACCCCTGTCTGTTTTCTGCTTCCTCTCTTCATGTTCCTTCTTCATCTTGTGCATCTTCTGTGTTTCTACACTCGCACATATTTACTGTATGAATTCCATTCTTTTTCCTTATGTGTCACTATATCCTTCTGTCTACTCTCCTTTTCAACCATATATCATCTGTGTCTTCTCTCTCTCTAAACCCAAGCTATCTTGGGTTGTTCTCCTTTGTTTACGTAGTGTATCTTTTCTCTGTCTCTTCACAGTAGCCCTTTGCCTACTGTACCTGTCTCCTTTTCTTCCCATGTATTTCCCTCAGTGGTATTATTTCATTTTTTATCCCCACTCTCTCTCTCTCTCTCTCTCTCTGTCCCCTGCACCACTCCCTGTACCACACCTTCCCTGTGCTTTTGCCTGTGTGCCCAGTATGCCCACTGTACTTTATCTTCTGCCTGTATTCACAGTTCTTTTTATGTGTTTGCTGTCTCCTCACTGCATTCTAACACCTTCTGCCTCACATCATTGCATCCCTTCTGCTTCCTTAGACTCATGTCTGTCCCTGGATCTTATATAGGTGAACCTTTCCATTTTGTCTCTCTGCTATCCACGACCACAGTTAGTCTCCAGGATTTGCAGTTTGTTTTTGTATATTCTGTGCATTTACTCACTGAATTCTGATCTAATTTCTGTGCATCCCCAGCCCTGTGTCTTTGCTATATGTCCTTATGGAATCCCTTTGCCTTACAAATGTCCAGTCTTTGAGATCCCAATCTGTTGTTGTGTCTCCTGTTTGTGATCACACATCACCCACTTCCTGTTTGTGAACCCACTTTATTCTTCTGTCTGCTGAATGTGATCTTGCTGTATCTATGTTCGTACCATTTGTTCTTAGTCCATGTTCTGTATATTCGCTCTCTGTCTTCTTTGCATACCTCTGTTTGCACACTCTGACACATCTATTTGCCTTTTCTTTGCATCTCCATTCCTTCTATTGTGTTTCTCTGTATGTCTTAACTCCATCCAGCCTCTCCTGTCTGCACCCTCATAGCTAGAGGATATGTAATTAGGACAATGAGAGTAAACACGAAAGCAAGGGTAATGAAGATGACCCTTATTCTGTTCTCTGAATTTTGAAGTCTTGCTTCTTATGCTTGAGTTGGGAGTCATGACTTCATTTGCATGGGTTCTCTGTTTCATTCTGACCCTGTCGCTCCTTTCCTGGCCCTGAGCGTATTACTGTGTCAGCCCGTTGTGCACTCCATTCTTCCATGTGACTTCAGTTAGTAACCCTTTCTATTCCTGTCTTCTTTCTGTGTCTTCACTCACTGCCACACATCTGCCTCTTCTGTAACAGTAATGATGCGACTACAATCATTTCTGTTCTGTGATTTGTGTATGACCCCACTCCATGTCATATTTGCTCTATATGCCTTCATCTGGTATCCACGTCTTTTTCTGTGTCCCTACTCCATCTGTGTTTTCATATCAGTATCCTACTTCATATGTTATTTTGTTTGCGTCTTCAGTTTTTCCCATTATCCATGCTATATATCCCCAAGTCTATCTATTGTATCCTCTTTGTGATATTATTGCACTACATATACTTTTTGTCTCACATTCCATCCTGTGTTTTCAGCCATCACGTTTGTCTGCTGTATGCCTCCAGTCTATTCTTTATTAGCTGTACACATGCTGTGCATCTGAGTCTTACTGCTTTGTTGTGTCTATCACCACTCCATTTCCTGTCTTACATCTGTGTGCCCATGCTGTCCTGAGTTTGCTCTGTGTTGTCACTTTACCATTGTCTTTTTCTTATCCCTTACTCAGTTTTTACCTGTTGAATTTAACCCCAATCCATTTCTTCTGTGTCATTGTTGCCTCATAGTGACCACACACTATTTTGTGACTTCTATCTCTCTCCTCATTATATTCCATGCCTGCTGTTTCATGCATCCCATGTGTCTTATCTGCATGAATGCATGTAAATATATATGTATGTATGAGTTTATTTATTTATTACTGTGAAGGTAGGTGAAGGCTGCCAGCCTAGCCAGATAGAAATTTGTAGATAATTCTGTCATTTGTAAATATTAATATAAGCCACAGGCTTGTTCTCTTAAATAGATGAAAATGCTGTTAAATGTTGAACTTCAAAAATGTAACAACAGTGCACTCTGCTGTAGGAAAGCTGATATGTCAAGCATTGTGTAATTATTTGATGTCAAAACTCAGAACAGAAATGTCTAAATGAAAGCATTCTTCCTGTTGTTTTGAGGCCAGAGTTAATGGCTAAAATTTACATGTATAATTTCTTTTATTGCTCTGGCTTCCTGACCAGCTGCAAAATCAAAAGAGCTATTAACCTCTGAGTTTCTATTAGCCTGGGAAAAATAGAAAATTGTTAAGAATGATGTAATGTGAAGCAGCACTGTGTTATCAATTTAAGGAGAGAGAATCAGAGAGCACTTGGCATTGTCTTGAGAACATTTAACTGACCAGCACTCTGCCTGTGTTCTGTATGTAAGTAGAATCTTAGACTTCAGTGTTTCTCCTAGATATAACTAGGAAATAGGAAGATTAGATTAGTTTTTTCTGTATTGATGTAAGAACTTTTCTACTGTATTATTTTAAGCATTTGTCTATGATCTCTGAACTCTTGACTAGCACTGTGTAGTAAGATGTGTTGTCTTGTGTTTTTATTATTTATTATTAAATATTTTAAACCTTTCAACTGTGGCTGTTTTGTGTAGAGATAATTTAAACTCTATAGTACATTGCATGTATGTAGTGATACTGTACAAGTCACTCCAATAAGCTTTGCTGTTCAGTCATCCTTACCATTTGGATAATAATATTGCACAGTAATAATTGGACACCCTTTGTTAAGGGCCTTTTTAGAAGCCGATATTAGTGGGTGGTGGCAGCTGGTACTACTTTTAGACTGGGCAGAAAGAGGGCACAGCTGGAGAATCTGTGCCAGCCTTCCCCAGGAGTGTCTGTGTGGTTGTATATAACTCTTATCTCAAAGTGTGCATCTGTCAGCTACTTTGGCGGGGACACCAAGCACTCGTTGGACAGAGAGGGTGCTGGAAGTTTTAGCTTGCCCACTAGGCTGAGATCTGGACCATATAGCTGTGCCAGTGGGGAGTCTTATTGTGGATCTGGAGAGAAAGGGAGAACAAGCCCCAGACTGACTGTGATCTCTGTGTGCTCTTAAGGGAAATTGTACTTTGCTGTGTATGTATTTGTTATCCTCCTCTACATGGATGCCCCTCACTGGTATTAATGGTGAGGATTGAGGCTCCTTAATTGCTGGGCCAGTGCATGGGCATCACAATTACATTTTTGACTGGGAATGTCTGCCTGGAAACTTCCATTTCCAGTGGATTCATGAGGAGAAAAACTCCATTAGAAAAGCAGCAACACTGAAATATTAAGTATAAAATTTGATTTGTTACCAGTATAGAAAATATAAAATACCATGCAATGTAAAAAATAACTTTAAGAATATATATCAGTAAAGCTGTGTATGGTTATGAATAAACTGGAAGTACCCTTACTATACAGTGATCTTAATGAATCTATTAATACAAGTCATAACAAGATATAGTATAGTATAGTACACAATTAGAGTACATTTGGCAATGTTCATCAGTACCATTAGTTTGCCATTGCAATGCACTCAAGAGGTGTCTGCAAAGAAATACGTCACCAGAAAAAAGGATTTATAAGAATAAGGAAAAATATGTAGTACACAGAGTGCTGTGATTACACCCCAAATTCACAAAGACAACTGTTAAACGCTTTTCTGACATTATCTCAAGCTAGAGCTCTGCATCTTAGTCTTTGTTCTTTGTTATAGAGCTATGGAGGTACAGTTGCACACATTACTCCATAGATTGCTCAAACAGTGCAATTTCCACACAGTGTGAAACAGTATACCTAACACAAAGAAAGCTTCAATAATGGTAAGACACGTTCAGTAGTAAATGATCCTAAGTTTAGTAATGTAGGTCAACAGTAGGAAAGATGAGGGAGTGTCTGGTGAATCAGACTGAGGCAGGTTATCAGACAGAGAAGAATTGAAAGAGTATGATATAGAGTCAGTTGGCAAAGAAAGCATGCCCAGACAAAGATGTAAATATGTTAGCTGGATTTTCAGGTCATGATATGCATAATACCTCAAATGACAAAACAGGAATGGCTGGCAAGAGTAGAATCTCCAGATCAATGTTTAAGTAATACAACATTCAGATTTCTACTGTAGCAGAGAATGCTTTCTTTTTAGGTCCAGACCTAAAGGCTATTGTTTAAGGATAGAAAGATAATTGCATAGCTTGCCAACAGCAAAACAGTAGTACACACCATTAAATGTTTTTTTTTTTTTATGGAACATTTTGCCAGCTGATGCCTAAGTTCATGCTGAGTTGTCCAAACAGTAAAGCTGTGGAGTAAGTGTGAAAGAAAAGATTGATGTATGTAAGTAAATTTTAATTGAATGAAACTCACTTGATAGTCAAACTATTATAAATGTTTCATAGATAAACAAAGAAGAGTTCAGCCATGGTAGTCTCCATTAAAATGCGCTGCTATGTTTTAGCTTGTTCTAGTTTATGGTGGAGGGATTGGAGAACATATACAGAATAAAGAAGAGATGTCAGAATGTGTGAATTAGCCATTGACATCCTGGAACTGAGTCCCTACCTTGTATCATTTGACACATTTTTGATTAGTTCTAATCATGATGCTATTCTTATGTTTGTCAAATTTTAGTTGATTATAAAAGATACAACCAAGAATGTAGTAAAACTGGTTTCCTCATTGGGTTACAGTTCAAGAGAAATTATGTGACTATGCAAGTTGATTGACTTAGGGTATTGGAAGTGTCTGGCATTTATTTTGCAGTCATCCAAGAAAATATTTCAGAAGTGTGGTCGACCATGTCTGCTGATGACTGCAAGTTGAAAACTGTTATCCACTCATACAGTGATAACTGACTCACGCCAGTTGGAATATGCACATACCTGGTATACCAGGAACACTCTCAAGGTAGCACAGTAGCTTTTGGAAAAAAAGCTGTTCCCACCTCATACGTTATAAATGGTACTCCTTGTCTGACTGATACAGTCATAAGAGACCTGGGTACTCATGTGGGCAACTCTCTCATTTGACTATCATGTTTCTATCACAGTCAATAAATCCTTCTGTCTGTCTCAGTTAATTTCTAAGAAAATATCTTCAAGATTCAAAAAAGTCATCTTACCACTGTACTTCTCTTATCAGACCCATCATGAACTGCAGCCCCTTTTAGTATCTACAAATCCAAGCATATCACTCAACTGGAAATACCCCAAAGATTTCAAATTAAAAAGTAAATAAATAAATAAAGACCAGAACTCCTTCAGTTATACTGATAAAGTATTATAACTCTCCTTATACAAAGCTTGCTAGCTACTTTGAGGTTACCTGTGCCTCACATTTCAAGCCACAAAAGACTCCATCTTATTTGACCTCCTCTTTCCAGTGCCTCTTCAAACACTAACACTAAGGACCTAAAGCAACACCAATAAAAAGCAAGACTTGCTAGAGGGATAGATTTCTAATCAACATATATCCAGCCTATGAAATAATTTCTCTTTACAGGTCATATAAGGTATTACTTTGGCTATCTTTAGAGGGGTAGTCTTGATGATTAGCTGAATAAACACAAAATTATATTAGGATTTTCTTGTATGGT
Source organism: Protopterus annectens (assembly GCF_019279795.1). NCBI lineage: Eukaryota > Metazoa > Chordata > Ceratodontiformes > Protopteridae > Protopterus > Protopterus annectens. The sequence goes on along the minus strand of NC_056748.1, from coordinate 835,780,585 downwards.
CCTGGTCTAGTTGGGAGGAGAGCACTCTTAGCTGTTTGTAAAGGGTAGAAAGAATGTTTAAGGTTTGTCTTCTTAAAGTTGTATATATCAAGATATCTTATGGTCTGCTTGATCACTTACCTAGTTTTGTTCCTGTGCAAGAGGCAAAAGACTGGAGGTTCTTATAAGATAAAGAATCAACTAAGTTGTAGAGAAGTTCAGATGAAACCTCATTGTGTTAATCCACAGCTGCATTGACTAAAAGCAAGATTGTAATGTTGAATAAATAGACTCTAGGTCAGCTAATACAACAGTGAAGTCATCTGCCTACTTAACAAGTAGTAAATCTCCACAGTGCTTAACCATGTCATTCACAGCTATTGTGAAGAAGAGTAGGCCTAATATGGGGTAAAGAGGAGCTCCTAGGTTCAAACGGAAGAAATTGAAAGAACTCTGTTCTACCTCTCCTCCATGTCCCTTCTTAAATACTAGAAGTGAAACAGTGGTCTATCAGGCCCTGCTTTAATTTACATAGACATACTCTGCCAAGTGATTTTTGATACATACAAAACAAGAATATCTACCAACTGGCTGCAGTTTAGTTGATTACAGATATAGTCAATAGCTTGCAAGTGTGCAGTGTTTGACCCGGTTTTGGCCTAAAAGCCATGTTGCATGCTGAACATAAAGTCTGACATGATGAGATGGTGCAGAAGTAGAGAATGCACACGTTTCTATGCATGTAGAGAGTCGAGAAATAAGTGCTATGGGATGTTAGTTGTTGAAAGTAACGTACAACTTCCTTTGTACAAAATAGGAAAGCCTGCTTCCAAATAGCAGAAATGTGGCCATCTTTGATAGAATAATGGATGAGAATAGAAACTAGATAAAAATAGACTTGGCTATAGTTTGTAAGCATTCAGTGATCACCCTTGGCAGGGGACCCTGGTTTAAGTTTATGTTTCCATACTGTGCTTGTACACTTTCCTTAGCAAATGTAAATAGCCAACCCTTAGTGATGTGAGTTATCTCCTTACCATATACCATATACAATTTTACAGTGTTTGAGGTAAACAGTGTGCTATTTTCACAATTAATTTCATTCATAAGCACCACCCCATGAACATTTTCTTGAAACTGAAAAAGCCTGACATGACATTTTGAAAGACTATACCCACAGTCTCTCACTTCCTGCATTAGTGTATAAGCTACCATTTTTCTATGCTAGCTGCAACAGTAAGGAAGTCTTATAACCTAGTAAGACACTTTGTCAGCTATTTCTCACAGGTTTAACACATATCCTTGAAAATGTAACACATTTGATGCTCTGTTAGTGAAATCATATAAATAATTAGCTGTTCTTCTAAAGTAGTATGGTACTTTTGATTACCCACAATGGTCTGCACATGTATGTAAATTACTGCCAGTACCTAACTTGACATAATTTTATGAGCATGGTCACAAAGAAAAACTGAGTCAGCAGTAAAAGTGAAATATGAAAAAAATGTATAATCTTTGTTTTGTTTACAAACTACTTGCTGGTTTAACATCAGGAATATATTGATTGATTGATTGATTGATTGATTGATTGATTGATTGATTGATTGATTGTCATTTGTTAATCGGGTTGGTCCAACTGAGCCAAAGGTCCATTTTCAGTACAGATCCATAGTAAAAAGCTCAAATTACAAATTACAGTCATACACAAAAGCAATTCAGTCATATAAAAAATAATTCAGTCATATACAAAAGAAATTACATCTCAAACAGAGTTAATACAACAAAGATAATAACACAATTAAAGTTATGTACAGGTTTTTGTAAAAAAAAATGAAGTGAAATAAAGTACATTATCAACAAGATGAAGGGGCAGTTAGGGGTAGGAAAATAGGAGTTATTTACACATAGAGGGAGCTGTGGAAGTTTTCCCATGGAAGAGAGAGGGGTAAGAAGAGAAGAAAGGGAAAAAGATGGTAAGCAAAAGGAATAGGTTTTTGGGAATTCAGACTGGAGCTAGACAGGGACAAGAGCAGGTGTTCTGTAGGTAGCGCTTGAGTGCTAGTTTGAATTGTGATTTATGGGAGATAGTTCTTATATTGTAAGGCAAGGAGTTCCAGGTGCGAGCAACTGAGTATTCATATAATGACTTGCCAATTTTTTTAGATGATTTGTATATGTCCAGCAGATGCTTATCTGATGAATGGAGTTGTTGTCTGTATTGTGATACAATATTAGAGATAGAGGGGCAGGATGTAAGGTTGTAAAGAATTGAGTGGATTGTAGCCAGTTGTGGAAGAAGAAGTTGAGTTGTGAATTCCGGCCATTGTAAAGATGTAAGGTGAGAGACTAGTGATTGGAGCGGACTTCAATGGGCATGTTGGTGAAGTAAACAGAGGGGATGAGGAAGTGATGAATGCAGAAGGTCAGATGACTGTGGATTTTATGGCTGTGGTGAATACATATTTTAAGAAGAGGGAGGAGCATAGGGTGACATACAAGAGTGGAGGAAGATGCACACAGGTAGATTATATCCTATGTAGGAAGGCCAGTCTGAATGAGACTGGAGACTGTGATGATGTTGGTGATCAAGAATGAAAGCAGTGCCAAGGATGAAATTGGTGATTGTGAGGTGGAGTTCAGGGAAGAGTTAAGACAGGCACTGGGCGGGAGACTGCTAGGAAGGTGCTTGGTGTGACATCTGGACAGAGGAAGGAGGACAAAGAGACATGGTGGTGTAATGAGGAAGTACAGGAGAGTATACAGAGGAAAAGCTGGCGAAGAAGAAGGGGATTGTCAAAGAGATTGAGGAAAGTAGACATGAGTATAAGGAGATGAGGCGCATGGCAAAGAGAGAGGTGGCTGCTAAGGGAAGGATAATATATATAGAGAGTTGTGAGATTTGATAAGGGGATAGTGAATCAGGAAGGATGAAGAATGGACAGGCTGTTGGCCCAGATGACATACCAGTGGAAGCATGGAGGTGCTTAGGAGAAATGGCAGTGGAATTTTTAACCAGATTGTTTAATGAAATTTTGGAAAGTCAGAGGATGCCTGAGGAGTGGAGAAAAAGTGTTTTGGTACCTATCTTTAAGAATAAGGGTGATGTGCAGAGCTTCAGTAACTACAGAGAGATAAAATTGATCAGTCACAGCGGTTAAGAAGGGAGGTGATGATTAGTGATCAGCAGTATGGTTTCATGCCAGGAAAGAGCACTACAGATGCAATATTTGCTCTGAGAGTGTTGTTGGAGAAATACAGAGAAGGTCAGAAGGAGTTGCATTGTGTTTTTGTGGACATAGAGAAAGCATATGACAGGGTGCCTAGAGAGGAGTTGTGGTATTGTATGAGGAAGTCAAGAGTGGCAGAGAAGTATGTAAGAGTGGTACAGGATATGTACAAGGGAAGTGTGACATTGGTGAGGACTAAGGTGGAGGTGAGATTACATCAAGGATCAGCTTTGAGCCCTTTCTTATTTGCAGTGGTGATGGACAGGTTGACAGATGAGATTAGACAGGAGGCCCCGTGGACTATGATGTTTGCAGATGACATTGTGATATGTAGTGAGAGTAGGGACCAGGTTGAGGAGACTCTGGAGAGGTGGAAATATGCTTTAGAGAGGAGAGGAATGAAGGTCAGCAGGGCTAAAACAGAATATATGTGTGTAAATGAGAGGGAGGAGGGTAGAGGAATGGTGAGGATGCAGGGAGTAGAGTTGGTAAAGGTGGATGAGTTTAAGTACTTGGGATCAACAGTTCAGAGTAATGGTGAGTGTGGAAGAGAGGTGAAGAAGAGAGTACAGGCAGGGTGGAATGGGTGGAGAAGAGTGTCAGGAGTGATTTGTGACAGATGGGTACCAATAAGTGTGAAAGGGAAGGTCTACAAGAGGGTATTTAGACCAGCTATGTTATATGGGTTGGCAGGAGTCAGAGCTGGATGTGGCAGAGTTAAAGATGTTAAGATTTGCACTGGGTGTGACTAGGATGGACAGGATTAGGAATCAGTATATTAGAGGGTCAGTTCAGGTTGGACAGTTTGGAGACAAAGCAAGAGATTGCATTGGTTTGGCATGTGCTGAGGAGGGATGCTGGGTATATTGGGAAAAGGATGCTAAGGATGGAGCTACCAGGTGAGAGGAAAAGAGGAAAGCCTAAGATGAGGTTTATGGATGTGGCGAGAGAGGACATGCAGGCGGTTGGTGTGAAAGAGCAAGATGCAGAGGACAGGAAGAAATGGAAACAGATGATCCACTGTAAGAAGATGATGATGTAAAGATGTAAGGGCAAGGCAGTGATGGGATTTGTAGCAGAGGTTAGCAGCAAATTTAGCTATTTTATTGTAGGTTTGTTCTAGTTTGCTGAGAAGAGAAGACTTAAGGTTAGTGAGGACTGGGGCTGCATATAGTAGACTGGGTAAGAGGAGAGATAAGGCTAGGGTGGGTTTAAATGAGTTAGAGAGAAATGTGTGATTTTGGTGTAGTAGGCCAAGTTTTTGGTGAGATTCTTTTATGCATAAATTGATATGAATGTCAACTTTTAGTTAATTGTCAATGGTAACACCGAGTAGCTTGGTATGTGGTTTGGGTTTGATTATGGTGTTGTTATAGGAGGTAATGGTGAAGGAGGATTTATGTTGTGCAAAGCTTTTTGGAAGGAATAATAAGAGTTTAGTTTTTTTGGGGGTTTAATATTAATTGGTTGTCGGTGAGCCAGGTCTCTATGGATGTGAAAGTATCTTTGGTATGTGAAAAGAGTTCAGGGATGGTGTTAGCTGTGGTTATGAGGGTGGAGCCATCAGCATATTGTAAAAGTGTTGAGAGGTTAGTAGCAGAGTGGACAAGAGGGGACCCAGGATAGACCCTTGGGGAGCTCCTGTGTTGATGGGCAGAAAAGGAGACATGGTGGTTTGCCAGCATATAGATTGAAGTCTGTTAGATAAATAACTAGAAAACCAGGATATGGAGAGGGGGGAGAGGTGAAGGTCTGAAAGTTTAGTTAACAGTTTAGAGTGGGAGACTGTATCAGAGATCAAGAAATAGACAGGAGAGAAGTAGGTTGTTATCACGGCCTTCTGCCACTGTTTGAGTGAATGACAGAAGTGCAGTAGATGTGCTGTGATGAGGTCTAAAACCATGTTGGGAAGGAGTGAGAAGATTATTTTCAAGCAATTATTTGAGTAGCTGGGAGTGAATGCATTTTTCAAGTATCTTGGATAGTGGGGATAGTATAGCTATGGGACGATAGTTTGAGGGGTAGTGGAGTTACCTCCCTTGTGGAGTGGGATTCTGTAAAAGGATTTCCATATGTTGGGGACAAGAGCCTCAGTAATGGAGTGATTTATAAGGATAAAAATAGGGGAGACAATACAGCTGGCAGCAATATTAAGAAAGTGTGTGTGGGGGGGGAGATTGTCAACTGTGGGAGAGCAAGGTTTGAGTTTGTTCAATTGGGATTTGATAAAGGAGATGGGAACAGGATGGAAGGAGAAAGTGTTAGAGGAAGCAGGTCTGTGAGATAGGAGCAGGGAAGAGGGGGTGGGACAGTGTTGTTAGCCCTAGAATTGCATCTATGAAATACGTATTTAATAGGGTAGTAGTTTCTGTGGCAGTATTGTGAGGGAAGTGGTTGGGGGTAGGAGGGGTAATAGGGTGGAGAATCCTGTTAATAGTGGACCAAAAGTTTTTTGGTTTAGTATGAGGGCTGCAGTGTTTGGAGGTGAAGAATGATTTTTTTATCTTTGATGATAAGTTTTTACATGTGTTTCTAAGTTCTTTATAAGACTGGAGTGTGGTTGGAGTTTTATTTTTTAACCAGGTTTTCCAAGCAATATCCCTCTGCCTCATAGTTGAGCGTGTCTACTTAGTGAGCCAGGGAGCAAACATTAAATTATCTATAAAACACAGATGAATTAAAAGTGTAACAATACACTTTAAGTGAAGGGTGGACAGTTGTGGTTAACAGGCTCAAAGATGTTGAATGACTGTAGTCCTTGTGTGATCCTTTTTACAGTGCTATGAAATTGCTTTCCATTTAGAATAGCAACCGCATATCACCAGTGTGGGTATACATTAAATTTTATGAAGTTGCAAGGTAACAGTGCACCAAAACCTTTTGGATCACTGATAAATAGGTGGTGGTGTTCAAAGTGGTATTTTTTTTTACTTCACATAATGATATAATTATTCTTAACTCTGTTGTGCATTTCAACAAATTTGGCTTGCTTAGAAGCCAGCCTCATTTTATGACAGACTGCCCACAAGTGATCTGTGTTGACAATTTATGTTTCTTTTTCATGGGTAAACCAAAGTAGACTGACTGTTTTGTAACATATTTTCATTATGGATGATCTGCTGTTTAGGACATGAATATGCAGTTAAAATTCCCTAGCCTGTACTGTTTGCTTTTAGAAACCTTTCTCTGTCAGTGGGTATCTTTCATGTTACCTGGCTCCATTATGTTGTGCCTCCTCCCTGTCTCTCTCTTCCTTCTAAGGAATCTTCTTTTGTCAAATTTCTACTCATTTTACTTCCTTTTCTTTCTCCAAGTCACCCCAAGTATCTAATTTTCTGTTTGTACTACACGGTTTCATCTTGTCTCTATGAAACCACATTGTCTTGTATGCCTTCTGTTTTTGCCCATGCTGCTTATGTGTCTGCTCTTTGGAAGCCCAGTTCACCCTTTGCTCTGGTTTCTGAAATCCCATTTTATTCTTGTGTTCTGGTTTCTGAAATCCCATTTTATTCTTGTGTGTCTTCCTTCTTATCCTCCCATTTTCTCTTATCTGCTGTTTTAAACATACTCTGTTTACTTGGTTCTCCTCTGTTTACTGCCACTCCTTTCTGTGTGCTTTATGTCTTTACAACATTCCCGTACATACTCTGTGTGATGCTATTCCATAACCCTTTTTTTCTCTCTTACTGCATCTCAACATTTTCTCTCTTCACTGTGGTCCATTCTATCTCATGTATTCTGTACAAAACAAACTCCATTCCCATGCGTCTATTCTTTGTCTGCACTGTATCCCCTAGATTTACAACCTAAAACCCTTACTACTTTTTTGTCTCACAGCCATGACCACAGTCCACCCCTCTCTGTTTACTGACTGTTACCTCTTTGATCATTTTTTGCTGAATGTTTCACATGTTCAAGTAGGGGTTGACCTACTTCAGCGATGTGACTCTGCTTAAGTCCCGCTTTTCCTAATCCTGCATCATCTGGAATGTAATAACTCTGGGAAGGGATCAGCAGCTGCTCAATACTTGGTATTAGAGGAAAGTGGAATTCAAAAGCAGCCAGTGTTGCTTGCAGCAGTTGGCTTGATATATTACAGGTATGCCTTATCCCTTTGGTGCTGGCAGTTCCTTGATTGACAACTATAAGTCATGAGGTGTTCTTTCACAGGTGTCTCTCTCTGCCCCTCTTCTATGGCAGCAACAACACCAACTCCCACTCAGTCACATAACTTGACCTAGTCCACCAGGGCTTACAAGAGTAGCCTGCCCACCAGCAAAAACACCCTCATCCTTCCCTCAAAGGAGAATTGAGAGGACTAAGTCTAATCATTCCAGCACTTCCTCCACTATCTCTTACAGATGCCTGGACTGCTAACTGAATTGAGTCACCTAGATCATAGCCAGAACTCTAGCCTTCTCAGCCAATGGAGCAGGTAGCCATCCTTGAGCCTCCTGTGCATGTTGTTTGGGACTTAGCTCCATTCATGTTTGTGATTTGTGCCCCCTTCGCCATCCACTTTGTTTTTACTGAGTATACTCATTATGTCTCTCTCTCTCTTTGCACTCTGTGACACTGCTGTATTCAGTCTTATCCTTATTTCTATTTATCCCACATGCTTCTGTGTCACACCATCCTCCTAACACCATTCTCTGTGTCTAGTCTCCATGCTTTCTGTCCTTGCTTCACCCTTCTGCCTTTCTTATATGTCCCTAGACCCACCTACCTGAGGTCCCTAAGACCTAGCTCCATCATTGGTGTTCCCCTTCTGTGATTCTAGCTTTGCTGGCCCTAGTTGTCACCACTTCATGAAACATGGCTGTCCCCTTCGACCTCATTCCTTACCATGCCTTTTCACTGTCTTCCTGCTCCAGCAGCATTTGCTGCCTGTATCCAAGTGCCATCTTCTTTAGCATCACTCTGCATTTTCACTGTATGCATGTGGACTGTCTATTTCTAAACTCCAGTTCAAGTTTCTTTTCTCTATTCCCTGTGATCCTACTCCATCCCAGTACCTTCTCTTTCTCTCCATGCGATCCACCATATCTGTAATCTGTAGCTCCATTTTGTCTAATCTCTATGATCTATTTACATTGTATTTCTACTGTAGGTCACCTCACAAATTCCTGTCTAGAGTCAGTGGCATTGCCAGTAGCCCATATTACTTTCTAATGAGCCTCACTCTCTGTTTCTTTATGTTTCATGTCTTTAATCCAAATATATATACTTCTTTTTCCTAAGTATGATCCAACTCCATCCTCATGATTTTCTGTCATCTTATGTTTGTAGTGCCCTCACTCATCCCCTGTGACTGTTTTCTGACATTGTACTGTATCTGTATGAGTCCTTTCTGTGACATGACTCCATCCCCTATCTTTTTTATGTAATTTCACTGAATCCTTGTGTATACCTTTTGTGATTAGCTCTCCCTTCTCTGTATATGGTGACTATAATCCCACTCTTTTCTCAGTGGCTCCTGTTTATGAATTAATTTCTATCTGCCGTCCATAACTGTGCACAAGGATCATAATGTCATTGACTACCGCGAAATTATGGCGTTCACATGCATTCATCAGGGCTCCTTTTAGAAGCATAAAGAGACTGACATTTTAAGTGCAGAGGAATTTTATTCTGAAGTTAAGGGAGACCCATAGTGATAAATGTATTGCATGTGCTACTATTTTAAGATTGAGTGCCCTTAAATGGGTATTTGCCATCTCATCAGCATGAGCCAGACTAGGCTAAGAATCTCAAAGTTAGGAAGATCTTTCATGGAGTAGAAATCAAGGCATAGACTCTTTCTCTGGAAGTGATATGATACCAAGAACATGGACAGCTTTTGAGGCTTACCTGAGCAATACATACTAAGACTATCTTTTCTCTTAGGCAGGTACTTCTGAACACATTAAAGTTGAACCAGTTTTAGTCAAGAATCTGCAGGAGAGGACATTATAACCTGTAACTTACTGAATAAATGAGGTATACAGTGGAATAATGACCGCCCTACAATGGATAGTAATCCCTTGACCATTATACTGGTTACACTCAACACCTTTTTTAACACTATGGGAAACTGCTTATCAGAGGTGGAATCACAATCTGTAATCATCCGTTTGATCTTAACAAAAAAGAATGTTCTTTAAGTTGCTTCCCCTCAGTACATCTGGTGGCTGAGTCATGTTTTCAAAAGTTACTATGTGACATTTGTAAATGTTAAAGGATGAGGCATTATTTTTGTATGAGGTATATCTTCTGGAGAATATTTGGGTCTTAGGAGGAGAATACAATTTTAATTAAAGTGCAATCATCAGCAAACTTAAAGGGACAGAGGATATTGTTATCAACCAGTGCATCTGAAGAGTGGATGCTGAAAAGATATGGACTGGGAACTGAGCTTTGTCATACCCCACTGCAACCAGTTGCTATTAAGAGCTGATCAATCAACTACATCTCTCTGCACAAAGATAGGCCATCTACAGACCCTGGAAACTACAGACCCATAAGTCTCACTAGTCTAAAGCCATGGAAAGTATTATCATGGAGATATGAAGATGATCAATAGAGATATAGTAAACTTCCAAACATTGGACTGAACCCAGTTTGGTTTTGTCAAGGGCAGATCATGCCTATTCAACCTGGTGGACTTCTTGGATGAAGGCAAACTCGTTCACACTGCCTGCCTTGCCCTGGCAAAGACATTTGACACAATACCCCATTCAGGTGTTGTTGACAAACTCAAGAGGTTAGGCAAAACCTGTATGTCACCCGGTGGATAGCCTACTGGCTCGCAGACAGGACCTAGGAAGTTAGACTTGGGATGTCCACCTCTACAAAGAGGCCAGTCACAAGTGGAGTCATTCAGGGATCAGTCCTTAGACCACTCTCTTTTGGCATTTACTTCTTGGAAGTCAAGGCCAATGTCAGTGGTCTCTGGCTGACTAAATTTGCAGAGGACTGCAAATTGGGAGCTGTTATTGAATCTCACACTGACACAAATGTTCTCCAGGAGGGGCTGACACAGATGAACAACTGGTGTCAGCGCCATAGACTAAAACTAAATGCCAAGAAATACATAATAGTATCCTTTGAGAAGTCATCCATTCCTGGCAACTATCATATTGACGACACACCCTTTTGAGACACACACAGATAGTAATCTAGCTTTTGACCATCACGTGTTTACACTGGTGAGGAAATCATTCTATATTGTACAACTTATAAACAAAGGTATGGTATCTAAGTCCAGACCTATCACTTGAGTACAGTGCCCCTTTGGTATGTACCTATCCAGGCATATTCAACAATTGGAATGTCCACAGAGGTTCCTCATTAAAAGAATGCAGAGTGTAAGTAAGTAAAATGTCCTATGCAGACCGCCTCAAGTCCTTATCCCTATATTCTATCTCCTATAGGCTTTTGAAGGGACATCTACACCTGGCATACAAGCATTGCCAGACCACACTCTGATGGACCTCTTGCATATTCACAAAACAAACAGCAGTAGAATTACCCATTCTAAAGACTTAAAACCTTGCCTGTGATATAAATATGACCTACTGGAGAGATAGGTATGTATCCCAGAGACTACCCCACCTATGGAACAGATCCCCATCCATGTGGAGCAGAGTTCCTCCCTAATGCAATTCAAGTGCAACTTGGACAACGGGATGGGAAACTGGAAATTCAGCTCTGGTTTGGCACCTATGTCTCTAATGGACACAGACAGTCTGTAAATGGTTCTTCTCCCAGGCCTATGCTTACACTTATCAAGGGTATCAGAATGTTTTAGAGATTTGGGATACATGACTTGGCTTAAAAAGGCCCTTATGGTTGTTAGCCTAGTAAACACCTATGAAACTATCAACCTATAGATCCAAATTTATCCTCAGCCTTTCTAAAACTGCTGCTGTACCATTTGATGTACCTCGTTTCATTAGGTCATATCTGAAAAGAAGTTGAATATTAAGAATACTTTGCTGGTAAAGAATCACTGTAAACAACCATGACACAGGATGTGAAATATACACAAGATATCAGGTTAATGGATTTAAAACAAGCATGTTTCAACAAAAAGTATTTAGTAAGTTGGAAAAATATCAAGTTGTTATTACCTGTATTTTGGGTGAGTAATAGCATATATTATTGGGTTGTGGATAGCAGATGCCTTGGCAATCACTGCCGGTATAGAGTTCATGTAGGGTGTCAGAACATAAGAATATCTGAAATAAAGCATACTAGAAATAATCACAGTTCAGTACAGCAAAGGAATTGCATACAGTTAAAAGCACATAAGGGACACAGAGTTGATTTCTGAAAGGACATAGAACAGCAGATCACGAGCTAGGTTAGACAAACAAAGACAAAAAGATTGAAACGAAATATCAGCAGTTGAGACAGAGAAATCAGTCTACTCTTTGTTATAAATACCACCTTATTAGTTTATCATGAATAACATTAATAACAACTCAGCCTTCTATAACTAGATGTGATCTATGAGGATGTGTTTGTAGAACTGACAGACTATAGGAATAGTCAGGGAAAACTTTTTCTGGGAAGGACAACATTTTAATAAAAGAAAAAACTGAAATTGTGTTTATTTGCATGTATTTATTTAGTAATTAGGTATGCAGACTGTTATGAGGATCATTTTAGTCATCACTCAGGGTATGGCCAACAAAAGGAATATAACTCAATAACTACAAGCAACACACATGGCATCCTATATGCAAGTAATATGAATGGTGTGAAGATAAAATACACTAAATGTATAAAATATAATTACAAATTAAATGTAACAAGTCTAAAGATACGTACAAGAGCTAGGAGTAAAGTATGCAAGGTAAGCAAGCAAAATGAAGAATTTTGAGATAAAGCATAACAAACTGAGATCAGTGCTTATATTTTATATAGAAAACTGGCATTAGATGAATCAAAATATGAAAAAGGATGTTTGTAGAGGATGTATACACCTGATTAACAAAATATCTTAGGTAGCCAGCTATCAATTAAAAAAGAGGATGGAGCAGAGGGTTAATTGAGGAAGAAGTGGGACTAATACATTAAGTAAGTGAAGTTCAAGGAAGCTGATGAGTAAAGCAAAAAATACAATTAAAATATCTAACTCACAGTCTAACCGATAAAGTATCCAGTCTCATAAAAGGGATTAGACTGTAGCAAGGAAAAGTTAAAATGCAGAGGGGATTAAGGAAAGGAAGAATAGGAATCTCAAAGGCAGAGAATCATGGTAAATGAAGTAAAATTTGGTTTAATGTGTGGAAGTCAAATCATCTGAACAGTAAGAGCATTGTACAGAAAAGCTTCTTAAAGGGATTGAAAGGACATCCCAAACAGTAGACATGAAGACAGAGAAACCTATTCCTCCTGCTGTCAAACATATTAAATGTCTGTTTCATTGTAAACCTTCACATAAGAGCAACCAGAGTGAATAAAGGAGCAAATGGGGTTTTTGTTGAGAGGAAAGAGTTTGGGAGAATTCTAAGAACAAAAGTTTGCAGGTCAAAGAACTCATAAATTATGCATATTGTTGTATATAGAGGGTATTATTCAAATTAAGGAAGTTGCACTTTTACCCATTTAAGATAAAAAGGGTGACATATGGCATAGCTTGCTTAGAGAGTTTGCAGTTTGTTTTTTTAAGTCAACACAATGACCGAGAGTAAAAAAAGGAGGACATATTCTACTTTTGAGATAAGTGCATTTTCACAATAAATGTTTAGTTGCAATTGTGAAAGGAAAAAAGAAACTGAATCAGTCAAGTTATATGGAAGCCTTCCGATTAAGTTGGTTGATACTGAAAGTGAAAAATATAGTGTGATAAACCAAATGGGAATTGGAAAACTTGTATAGTCGGAAGACTTTTGAGAATCAAAGAGCATAGGTTTATGTTTTTCCCTGTTTTTATGGGTATTTTCCCTATTTCCAAACCAGTGCAAGATGACTGAAAACTTGTGTTGTAATAGTCTTAACAAAAGAAGAACCTGAGCTTAAATGTAGCAGAACCAATTGGTCTGCATGAAGACAATCGTATAAGCTAGGTAGATGTGTTACCAGGAGTTTTGAATTGTAAGTCATCTTTAGCAACAAATTACACAATTGTGTGGAATGCAGCACCCAGATATACATACAGTGCATGCTTCTCAGCTGTATACATTTTCAGTGCTGAAAGGAATATCTTGAAATGCCATGCTTAACCAAAAATCTTTTCAGTCAACTAAGTATTCTGAAAATAGTCATAATTTAACAAATTAATTTAATAAAAAAAATTATATCAAAACATGTATCTTCCACAAAGATTCAAACATGGACAGAAAAACGTATCATGACTTTTGTTATTATTTACACCTCTCTTCAAAAAAAGAGAATACTTGTGTATAGTTCCATATCTCAAATTACCCTTTGACACTTCTTAATAATATTCTCTATGAATTATATTTTGCCCTGCAAGTACATAATGCACCTAAGGCTGCCATTTCTTCCATAAAAACTTAAATGCAGCTCAGTGTTAAAGTTGATAGGGCTGTATTGCCATGCTAAGATCAAGAATCTTTCCAGTGACAGTGTTAACTTTCATTTTTATGTTGCACTGTAGATTTAGGTCCTTTAATATTGCATTGACACAAGTACTGTGGATATATAGTAGATATGGTAGTTTCTGGATCATTCTCAGCTCTGTAGTCCACCCATAGATCACCCTATAGGAGTTTATAGGAAACAGAGTAGAGAGACAGACATTTTAGATGGTCTAGCAACATAGAGAGCTCATACTTAAGATTTTTTTTATGTTTTGTAAGAAATCACTGGATGTTTTCAAGCTGGGTTAGGTGTTTGTTCAAGTACAAACTGAATGGCACATTGTATTCTAGTACAGGCCTGGTGAGGGAAGTATAGATGGGAATGATTACCTCTTTGGACTAAGAGGAGATGACCTTATAAATCAGTTTGGTGAGGTAGAAGGCTTTCTTACTGACAGTGGATACATGGTGATTAAAGGAGAGTTCATTATAAACAAAGGTACCTAGGTATCTAATCACATGTCTGTTTTAAGTGGGTGTCATTTATATGGAATGTGTGTGAGCGTTTCTGATTCCCAAACGTTTTTAGCCTTCAGTTTTAGTTCATGATCTTTACATCATGAGTATATTTGAGATAGTCCCTCTCAGAGGACTTTTTCCAGGGGAGCTGATGATATCTTCGAGCTTACAATAATTTGCAAACATGTTTACCCAAATATCTTTAATGTCACATTTGCCATTACAGAAGTAGATGCCAAACAAAAATTATCCCAAAGCAGAACCTTGAGGTTTACTACTAGTGACAAGTCTCTTGGATGATAATGTACCATTAATTGTAATTAATTGTAATAGAAGGGTGCCTATCAGTGAGTTAGTTGGCAATCCATTGGATTACCCAGTGGTTTATACTGAATTTGACCAGTTTGTCAATGATGCCATAGTGGAGTATTATGTTAAAAGCCAAGGTTAGTTGTGTGCATAAAGTTACCCTCATGTAGTGCATTCATGACTCTTTCTAAGAATTCATCCATGTGTAGAAGGCATGATCTACCTTTTACACAGCCACATTGGTTAGTGTGTAGGTATTGCATGTTCCCAGTGTCCCTCTTATGAGGTCCATGCTGATTTCTTCCATCACCATACAAATGATGCCTGTGATGTTGCTAGGTCTAAACTTGCCAGAATAAAATGGTGGGGCTTCCCTTTTTAAGGGGAATTACCTTATTTAATTTATTTATTTACCTACTGTTATTTAGTAACAGTTTACTTCCACTGTTTTCCATGCTTCTGGTGTATATCCAGTGGAGAGGCTGTGGTTGAGATATTTAGTACAGTAGTTTTGTCAGGGGATGTTTCTTACTGACAAGGAAATAGCCCGGTATTTTATCTGCATCAACAGGGCTGGTTTTATGGTCTTGGGCAGTACATTTAGTATCTCCTCAGAGGTGATTACTGGGGGAGGGGGATAAGGACTGGCTACTTCACAGCGGGACGTTTGGATTGCACAGAAAGGAAAAGTTGAAGCTGAATTTATTTGCAAGTATGTTTGCTATATCCTCATTTCTTCAGTCACTAATGCCATTACAGACAGGCTCAGAGTAATGCTGATTATTGTTTCTGTGGTTCATTACATAATTAGAAAATGTCTGGTGCAGCGGTAGCATTGTTGCCTCACAGCAAGAGGTTCTCCCATTCGATTCTCGGCTGGAGTGCGGGGAGTGCCTTCTGTGTGGAGTCGGCATGTCCTCCCTGCAGTTGGGTGGCATTCAAAAGACATGCGTAAGGGCATGCCTTCGTTGAAGGTTGGATGTCGAGCTGGCACCTCAGCTTTCATGAAAATCTACTGCCAATCATTAGCGGACCGGAGTTCCACTGTGGCGACCCCGAACCGGGAAAAGCCGAAAGACAGACAACAAACTTCTTCATATACTTCGCTGATATAAGACATTTTAGTTTGTAATTAGCTTTGCATGATTTAATCTTGTTCATGAGTCCTTTGTTAAACCTTCTGAGTTAGATTGTAGTATACTCATTTATTTGTTATATTCTTTAGTGCTATTAGCCTTTTCCTTGTATTGCAGAGTTTGTTTCTAGCTGAGTTCCAGCAGACCAGTTTGTTTCTAAACTTAGCCTTATATTTAGGATGAACAGTAATATGAACCTCTTTGCAAGAACTGGAATAGGATTATAAATTTTGGGTGCATGTGACAATATTTGCTTTAGGGGTCATAAAAAGGTACAGTACTATTACACCATTTCTAGTCATCACAGTGTGTGTGTAAATTGACTTTGAAGAAAGTCCATAAATATGGG
Organism: Protopterus annectens; assembly: GCF_019279795.1. Lineage (NCBI taxonomy): Eukaryota > Metazoa > Chordata > Ceratodontiformes > Protopteridae > Protopterus > Protopterus annectens. The sequence goes on along the minus strand of NC_056748.1, from coordinate 835,764,534 downwards.
CAGATAGATCATTGACTTGTACTGGGACAGTATAGTGAATGAAAGAGTATGGTAATCTGATCTGTCCATTGACAATATGCGAATGGGTGAGTTGTAGAAAGGATGTGCTGGACAGGACCAGATCCAGTACATTGTTTCCTCTAGTGGGTAAGGTTACTATTTAAGTGAGGGAATTTGTAGTAATAAAATCAAGGAAGCTTTTAGTGTATTAATTTGCAGATGTGTAGGTATACCAGTTTATGGAAGGGTAATTGAAGTCCCCTAGAAAGATAGTATTTTATTTAGTGGAGGTGGTCTCTAATTTACTAAGGTATGTTCATGTTTTTTGGGTGGCATGGGTGGGATTCTGTAGTTGACTGGGATGTGATATGAGGTCTTGTTTAATGATACATGATATGAAGGAGTTTGAATGAGTTTCAGGCTGTTGTCCTACTGGATTAGTCTACAGATGATGGTAGTTCAGACAAAAACAGACATGCACTGGCATCATTACTGCTATCTCCACTTACAGGTGTATTGAGTAGAGTTTAGTAAAAATGCAGGTAAGGGGTGAGTTTTCAATGATAATGCAATCATCCACATTTTCCAAAATATGAAGGTCTTGAGGAAGGACATTTTCTTATTTAGACTCCTAACACAGAGTAGTGTTACGTTGGTATTTGCCAGATTTGAATTTGTATTTATCAGGCTGTTAACTTACACTGACTGACATTGCTTACAAATGTAACTATGGGACTAGAGGATCCCCTGGCCAGTAGCAGAAGACTTGAAAAAGTGGGTATAGACCATCCTTGGTGAAACATTGGAACTGTCTTCCATTTCCTTCCCCTAGGATGACAACAAAAATGTTGCCCCTTCCAAATGATACCAGTGACTCACCCAGTTGGCAAAGCCATTCTACAGAATCTTGTCCATAGTGATGAAGTACTGAATTGTGCTAATGTACTGATGAGGTCTGGCTGCTGTGGTCTCAGATTATCTCAGAATAGGAAGGTTTTGTGTTTGCTCTACAGTGTGTAGGTGTGGTGTTACTCTGAGTAATGATAATCAATTTGTGTGAGAGATTTGCTTGCATTTGTGATAATTATCTGAACCTGTCACAAATGGACTTATTCTATGGTGATAACAAATGGTTACCATTAAGCATGTAGCAGTTGGTACACTGCCTCAAATACCTCTCTGACAACAGATAGGACAAAGACAGAATAAGGAACCATGGTTGATTTAGTGATGTAAGGTGGCATATATTATGCAGTGTTATGGGATTTGATGGCCCTTGATCCATCTAGAAGGCAGGGAGGAGCTGTATGATACACATAAAGAAACAGTGAAGCAGTGTAAACAGTGCAAAAACAGTACAACATAGCATAATATAGCGCAGTACAGTAGCTGTATGATGTATCTAAGTACATGGTCATTGAACAAGTGAGAGTGAATGATATGAGACATGCCTCCTTGGATTATATGAGGAGGGATATTATGGAGCTCTCAGAATATGCATATGAAATAGGTGCAAATCTACTATTGAGCAAAATCCTACCACTACCAAGAATGATGCCACAATACAAACAATAGTTAACTGACTTCTGACTTCAATTATTGGCTTAGGTATTGGTGTCATTCTAAAGGGATCCAAGATATATTATATATCTGCCTGAGAGGTGATGATCAACAACTCTAGGCTGCTTTACATGGGATGTCTTGCACCTCCCTCCTCATGCCTTCCATGTATTAGCAAGGACTTTTCCCTCCCCTTAGTGCCTTTTTTGGGCAAGATCAGTCTCCTCAAATTACCTGCACAGTCAGTCAAAATCAAAACTGTATAAAGGTTGCACTGCTCAATGCTAGAAGCCTAAATAAGAAGTTGTACTCCTTTCAAGCATTGCTAACTCTTGAAAAGGTAGTTGTCTGCACAGTTACTGAAACATGGTTTCAGAACAGCGATAGCATCCCTAGAGTACAAGGTTTCAATGCCTATCACTCTTTTTGAGCCAACATGGAAAATGGCAGTGGATGTCTGTATTTTTAAGAATTAACACACTTTCAAACTCATAAGCCAGGACAATGAACTTGAACTCTTTTATATCCTTTTAAAAGTAAATAGAACGCTGTACCATATTGTAGCAATGATCATATCCCCTCCATGTCACCTGCAGCCCATGAGGTATATCCAAACAGACTGACATCCCTCCATTAACTAGGAAACATGCACCACCTCAAATAAATATGCACAAAGACTCCTGGACTTCATTAATGCCAGCTCATTGACCAAATGGTTCAAGTCCCATTGAGGGTTCAAACATATTGGATCCAGTTCTCACCAATATAGCCAACTTTAAAGTTACCATATCACCATTCATATATGTTCTCTGTTCTGTAACACTCACTTTGTAGGTAAAACCTGACTTACCACAGAATCCTTCTAAATTTAGAGGCTACTTTAAGGTAAATCTAAACCACCTAACTGATGACCTGATGAAATTCAAGCTCCGTCCTCACCTTGATGACCTATCTTGCATGCTGCCACATTTGTGGATAATTTCTATGCTCAAACCATGCACTGAGGCATACAATGCCAAATTCAGGAATAAGCCCTTATGGTGGAATCCTAATATAAATAAACTATACAATAAGCGGAAGAAACCCATAGCCCATAAAGCAGACAATACCCAGTCATCTAGAGGTAAAGTCAAAAAGATCAACAAAGAACTCAGAAACAAAATCAAATACATCAAAAGTAAGCATGAATTGAAAATTGCCACCTCTGTAAAGGACAACCACAAAGACTTCTTCAGCTATATCAGAAACCTTAATAGTAATGCCCAGCAATGCTCAGAGCTAATATACAACAATAATTACTTGTCACCACAGAGCAAGTTCTGAATGCTCTCTACAGGGTCCGAAACACTTGCTCCATACATCCAGATTATACATCATTCTATCTTGTTGTCAGCACCAAACTCTGTCTGGTATACTCACTACTAAGCATATTCAGCCTCAACTTTTCCTCTGGATTTGTACCTAAGGAATGGAAAAATTCAGAAGTGATTCTGCCCCACAAGGGGGATGGGTATCCACTACTGATCCAGAAAACAGTAGACATATATGCCTCAACAGCCTTAATTGCAAAGCAGTGCAGCACATCATTAAGCAACTTACTAAAAATGACATAGGCAATCTACAAGCCTTGGACCCAAGCCAGTTTGAGTTTGATAAAGTCAGATCCTGCCTCCTGAACCTGGTGGGCCTCTTTGAGCAAGTGACTAATGCATTAGGCTCAGGCAAATTGGTTCACACTTCCTGCCTAGCCAAGACGTGTGGTATCCCCACCCTTCACATTCTGAACATTATCAATATGATAATCAAACTAAATGTAAACCCCTATGTTACCTGTTAGTTAGCAAACTGGCTAATGAGCAGAACTCAGTCTATCAGTGTGGGAGGCAAATGCTCTTTGAAAAGGGTAGGTACCACTAGTGTTCCCCAGGGATCCATTTTAGGAGCACTTTCCCTTGGTATTTACTTCTCTAATGTCAAGGATAACACCAAGAGCCTGTGGCTGGCCACATCTACACAGAACACTAGTCAGACTGAGGGGACTAAACCTGACTTGGATTTGATGTGCCATCCACCCCTTAATGAATTGATGCCATTGTAGCCTATTGCCATAGGTCAGAGATACATCCACATGGTAAAATGTTGCTTGCCATGAGTAATAGGTGTTTAGTTTATTTATTTATTTTACATTTGTTGACTGGGTATGTCCGACTGAGCTGGAACCCTTTTTCAGCGGAGGCCCGGGGATAAAAGCTTCATAAATTTACATATTTAATACATGACAAATGCAGATTAAGCACAGATGATAATACATATTTCAGAGAATACAATATGAAAGTCTATTGCAAATTAAACTCAGGTGATGATACATAGTTAGGAATATAAAGCTGACCAACACAACTACTGGATAAAATAATTTTGTAAAATGCTAAAAGTTAGCTCTTTCACAGCAACCTTCTGCTTCATCAGACTTACAATAAAACAATCAAAACAGCCATTTAAATATAAAAAACTACCAATCATTTGCAGATTACTAAATCACATGACATTTACATTCAAATACAGAGCCCTTCAATGAGGTAATTTCCTCCCCTTTAAAACAGGTTTAATAGAAACATGTCCATTCAAACCTGGGGGTTTGTCAGCATTTAAGTTGGCAATCCACCTCAGTTCTGCACATTCTGTCAAATTCACCAAATCACCAAACCTCAAACTTTCACATAACCCAGGTTTGAATGGATGTGTTTCTATTAAACTTAATTTGGTCTTTGGAACATCTAGCTGACAAAAAATGAAAACTGCACAATCAAAATAATAGGTGCATTTAATGTGTGTGTGTGTGTGTGTGTGTGTGTGTGTGTGTGTGTGTGTGTGTGTGTGTGTGTGTGTGTGTGTGTGTGTGTGTGTGTGTGTGTAATGTGCTGTGTAAGTGGCTTTCTCTGTCTACCTGAGTTTCTGAATGTGTGTGTGTCTGTCTCTGTTTCTGTCTCTCTCTCCCTCTCTCTGCCTAAGCTTCCATCTGTTTCTATGTGTGTAGACATCATTGAGTAGTTATATCACTTATATCTGGGATGTAAAATACTTCAACAACAATTATATATCTTACAACAACTTTAAACATTAGAAGGAACTGTTTTACAACAAAAATATTTAAAAAAGTATACACTAATAATGAAACAAATAGAAATCATTTAGTAGATAGTCCATTATCTTAAGCACAATAATACCCTCCAGGGTGGGTGCTGCAGGGTAGAGAGACCCTCTGCCTATGGTGTTGGGCCTTATAGCACCCCTAAGTGGTCCATTATTTCCTTGTAATGCCAGCCTATCAGGCATTATTGCAGTTTCTCATCCTGGATTTTTCTGACATTGGGCTTTTAACTGTTTTCAGGTATCACAATACTGCCATCTATCCCACTGAATCAGCATCAATGACACAAGTTTTGACTTGGAATTGTGAAAGGTCTTTTGTATCTTTAAACCAGGTTTTAGTAATGCTGTAGATATCAACACCCTCCAAAAACAAGAAAAGCTTTTAAATCAATAATTTATTCTTGAGACTTCTGGCATTTAGCAAAAGATACCTTTAACAATGCTTTTTAATCTTATGTATTTTCATTTTCTTTCTTTGTGTGTGTGTCTGTGTTTTAAAATATGATTTTTTTTAATAAGACGTGGAGAAATAGAAAAAATTTAGTTCATTAACAGGATGTCAACCTTGCCCATCCAGTGCTAAGCACTCCAGTTGGCATCACATTTCACTCCAGGCTGACAGGATCCAAATCCCTTGTCTGTGACACCCTGTCTTTAACCACTTACTGAATGGCAGCATTTTGTTGTGACATTTTTTAGGATGTTTTTGAAGTCTTGACGTTACCAGTTCACAAGATCTCCCTTATGGGCTTTTAGGTCTGGCTTTGTTCAGTTTGAATTCCAGATATTTTATTGTTATGGACCATCTCCACTGCCTTGGTAAAGTCCTAGAAAGTTATCTCATATAGTGTCTCATAATTAATACAAAATATGATCTTTCCTGTGTAAAAATATAGTTTGAATAAATGCATACATCTAATCAGAACCTTGTTTTACCTTTGTCAGAGGGCCCTAAAGTGATAAGATAATGCTTGCATTTGTGCCCATTTTTGTATCTACCTCTGTATTATTGCATCTCCGTGTCTCTCTAAACATTCTGTTTTTTATTTCTACTTTGTATATAACTCTGTACTCTTGTATCTCTTCTTAACATTGTGATGTAATCACCTGCATTTTGATTATTCCAGTAAGATCAGCCCACTACCCTGATTAACAAACTGAAAATAAAACTTTTCAGTGAACAGATAACCCATCAGCAGTTTGGAGAGTGTTCCTGTAAATATGTTCTCCTTATGTTTGCATGTGTTCTTTGTGAATGTTTGCTCCACTGAGACAACATTCGCGGACCAGAACTGCAGACTTCTCACAGGGATGATATATTATGAATTCACAAATGAGTCAGTTCTGGCAGGCATCCACTCCTCAGTAATCTGGGCCTGCCTCCTTACTTGGATGCAACATACTTGTTCTTAGGCTGCTTAACTTTGAGGAGTCCTTCATTTCTCATTTGGAAGGAATTTTCTGTTGTGGATCCTGTCTTTTCTGGTAACACAAAACTTCTACATTAAGGTGTTTGTTTCTTGATACCTTTTAAATATTCTCAGGTTATTGTGCCCAAGGCTAGAAATGACAATGTATAAGAATGATCTGATTGTCACTTGGGGTAACAGATAATATTTCACTATTGCTTTTCAACTAAAGAAAGGTCTTCACAATTACAGTATTTGTTCTAATAGTCCATTAATGTGTCATTGTCTAACCAGTGCCATACTTTTTATTGCTCAAAACAAGCGTGTTCACTCTTTGATAGGACAGTTAGTGTTATTCTTGTTTCTGCTACTTCCACTGAGATGGTGTCCACCTTTAAGTACCTTATAACTCAATCTTTTACTGTCGTTAATTGTACATACAGCAACTACATTACAGGCTTGCAACATTCCTGGCAAAAGCATGTTAATTAGCCATATATTGTATATACAGAGGCAAGAAAGCAATGCCTTCCTTCCACATGTTGAAAGTGTGTGCTGGCATTTATGCTTAATTCTGACAAAAAAAGAAAAACAACTATTACATTTGAGGTGCACCTAAAATACCCTTTGCAAATTTACTTCTCCCTGCACATTAAGAATAAACTGGTCTATTACCCTGACCACCAGTATATTCACAGGTCAGTTTATTGCCATAAATAAGTGACTTACCCCTGTTAAGCCCAGCAGTCATCTTTTTTTTATTTGTCTGTTAATGATCATGATGCATTTTTTCTTTATAGAACCAGTATTTTGGAACATTTTAGTTACAGATATAGCTAAAATAAAAGACAGTAACCTATTCAAGCCAGTCTTTATTCTTTGTTGAAAATTGTTAGCACCTGTTGTCATAGCCACCCTCATCAGTGACCTCATAAACTGATAAGTGTTCTTGAGTCCTTTTTGTGACCACCATTTATTTTTCATTTCATTGAATTCTGATACTAAGCTGGCAAAAAAAAAAAAAAAAACTTGTTCTGTAAGCTGGCCTGTTTGTGTATTGACCTGCACATTCTCTTTATACCCTTTTAAGCAGTAAAACATAAATAGTCATAACGATAGAAATATATTAATTATATATGCTAAATAAATAGTGAAAGTTGCATCATTGTCTAGATGTTTAAAGAAAAAGAGTTCTGTTTTGCAAAGAACTGTTATTAGAGAATGAACTATGATTTGGCCACATTGACACCTTTCCAGTATAGCAGCTTTAGTTATTCAGCATTAATACCCTGTTAGCAGGTGTGGCAGTATTAAAAATAACATTATTATATCAAGCATTAATACAAATTTAAAGCGACTTTCATATTTCTCGGTTAAGCAGTAACTAACAACATCACAGCTAAGCACAAAATAGGAGCTCAGGTCTTAACTGAATCCTGGTTATCACACTAGCAAGGAAAACTGACATTTATACATTACATTTTTATAACATGCTGCAGCGCTCAGCATTTGAGAAGTTCCCTGAATATTAACTTTAGCTTAGTATTGAAGAATAATTCTTTAAAACATATTTGCTCAACACTGACTTTTGCATGAGACAGGCATCAAAGATAATATGCCAACAAAAAACATAATTCAAAGTAAAATCCAATTAATTTGTTTTGTTCTTATAGGACAGAACAACCCCCATCAGCATCTCTACCTGAGACTGTGGTATCCCTATTAAAAAAGACTAAACTGCAGGCAAGACACTGAAAATAAATGTACGTCTTTGTCTGCTTAATTGCAACCTTTATTCATCTTTGTCTCTCTCTCTCTCTCTCACTCTCTCTCTCACTCTCTCTCTCTCTCTTTCGCTTCTAGGCCCTTTGGCACTACAGTGAAATGGTTAAAAAATCCCATCATCCTTTATAAATAACATAATTCCTAATTAATTATTTCTTAAAGTAACAATACTTATAAAAATGCTCCCCAATTGATGTGTGCATATAGACTATGCAGACTGTACATGAAATATCTTTATATAAAATAACTTTCTTTTTTAATGGCCATTGCTTAACATCACTTATTAAATTAGGTGGGCACTGTAAAACAATCATAAATCCTAATTCAGTAACTTCATGCTTCTCATTTAGAAAATACAATGTCAGTGGAGGAACAAGTACCCTTTGGTATACAAGGGTGTGGGTTCTATCCCCATTCCAGGAAGATGGATTGCTGACACTGCAGTGCAGCATGAGGGAGATGCTGCACTACTGAGCCTTGTCATCCTTTGGATGAGACATTAAACTAATGCCCCATCTCTCTGAGCTGTTGGTAGCTCAGGTGCATATAAAAGATCCCATGGTACCTATTGAAAAGAGTAGTTTGTTTTTATTTGTATAACCCACAACCCACACATGCCATTTACATAACTTTATAGTATTTTATGATAAATTCAATATTTGTACATGACAATTGCAGTATTTACAGTATTTGAAATATTTAAAATATTTATATTTTGAATATATAAAATGAGCATGTGCAGTGATACAACTCCTCAGTCAAGCAAAATACAAAACTTAATTTAATCTATCATTATCACCCATCCTTTTTAGCAACCAACATCTTATAATTTCCTAAATGTCAGCAGGAGTCCATTTTTCATTAAACAAAATTTCTCTCAATTTTTCATTCCAGAGGCCCATACCATTCAAAAGATTCACTAATCAATTCTCCCCTCATGCCATCATATTCTTTCCCTTCCCTTAATATCCACACAAAATCATATTCATGTTCACATCCTCAGCTTTTTTATGTTTGAGTTTATTTATATAGCCAATACCAGACTTCTTGTCCTTTAACATCCTAAAAAAAGCATGTTCTGCTGTTTCTATTTTATTACAGTATATACACAGTCTACCACACATTTCCTTATATAATATACTCCTTTTAGCTGGTAATTTGTTAATTCATGGTCTCCATAAAAATCCTGGCATGTCTTTGCACACCAGAATCTTACGCTTTTTTTCCTTTTAGCCACAGCTACCTCATTTCCCAATCCTTCCCAAGGATTAATATAATACAAATTATACATTATCTTATGATAGCATTATTTCCTAATTTTTTAAAAAATTCTTTGGTATTTATTTTCCATTATAATTGTTCCGAGTATTCTTTACCTTCTTCATTCTTAAATTTTTTCCCTTTTCTCTACTTTCACTTTATCCTAAAATACCCCATACTTAACTTCAAAAAGGTTTGCAATCAAGCTATTTTTTTTTTCTTTCATTCTACATCTCAACACACACTATAAGTGTAGAGATACCATATGCACAATAGGGGCTGTTAATACTAACCTTGCTTTTTCTTTCACTTACTGACTTCCCCTTTTTACTGGGTTCATTCTTGACCCCCATAAGACACTTAACACCAACTGCATTATTTTTGCTTCTTTTTCACTTGGGCGCATATATGTACTTCCTATATAACCTAACCATTATAAAATAATGGAATTAATCAAGTACGCTTTCTTTTTAAATGATATCCTCTGTATTTTCCAGAAAGCCGTTACTCCTTTTATTTTTTCTATCACTGCCTTCCATGTTTTCTTTACTTCTTCCATTTTACAAATGCTATTCCAAATAACTCAATATTTTGATCACAAAAGCATATTTCTTCAGTTTTAGTTATCTCACCAAACCCTTACTTTTCTCTATATTCACCTGTAATCCCACTTTCTTTATTATATCATTCAAAAATATCACCATTTTTCATCCAACTCTCATTTCTTGAAATAACTATAACATAATCAGTGTATAATAAAAAATAGGAATCTATATGTCCCCTTACCCAATATACCTCTCATAACACTGGCAACAGCATTCATCACTAAAGAAAATAATTCACTGCTCCTAGGTCAGCCATGTCTTATACTTCTCTTCAAACATACATGCTTAGTAAACCATCAATTAACCATTACTCTAACTATGTGACTATCATATACAATTTTTAATAGATTCATGATTTTCCTTTAAGCTCATATTACATCAGCATTTCCCATAAACATTTATGAATCACATAATCAAATGCCTTGATGACATCTTCCACCATTCACTTGGTACCATTCTTAACATACAATATGTCATCTACAACTTCCTTTACCAAAATGAATAATTCATGATGACTGTGATGTCCCTACTCTAAGCCAGTAATCAAGGAGCCCGAGTCCTCACCACTGACATTACAGTGGGAAGTTCACTTAGAATAAAAATGGATACACTCAGTATTGCCAGATGCAGACCTCTCTGCATCAAGCACAATTTCCCTTAAGAACTCATAGGAAACACATTCAGCCCAGGGTCTGGGTTTCTCTCTCTCTGTCTCTCCCCAGGTCCCAATAAGGCTCCCCACTGGCACAGCTATAGGGTTAGGTCCTCAGCCGAGTGTCCAAGCCAAGTCTTCCAACATCATCTCTGTGAAACTAGTTCTTCTTGCCCCTGCTCCAAGTAGCTGACACACACACACTCCACCAAGTTTAATCCCCCCCACACACACACACAAACACCTGGGAAAGGCTGGCACAGATTACCTGCACTAACAACTTTTGTCACACTTTAAGGTAGATTCACTGCTACCAGTCAGTTACTATAACACTCTTAAAAGGGTATCCAATTATACTTAGTGAAATTAATATTAGTACAAATGATAATGTTGACCAGGCTTTCAGGAGTGGTCAGAGTTATCACCAAATAAATATATGCAAATACTCTCAAAACTTAAAATATTTTTCTAAAAGGACCAGCCACAATGAGACGTTTAAATGCATTTAATAATAAATAATAAAATGACAAGAAAATACTTACTTACAGTAAACACCAGAGTTTCAGACACAGAAAATATTAAAAATAATGCCAATGGAAAGTTTCACACAGATACAGCAAAACAGTATTTAGCTAATCTCACTACCTATTCCTGATTGACTAAAATAATTCCTGTTCCCTAGTTAAGTTACTTACTACTGCAAGGCAAGATGATGTGGATGAGGGTCTTTCTAGTCAGGTTTCCAAGAACAGACAGCCCCTCAGATTTCAGTCTTCTCTAATATTTATATTTCTTTACAGAATGACATCACATACATCTGTTCATCTGACTTCTGGTTCCCACACTGTTACCAGCACTAGAAGCTGCTAGGGTTTAGCACCTTTGTGCTATCATACATATCTGGAGCTTTTCTAAGATCTGTTGCAGCATCTGGAAACCGTAAAACAATAAAACCATTCCACTCTTACTTCAGGAGCTACAAACCAGGTCTCAGTCACTGCACAGATATTGATGTTCTCCATTTTAAGGAGTGTCTCGAGTGAGTGCATTTTGAGGTTTAGACTTCTTGCGTTGAGTAGCATTACCCTCAGTTTTTGCTTGCCTGTAACTGTTATGGTGGTGGGTTTGTCATTTGAACTTTGCCTAAAAAGGCACTATAGGGATGACAAGAGCCTTAGCCAGTATCCAGAATCCCAAGGGCGACAGGTGCAGGCCATCTCTGGCACAGCAGCAAGGCCTGTCGTCCATGTTGTCCCAGGCAGAAAGTTACTGGATCCACTTAGAATGACACCAGAAGCTTAGCCAGTTGTTGAAGTCAATCATTTTGTCCTTGTACTGTGGTATAATTCTGGGCAAAGGTAGGATACTGCTCAGGGCTAGGGTCATACCTGCCTTGATTACAAGATCGGAGAGCTCTTCCATGTCTCTTTTCATGTAGTCCAGGGAGGTACATCTCAGGTCATTCACACCAACATGAACAATGACAGAGTCATATTTGTACTTGTTGTGGAGTGACCTGAGTTCATGGGTTATGTGGCGGATCCTGGCACCCAATAGGCAGCTAACAGTAACCTTCTCCTTGTTTAGTCTGGTGAGTGGAACATCAGTGTGCCTGACTATAGAGTCACCTATGACTAATGGGCTGGGTACGTTGTTTTACCTTATGGGCTGTGCTTGAGTGGCACACTGAGTTTGTGGGTTATGTGTCTTTTGGGTTGTATTAAAGGGTGGATGTTGCCTGCATTTCTGCTTTGGAGGTCTCTGTTGCTTGGGCAGATTATTACTGAGAGCCTCTGTGAATGTTTTTGTGTTTCTATGTGTGGGTTTTGGTGGTGTAGGTTTACTGAGACTATGTGATGAGTGTGGTGTGGTGCAAGTGTTAACCTTCTCCTCTTGCCTGATGAGTGCAGTCCTGGTTGGAGTGAGCTTGGCTCCAGTTTGGCTAGATAAGTGCATCTCTCACAGTTTGTAGTGTTGGGTGGTAGGAGGAGAGGGTTGTCTGTGTACATGAGGCAATTGCTACATTGCCCCAAGATGCCCAGATTCATCAGTTGGACAGGAGAAAACACCGGGAGCTGACCCTTGGACATGCATGAATAAAAAAACTATTTTCCTCTAGACAAGTGAGGAAATTACAAGTGCAGTTTTCCTCAAGGCAAATGAGGAAAGTAAGTACAAAAGCTCTTTTCCTTTAGGTAATGAGGAAAGTTGAGTGCTGTAGTAATTTATAGCCATTTAGTGCTTGCAACAAGTTCTGAGCAACTGCTAAGCTTGAAGAAGCAGATTCAAGTGCTAAAACTAAGAAACTGACTAGTTGTAAGGGAAAAATTGAAGGGCACAGTTTATGGTGCCGGGAATAGTTTAACCCTAGTTAAACTGCACTGCACAATGTGCAGAACCACACAAACACTGGTTTTTAAACAGAAAGATGAAAGGGATAGAAATAGCCCAAAATGGCCAATAAAACTACAGTGTCTGAGTTGAAACCACTCATCCAGTGACAGATAGGCTGTTCCAAAGCTCACCACTCTCACTGATGAACAGAGAAGCTTCACTCTATCTTAGAAAGGTCTGGGCAACACAGGAACTTACAAACAGCCCAGAATTCAGCAAACTCTGCAAACTGGACTTCACTAGTTCTAGAAAGGTGGGAAATGAGTAGAGGGATAGGATTTTGTTTTGAAAAGTTACAGCAAATACAGCAATAAAAACTCAGATTGCTTTAGTTGCTTTCATAATACTTTTCTTTTTTGTTTTATACTATATTTTAAGCAGAGATGGATCATTTGTGTCTTTTGGTGTGGAGAGGTGGTAGATGGATGGTTTAGTTAAGTTTTTAACTAAACCAGAAACTTTATGTTTCATGTATGTGTTTGTAAATAGTTTTGGGTTTTTGAAAATAGTGCTTAATACACGTTATACATCCATGATAAGTACGTTTTCAGTAGATTTCAAGTCAACATGGAAGAAAGGTCTTTCAGTAAGTAACAACATACACGTTATAGTCAATGGCTTATAAATGTTTATTATTAAATATTAATGGTTTGAACAATAATGTCAAAAGAACTGGTTTGCTTAAATATATCAAAATGCATAAAGCCTAGATCTTTTTATAGGAAACACATCTATTAAAAAAAGATCTACAAAAATACTCATTTAATGAGTATACCATTCTGGCTGATTCACGTTTTAAGACTAAGAGAAGGGGCACTCTTATTCTATGGAAAAATACTTACACTATACCAAGAATTATAGATACAATTTCAGATAAAGATGGGATGCTAAGCATGGTTATTTTGGAAATCAGTAGGAAGTATTATACTTTGATTAATACATACTGGATAACAGGACTAAGTACTAAATATGTTGACAAATATCTAGACCTGATTATTTTAAATGCAAAAGGGGAAATTATAGCAACAGGTAATTTTAACTGCCTATTATCAGGCAATCTAAAAATGGTAAAATAAAACTAACATCTCAAGCCAAGAAGTTAAATGACTTTACAAATCAGATGAACCTTAAAGATATACATGGTCTAAGAGAACATTATTCCTTATTCTATACTCACTATTCATATCAGTTTGGTACACAAACAAACGTTGATAAGGTCTTTGTATCAAATAATATATACTCAAAAATAAGTGACATATCTTTAATGACTTGTCCACTTTCAGACCATAATGCTATAAACTTTACATTAACTATGCATACATATGATTTAAGATTTCTACAGAGAATTCCTGCTACATAACTAAGTTGAAAGACTTTTAGGGAATGGATAATGAAAGAAATAGACATGTTTATGGAAACAAATGATAATGGTGAAGTGACTGATATTATACTATGAGACACCTTTAAATTTTATATATATATATATATATATATATATATATATATATATATATATATATATATATGGGAACACTTTATAATCTTGAAATTCTGAAATACCGAATTTCTGAATCCCGAGATCATAAAGCCGAAAGCTCTAAATACCGAAACCCCAGAAGCACGAATTTCAAAATTCCAATGTTCGGAGATGTTGAAGTAGTGCTTCTGGTGTTGCAGTGTTTGAATGGAAGTTCAGGTAAGTATGTATGTTTAAGGCTGTTGGTTAGGGGCTTTAGTGTGTGTCAGTGTGAGTTGTGACTGTGATGTGTGTGTTCAAGGGGAATGTAGGTGTGTGGTGGTGTTTTCGTGTGTTTGTCTGTGTAGTGTGATCCTGGAGTTAGTATATTTAAGTAGGGGGGTAAGGGAGGGCACCTGGGGGCTTGCCCCCCTGCTTGTATGTAGTGCAGGTTTGTGTGTGGGGGGAAGGTGTGTGTTTGTGTATGTGTATGGTGTCTGGTTAGTGTAGGATTCACGATTTCAAAATTCACGCTTTTGGAAGGTCGGTATTTAGAGCTTTCGGCTTTATGGTCTCGAAATTCTGAGATTTGGTATTTCAGGATTTTGGGATTATAAAGTGAATCTACATATATATATATATATATATATATATATATATATATATATATATATAGTAGAATAAAATCTTATTACCTTAAAAAACGAAGAGAGTGGTACAAAGAACTTTTAGACTTACAAAAATTCATACACAAGATAAAAATGAACACAAAACCAAATAACAAAGGAGCACATAACAAAATTACTAAGTTAAATCAAAATTACTTAGAAGTTTTCAATCATAAGGTAGCCATAAACCTGGAAAAATTGAAATTACAATATTATGCTGTAAATCCTAAATATCTACATAAAATAGCGGTAAGATCTAAAAAATAAACAATTAAAATCTTCTTAATGAGATTAAATATAAAAGTGATGGTTCAGTTAAGTGTATATCTAACTAAATGGGCATATTAGAAGTGTTCAAAAACTACTATAAAGATATAAATAATAACACACCACTTTTGGAGACAGATAATGTAATAAATACTTTTATTCAAGAAAATATAAATACTAAGGTGTCAATGCAACAAAATAACTTATTAAATAAGCAAATAACACTAACAGAAGTGAAAGAGCAAATAAAAACTTTAAAAGATAATAAAGCTCCAGGACTGGATGGATTAATTCCTGAACTATACAAGACTTTCCTGAATATATAATAAAGAAAATGATGAGTGCCTTTACTATGGTTAAACAAAAATGTATAACACCCCTATTGTGGAAATAATCAATTATCTCCCCCATTTTAAAACAAGTTAAGGACCCCAAATCTTGTGATTCATATAGGCCAATTTCATTACTAAACAGTGATTATAAAATTTTCATGGCAATATTAGCTAATAGGATAAAGAAAATATTACCCAATCTAATACATAATGATCGGACAGGGTTCATTCTTCATATTAAAGTGCAAGATAACATTATTAAATTACTATAATTAATAGACATACCATGCAAATACAAAAAACAACTAACTATTATCAGCTTAGACATAGACAAGGCTTTTGATTCTATTAGTTGGTCTTATCTACAAAGAATTCTGATTGGTTTTGAATTCTCCTCAGATTTTTGTCAAATTATTAATGAAAATTTATAGTGGGACACAAGCTTATGTGAAAATCGGATTATGTCTATCCTCACCATTAGAAATCCTCAAGGGAACTAGACAAGGTTGTCCTTTGTCACCATTATTGTTTGCTCTTTCAATGGAACATTTTGCTACATATATCAGAAACAAGTAAAGTATAAAAGGTGTTCAAGTTAATAAGGACTGTTGTCCTAAGATACAATTATTTGCTTATTATATGTTGTTAACCTTGGGTGATATTGATGGTTCTTTGCATGATGTTATAAATACTTTAAGCAAGTTTGAAAAAAATTAAGAGCTTAAATTTAATCATAATAAATCCAAAACATTACTAATTAAAAAAAAGATCAACAAAAACCTAAGAGAGAATAGCCTATTTAATTGGGAGAATGATGTATTAGAATATTTAGGTGTCAGTATAAAGAGTACATAGAAAGAGTCTGTAAAACTAAACTACAATAATTTAATAACCACCATTAGTGAACTAATCAAAAGATGGAATAAAATGTTCTTCACAGTGGAGAATAGGCTCTCTTTAATTAAAATAATAATTTTACCTAAAATTTTGTTTTATATGCAGTCATTGATACTACCCCCTCCCAAAAACTTATTTAAAAAAAATTGATTCCATGCTACTTACATTTTTTATGGTTCCCCTTAAAACCTGGGATTGCATATAAATGGCACATTAGAGCCTGGAACAATAATGGGATAGCATTCCCTAGCTTAGATCTTTATTCTATATCAGTTGTAATTAATGTAATATTACATTGGACCTCACCTACCTATATATCTCACTGGAAAATAATACATGAGATTCATATAACTGATGTCAGAATGATAGAAAATCAATTTAAGGAACAATACGGAATAAGTAGAGTTCATTGGCTTTTACATTCATTTTGTTTATTTAATAAGAAGTTTGATCATTTTTCTTATGGCATTAATCAAATATTTAATAACTTTAAAAATATAACTGATTGTAATTACAACATTAAACAATTCCTATTTCTTATATTCCCTATAGCATACTCCCCTGATTGCCTAGATTCTTTCAATATCAATGCGATGCAAAAAGTAAAGGAAAATAACTTGATATTCTGGCATCAGTTTATTGAAAATAAGAGTATTAAACCACTAAACTCTCTTCTATGTAGTTTTGATAATAGTCGACGGTTGTTTATACACTCATTATGGCAGTTTATAGAAAACAAAATGAGATTATCAATCAACCTAGAGACTGAATCTATACCTAGTTTGATCCAGCTTTTTATTAGGTGTCTTGAAAAGACAGATGATCAAAAATTAAGTATCTCACCTATCTATAAGATACTAAGAGAAGACACTCTAAAGTTTGACTCAGATTTTTGGAATTACTATGCAAAGATTAATGGAGAACAAATATCTGATGAATCCAAAAAAAACTGTTATTGAAATCTATGCATGGTACCTCTTCTTCATTATATTGGAGATTGTATACATGGAAATTTATGAATAGGAGTTTCTATACTCCTCATAAAATAAATCTTATACTCAAAAACAGTGAAAGTAAATGTTGGAAATGTGATGAATTACTAGAGGTCAGCTGGGTTCACATGTTCATTGAATGTAGAAATGTTTTTCAATACTGGAAAGACTTAAGATATTTTGTAAAGGCCTTATGGTCTGATAACTGTCATATTTCTAACTCACTAATCCTATTCAATGTTCCTATACCTAATGTAATACCTAAATCTCAGACTCACTTAATCTGGAAAAGTTATTACTTTGAACTGGAAAAGTAAACAAGATTTGATGTTTAAAGAATTTATTAATTTAGCAAAAGTTGTTTGTAAAACAGAACTGCAAACCATTTGTTATAGAACTCATAACATTACTCATAAAAAATAGCATGGCAAAAATTGGAAAATCTTTTGAACAAATACTGATAACTTCTCCTCATGGATAAAATGATTGTTTATCATGGATGAATATAAATATTGTAAATAGTTTTTTACTGTTTTATTGTATTTGTTATATGTACATTTGCATATGTTTATAATGAAAACAAAATAAAAATGTTTTTGGAAAAAAAAACAAATATAACTGTGCATAATTATGTAGCCGTCAATGATTCAAAAGTGTGTCTTGTGTGTGAAGTACTTCCACTTCTGTTTCCTGCCAACATCTCATCTGATAATGACCTTCCCTGACATTGATCTCTTATGTTGTGAACGGAATATCTTGCCAATTTCATAGACCTTTATGTCCCTCTGTATCTTTTTCTTTTTTAAATTTAATCTTTTTCTTTCTGCTTACATACTTCAAATGCTTGTTGATCAATGTCCTTAAACAAAGCAAAGGAAAGAGAGGCTTTTAGTTCATCATATAAACTTTTTATTTCAGATGTAATTGTTTTTGCTTATACTGGCTCTTGTTAATCAAAATTTGAATCCGTGTATTTGTGCAAAGTAATGCAGCCTCAGTCCATCTCTCATGAAACACTTCTTCATCCTCTGAGAAGCCATTTGCTGGTAATTTATTGATCAGGAAATTTTATGATCTGCAGTCTCCCTGCCCTGCAACTAAATATCACAGGTTCCTATAGATCAATTCCATGGTTAGGGACATAGTCTAAGTTTTGACCTACTTTATCTGGATTTGATTAGTTTCCTATATATTAGAGGAACTAGTCAGGGAGGATGGGAGCAACCGACTGATGCCAGCTTTCCCATCCTGGAGAGAGGGAAATGGTCTGGTCCACTGCAGCACTGATGTTCTCTGGTTATAAGAAAACATGCAGCATACAGCGTTTTGAATCAGTAGCAAACAATTCACAATAACCAAGCTGTCCTTGCACAGTAAATCCACAGCACATTTGAGTACTGAAATGCTGTGGTGAGGGACAATAGCATGCTATGTATATTAGCCAGCAAGAGAGGTGATAGGCACATAATGCAGAAATTCCACAGCACTTGACTCTCGTCCCCAGCCCAGACACCAAGATCCCTGTGATGGAGTGATATAAAATGCTAAGTTTGAGTGGAAAAAGGGGGACTCAAGAGTGTTTGGAACATCTGGGATGTATTGTAGCAGTCATGGAATTCAGGAAAAATATATAAAAATCACAAATTCCAGAGTTGTTGGACCATGGAAAAAATATCTCATAGCAGCAGCAGTCTTGTTTCACAGTTGAGTGTAATACTTTTGACAAAGGTGAGGAGAACAGAAGTCACTCAAACAAATTTGTTTTCAAACTTTGTTTCCCAAACAATAAAAGGCTACACTTCATACTGCTCCTTCTTAAGATGTGAAGCACCCCATCGGTTATGCCTGTAGTTGATATTTTTGCTGTCTCTGATGATTCAGTAAAACATTTACTGCAAAGTTGCAACAGATTTGCTAGTTCATATGCAAAAAAAGATTAATTAAATCACATGCCAAAATAAGCTGTCTTGCCTGTTGGTCTGCAAATCTGATGACTGAATAAAGCAGAAGATGCTGCCATTCTATGAAGAACTGTAAAATAGTTTCTAAAGACTGAATTTTAAAATGATACATTAGAAAATGTGGGAGACATCAAACTGTGTTCCAGAAAAACATTCAAAGTCAGCAGAATTGATATATCAGAAGCGGTTAATGATCCTCGCTTTAGAATACAAGTAAGAGCTAACAAATCAGTGAAAATATAAATTTAAAGCCACGGTCAAGGATTATAACAGCTGATGTGTTAAATACCTAGGGGGCATAAGCCAGCCTGTGCCACCCTATACCAGTGGCATCTGTATCCCCAGCCATGATATCTAGGGAGCCAAAGCAGACTTTATTTGCCAGTAGTAAATGCCAGAGGAAAGACTCAAGAACAATATCCATTGTTTTAGATGGAGAATGGGAGAGATTATCAAAACTTATCACAGTCAGACTAATGATTTTTCCAGTTTGTAATCATATGGACTACTGATAAAAAAAACATTTAGTAGTGCAGCACTAGTCATTATGAATCCAAATAGGTATTTGTTCTTGTAGTATATTTTTCCTGCAACCGATACTAGCTACAAATGCAAGCTTAACAAAAGCATTAGCACAATTTATCTTATAGGTTGATACAAATGTTAAGCTACTTATATATGCTAAATGTTTTTAATAGTAGGAAACAGTTACCCAGCAAATGCCGTTAGTGCCACTGTGGAGTATGGAGACCAAGAAATTACATAAAGCAGGATGACTATCAGGGCAATTTTAGCCATTTTCCATTCATTCTTCATTCTTTGAAGTTGTTTGTTAGACTCTTTGTTATCCGTTCCAATTTTTTGTACTGCCCTAGAAGAAACAGAGGTATTTACTTCTAAACATTTTAACCAGTACACAAAGTTTATACAAAAAGTGTTTTCAGTTTTAAGTAAATGCATCAGAATTTTACTATGTTGTTGGAAGTTGGCCTAGATATATAAACTGTATAAGCAAAGGATACAGAATACATTAGCTCTCGTGTCCCTGACTTACACACTTGCTCTTGCTTCACAATTTTGATCACAAAATATGGACTCTTTAAACAAGATGTGAGGATCACAGAGACTAAATATCAACCATTGCATACAGTGCTTTCAACTTCTTTTCTCAAGTATTCTGGACAAAGCCAAAAATTATTGGGGTGGTTAAGAAGGTCCAAACTCAGAGACAATTTGTCAATATCATTCTAATTCAAACCAAAATGCAAAACAAAGTCCCCAGGACAGACCACGATCCACCAGCTTTTCTTGTAAAAAAACAGCTTTATTGTAGCAATGAACCAAGATCACAGTGCCAACCCAATGGTTAAGCGCTTTCACGTATTCCCATACGCTTCATCAGAATCAGGGTTCTGATGAAGCGTATGGGAATACGTGAAAGCGCTTAACCATTGGGTTGGCACTGTGGTCTTGGTTCATTGCTACAATAAAGCTGTTTTTTTACAAGAAAAGCTGGTGGATCGTGGTCTGTCCTGGGGACTTTGTTTTGCATTTTGGTTTGGCTGTTGAACCCCTTGGACATTTTTTGGCATCGAATCATTCTAATTCACTTAGAAAATTAATACAACATTTTGCCTGAACATGCATTTTCTGAAGTTAAAGAAGTATAAAACTCTAATGTTTGTAATCCTTAGTGATCTACCAGAAAATCAAAACGTTTCTTTTTCAGGAAGAGAGCAAACATATGAGTCAAAATCAGAGACAGTTGAAAGGCATTATTACATGTAGAAACTTCTACTTCAGAAAATCAGCAAACATATGAATTGTTTTGTAATGCCTGATGAGCCATAACTATGCTCCAAAATCAGAAAAATGATAAACCTGTTACCTGCTACAGTAGCATGACACCCAACCATAACAGCACTTTCAAAGGTGTGTAACAAATGTTACATACCTACTATGCGCTGTTACGGTCAGGTACAAGGGAAGGGATGTTCCTTCACTCTTGATGGTTCCTTGATATCTTTCCTCCTCTGTCCACTTAAGTTTATAGACATCAGTCTTTAAGTAACTTATTAAAATTATAGCAGTATTTAAAAAAACTGTCCCTGATTTTATTTTTATTTACCTGCTTTCTATGCAACAGCACTCCCTAAGTGCTTTACTGGTTTTTGAAGCCAGTAAAACACTTTGTGTTTATTTTTCTCTTATAACTGATACTACATGTAGTAGCTAAGATTCCACACATTACTATGAGTTATTATTGGGTCTCAGACCAGTCTGTGTCCTGCCAGTGAACCTATACTGTGTGTAACAATCTTTAGTTCATGTTTGGCAGGTTGATTGATTTTATATCCAACTTCTGTTCAGCAGAGCTATATCAGGTAACCCAAGGTGGACCATTGACCATTGGGCAGCCAGTAACTTATTGAACAAGGAGCTGCTGGGCTATTTTGTGGGCACATACTTGCTAATAGGGGCATATATAACTCTCCCACTATTAGCATGGGTCCTTGGTATAAGTCAGAGAAGATCAGGTCCTCAGCCCAATAATCAATAGCAAATACCCATTCCCATTTTTGACAACATTAGACAATGTGACCAAATCACCTACAGCCAGTTTGTGCATTGAATGGCTAGCCCTGACACAGGGTACAGTCTGTGATCTGTGTTCTCTTATCTATTGGATACTGTGCACCACAGTAAATGGCAAACAGTTGATATATACAACAGTTCCCCCAGTATTTGCCATCTAGATTCCTGTGCTGCTGCCCACAACTCCATTCTAGAGTGAGTTTGGAATATAAAGAAAGCTGGAAGCCCTGTCATTCAGTAAAACTCTCCAAAGGTGGAGCCAGAATTAAATGGAAGATGTATTGTATAATAAGATGGCCTGTATGTGGATTGTAGAGCCAAAGTAACCCTAGTAGGAGGAGTATTTCACCTACAAAAAGATGGAAACTGGAAAAGAGAAATGTTTGCCTCTCACTATAGAGGGATTACAGAAGGATGCAGGTGGGAACCTGGTCCATAGGAAGTATACAAGTTGGGAAACCTGATATCCAGGCAAGGACCTGTTGAAGTTAGTGAAAAGGCTGAGCATCATAGGTTCATGGGTAGGTACTAGGCTATCGGCCCAAGGGCCTACATAAGCCTAGCCAACAAGGTTCCCTGGCTTATGCTACCCAAGAAAGTTATTTTCCTGTGCCACTGTCGAGCTGAGACACAGAAGTGATCCCCGGGGTGTATTTCCTATATCCAGGCAATTGCCTATTCAAGCAAGTTTACAGGTGTGAGCTTGATGTCCAGACAAGAACCTGTTCAGGAGAATAATTTGTACATTCATGAGAAGGAAGGGTCAGCATAGGATGGGGGTAGAATACCAGAAAGGCTAGGGGACCTGAAGGAAGATGGTCTGAAGTGAGGCCACAGATGCAAGCAAAGAAGTCTTATACACTTGATGTCAATGAGAGTGAAGAAAACTGTATGTTTTTGAGCTTTAGTGAACTGTGTAAGTTCTGTCATTTAAGTTTAGGAACTTCCTTGCCTTAGTACACTCTCTCAAGCCTATAGTGCCTTTTTGTATTCTTCAGTTAACACCTATAGCTCATTATGGTTTCAAGACCTTTTTGGATCTGGTTTCTTTAACTAAGTGGCTTACCAAGTAATAATAGGCAGTATTAGAAAAGGCAAGGTGTTACTAACAAAATGACACTAAGGCTATTAATCAGTGTCCTGTAGTGGAGAAATCAATCAAAGTTTGCCACTTATTATTCATATTTCAAATTAGCATGGCATCAGATGAAATCTTACATGTTGTTGAATAAAACTGTCATTGATATTTGCACAGTAAGTTTGCACAGTAAGTTGCACATCTTGAACTATATTCAGAGTACATTACTCAGTCTTACACACATTTCTTTTACTATCTGCTTCACCTCTAACCATTCAAATCACCGCACTTCACCAATAATCACTTCCAATATACAGAATGACTCACACAATTTTTACTTCAAATTACTAAATCCTCACACCTACTGCACCAAACTAAAATTAACTCTTAATATTAAACCAAAACAAGCTTATCCATTTTCTCTCTTTCTTACTACACTGTGGGGATATCTGCCCCAATCCCAGCCCTCCATCCTCACTTCCCAGAAGCCTGCAAAATTCATACCTAGCCATAAACTCCTTCCTATTTAGCCCACCCCATCTCCTTCCCAAACATAGACCACACCACTGTCACCAAAACCATGAAACCTCAATCCACCTACCTCAAACTCACTCAAACAGCTTAAATTAATTTCCTTAAATGCTCATAGCATCTATAATAAAATTTCAGAACTCCATGCCTGGATCTTGCACAATAAATCAGATATTCTCATAACTGAAACGCACCTAAAACCCCATATACTCAACTCTGAAACATCACTCCCTGCTTATAATATTATCAGAGATGACAGAATTAAAAAAAAACCAAGGTGATGGAGTAGCTTTACTATACTGACTATCTTGAAATCCTATCATGTAATAAACATTCCCAAATTCCTTAACAGTGAACTCCTCACCTCCCATCTTAAACTAAATAACCATAAATAACTATATATTATAGTACTCTATATTTCCCCATCCCGTAATGCTACAGCCTTGGAAAGTATTTTAAACTGGATCTCACATACAATTTCTAATGAAAAGTTAATTTTAGCTGATGCTAAGTTTGACTGGCAGATTATCCCTACAAAATACCCATCAACTTGCCTCAACCTATTTGGTTTGACTCAACTCATGTCCTCCCCCACACATTATAACTATCTCAAAAACTGTGGCTCAGTTCTCATCTGGAAATTGGTGTCTGATTCCAGTAAGTATATCTCCAGTGGCACACTCTCTGATTCCTTCGGTGACCTCCCTGTATAAGCAGACAGGCTCAGTTCCCATCATGTCAGGCAACACATACTTAGAACTTCCTATAACTTCACTAATTTTAACCCTGATACATTTAATAGTATCCTAAGCTCCTTTAACTAGTCTATCCTGAAAAATATTCCACTCAGTGAAGCTTTACACAAACTCAATACACTTTTTCTGAAAACCCTGAATAGTCTGGCTCCAACTAAAGCAAAGTGAGTAAAGATTTAGTCAGATTCCTTGGTTATCCTCTCAAAGCAGGCACTCAGTGCATGAAATAGATAGGGCTTGGAAAGAATGGTTAAAACATAGATCTCCCTGGGACTTCCAAGATGGCTGCGCATGGAGTAACAGCTTTATGTCAGTTCACCCAGTGCGAAAACAGAAACTCAGAAAAGAGACACCGTGAATTTGTCTTTTGGAGTAAATTTCAGATAACCTGACAAAAAAAATCATAAAAGGGACAGAGTAAAAATGGGTTGGGAAGAATCCTGCCACTGTTCAACAAAAAGCAGTGCAAGCTCTAGCTTTGGTGCAAAACATGACTTCCAGTAACCTAGAGGAAAAAAATAAGTTAAATATACTCAGAGTGGATTCAAATAAATAAAGCACACTGCAGGAGTATATCAACTAAAATAACAAAATGATGGAAAAATGGAAGAAGCTTTAAACAAATACTCACATGAGCTGAAAAAACTGCAAAAATCAGAGGCCAAAATGAAGAAATGTCTGGCTGAGTATGAAACTGCTCTAGAAGAAATGTTTCACAAAATGGTAGAATTAGAGGACAGCGCACATAAGGAAAACTTGAGATTTTCTGCTGTACCAGAGAAACTGGAAGGAACAGACTGCATTGATTTTATGAAAAGGCAAATTTGCAACTAGACTGGTATTTTGCAGCAGCTGTTGTTAATTGAAAGGGCACATCATATGCATGCACCAAACCTGGCCATGAGAAAGCAGTCAAGAACTTTAAAAGTAAAGATGCAATCCTACCAGCAGAAAGAGTAGATTCTGACAAAACTGTGGCAGAAGGACAAAGTACTAAAACTGAGAGACAGTAGAGTTTTTGAAAAATGATTCTTCACTGTACACCTGACAGAAGAGGAGTACATTTATTCTAGCAATCAGGGAATGTCTAGAAGCAGGTGTGCGATTCAAGCAGCTGTATCCAGCTGTTTTCAGAATTTTTTTTCCTGGAGGGTCAAAATCATTTTTGATGCATAATATGGTAAGGAGGAAATATAAATGTTTCTCTAACAAAAAAGTGAGCTATCAATCAGAAGGGTATTCTGCTTCTTATTCTTCAATAATAAAGCCTATAGAGAGACTATGCCAGTAAAACCTTTTCCAATGTTCCAAGGGAAAATGGTTGAGAGGGATAGAGAAAAAAGCACAAGAGTCACTAGAAAAACCAGAAGCGTATTAGAAATGAACCAGAGACTGGATTTGGGAAATGGAGATAACAGGAAGTAAACCAGCAAATTGGAAATTAATGAATAAATGTGGGATTACAAAGCATTAATTACATTTGTAAAGTAGGATGGAACAAGAAAACATGGAAATATTGGACTTTTGTGACTTTGTTCAACTTGTAGGGGACTCCAAAGCATATGCACTATTTCATCATTAATGTATGGAAGAGCATTCAGGAGAAAAGGAAGGAAAGAGTTAATTGTCAGTAAAAGAAAATGTTGCTCTTAACAGTGTTTTTGTAATACATGACATGTACAGCACAATATAAAATAAAACCTTTGCAGTTATTTTTCTGTATAATAGGGATCATAAAGTAAACAGGTACTCTTATTTTTTTCTCCTTTCTTCTTCAGTTTTAAGAAATGTAGGTACTGCAGTGTAAAAAGAGAAGAAAGACTGGACAAAAGAATAAATTACTGATGTACTTTTTCTTACTTTTGCATAGGGGAATAATTGGATTAAGGCTATTGTCTTGATTTAAGCAAATAAGTAAAATACCACTGAATATAATGAAGAGTTTCCCTGTAGCTCACAGTGCAATATGAGTAGTGTATCTGGTTCTTATGTTTCTCTGGAGAAAATTTGATAAGGGGCAATAAAAAATAGAATATTTCTTTTTTTCAGTGGCTAAGGATATAATGTTTTCTACATCTGGGAGAGGAATAAAGGTAAGACAAAAACAGATAGCACTTAATGGAAGTAGAAGAACAGACTGTACCATGCATCTTAGCATGGATAACCTTCATTATATAAAGGATCAACCTGCTAAACATCAGTGTATGTATGTAGCACAATAACTGAAACTAGACATTGGGGGGAAAAGCTGTTATAGATAGCAGGTGGGAATAATGACTTCTTATAGGTTCATAGGTAGGTACTAGGCTATTAGCCCTAGGGCCTATATAAGCCTAGCCAAATGGTACCCTGGCTTTTGCCACCCAAGAAAATTATTTCCTGTGTCCTTGTCAAGCAGAGCCACAGAAGTGATCCCCGGGGTGAATTTCCTATCTCCCATCCAATCATCAAGATTTTTATTGAAGAGTGCTAATGAGGAGCTTTGATATAGATAGGTAGTTTGGGAAGTCTCTGGGACAGGAATCTATCCCTCCAGCATGTTCTGTTTATTGTGGTGACAAGGTTTAGGTCCCTAGAGCATGTAGCTCAGAGGGATTGGGATTTCTTTAAGTGGAGCATGTCCAACAGCTCTGGGTTTGACATAGCTTTGTATGCTAGGCAGAGATTGCCTCTGAGTAGGTGATATGCAGCAGAGTAAAGCTGGCATTTTTGAGATGGTCTGCATAGGGCATCTGTTTGAGGCTGGTAATCCTCTTTGTGAAGTATTTCTGTGGCCTTTCCAGTTGTTGTAGATGTCTTGTGAGGTACATACCAAAAGGGGTGTTGTACTCTATAATGGGTCTAATGAGTGATGAGTAGAGGGGAACATTGACCTCTTTTTTCCTGGATGAGAAACCTTTTGTGATTAGGTGTGCCATGCAGAAGGATTTCCTGACTACTGTGGCAATGTGATTATCAAAGGAGAGACTACTGTCCACCTGTGTCCCAAGGTCTCTTATTACACTTTCGGTGTTAAGTAGACTATCGCCTATGTGGTAGTTCATGGGTACAGAGTTTTTACCAAAAGGGACAACAATGCACTTTTTGGCATTGAGCTTGAGGCCATGGCTTTGACACCAGGCATCTGTTTCAGTGAGGCCCTTTTGTAGGATGTCCACATCATTAGGAGTTTTGATTATGGCTCCTAGTTTGCAGTCATCTGTGAACTTTGTTAGCCAAAGACCTTCTGTGTTAGCCTGTATTTCAGAGAAGTAGATAGCAAATGGGAGGGGACCCAGGACTGAATGCTGTGGTGCTCCACTTGTCACTGGTCTGAAGTTGGATTTAGAGTCTGCTACTTTCACAGTGTGGGTTCTGTCAGTGAGTCAGTTGGCAACCCATCTTGTGACATAGGGATTTATACCTAGTTTATCTATAATTCCAGAGTGGGGGATGGTATCGAAAGTCTTGGAGAGATCTAGACAGGTTGTGTGAACCACCTTACCCTCACCTATGGCTACTGAATCTATCTGCCAGGATGTTGGCAATATCAGTTGGTTCTGTATATTTAGTGCCATTGTGCTGTAACTCAGAGCAGATCTGAGTGTTGCCATTGAGATTCTTGACATAGCTATAGAATACATTGCCATTGATTCTAAAGACAGCCACAAAGCATTCTATAGCTATGTCAAGAATCTCAATGGCAACACTCAACTGCTGATTGAGGGCTCAGTGTCTGTTATTCTAAAAATGTATTAATTCTGGTTTAAGCACTTGGGCTTCAGGCCAGTTATTTTACATTAGACGGGTTCATGGTCTGCACTCTTGTGGGAAGAGAGGCTGGACTCTGCCCTTCTGAGCTGGGAATTTCTTGTTAAAGGCTTATAGTGCCTGCATATTTGAACTGCTTCTTACTGAAATTGGTACACCTTGTTTGCTGTAGCATAGACTAGATACAGGCCTGCTGAATCTAGCTTTGTTTGTATGCTTGTTGTTTGTTTGCTTGTTATTTCCCTGAAATGCTAATTCCACCTAAAATGCGGATTTTCAGTGCTTCTGCGGATCCCTAGTGATATCTGCATTGTTACTGTACTTATTTCCTTGTTTCACTTGAAAGAAAGTTACTGCTTGTCGTTTTTGCATTTAAGTTACCTGTAACACATTGCATTTACCTGGCACTTGCTCACTAAAGTAATTATATAAGTCAGCGCTAAAAAATTAAAAGCACTACACCCTCACAAACTCCCCTTGAGTACCTTGTTCCCCATTAGCCCTTTTTTTTCAATTATAAAGGAATTCCCAATACTATTCTAGCATGTACAAAGGTCAGTTGTCAATCTCCTCTCCGGTCCAGCTGGTGAATCTGGGAATCTTGAGGCAATGTTACAACTGCCTCATGTACACAGACAACCCTCTCCTCCTCCCAACAAATTCCAACACGTGATAGATGCAACCATATAGCCATACTGGAGGCTAAGCTCTCTCAACTCAGTACTGGTGTAACCAGTCAGGAGGAGAAGGAAACCACACTCACTACAATTCCAGTCTCACATAGACCTACCACAACAGCAAACCAAACACATAAACACACAAAAACATACTCGGAGGCTCTAAATAAAAATCTGCCTAAGCAGCAGAGACCTCCAAAGCAGACACCCAAGCAACCGCTACCCCAAAACAAAACACATACAACACATAGCTCATAAAGCCAGTGTGCCGAACAGTCACAGCCCTTAAGGCTAAACAACACACCTGATACACTTGTAATAGGTGACTCTATCGTCAGGCACACTGACATCCCGCTCACCAGGCTGAACAAGGAGAAGGTCACGGTGAGCTGCCTGTCAGGCGCTAGGATCCGCCACATAACACAAGCACTCAGGTCACTCCAAGGCAAGTACAAATATGACTCAGTCATTGTCCATGCTGGTGTGAATGACCTGAGGCGTACCTCCCTGGACTACATGAAAAGAGACATAGAGGAGCTCTCTGAGCATGTAGCCCAGGCCGGTATGACCCTGACCTTGAGTAGCATCTTACCCTCACCAAGAATGATGCCACAATATGAAGACAAGATGATCAATTTCAACAACTGGCTTAAGTATTGGTGTCATTCAAAGGGGATCCAATGCCTGTCAGCCTAGGATGACATGCTCGACAAGCCACGATGCTTTGCTAGGGACGGCTTGCACCTGTCACCCCTGGGCTTTTGGATATTGGCAAAGGCTCTTGCTACCCCCATAGTGCCTTTTTTAGGCAAGGCTCAAAAGACAAACCCACCTCCATTGGTATCACAAGGGATAAGAAACTAAGAGTAATGCTACTCAACGCCAGAAGTCTAAACCTCAAGATGCATGCACTCGAAACTCTCCTTAGCATGGAGAACATCGATATCTGTGCAGTAACAGAAACCTGGTTCAAGGCTCCTGAGAGCACCCCAGCACTACCAGGTTATACCTCATACCATGCTTTTCGGCCCCAAAACTTGGACCGAACCACAAAAGGAGGGGGAGTATCAATATTCGTCAAAGATACCCACACCTTCAGGTTGGTGGCACAGCACAAAGCATCAGGGACTATCCATGTGCAACTAACAGTGGGTAAAACTGCCTTCCAGTTTATAGCCTGTTACAGACCACCCTCCCAAACCCAGGAACCCCACTCAGCCTTCCTGAGAACACTGGAAAATATGAAGGTCTCTCCAAACACCATTATATTGGGCGACGTCAACTACCCAAACATAGACTGGGAGCATTACTCTAGCTCCAACACCCTAGCCCAAAGGTTCCTAGAATTTATAAACTCAAATGCTATGGAACAACTTGTTACCACTCCCACAAGAGGGGAAAACATACTGGACCTGATCATCACCAACATGGGGACTCTATGCTCCAGACTAGAAGTGTATCCCTCATTGGTAAGATCAGACCATAAACTAATCTCACTGGATATTCACATCCCGACCCCACCCCCTGCCCTGAAAACCACGGTGAAAAACTTCTCTAATGCAAATTTCACACTCCTCAAAACCAAGGTGGAATCCTTCAAAGCCCCCGGGCCTGTGGAAAATACGGCCCAGACCGCAGAATCCTTTATAAACGCATTCTATGAACACCTTCAGGAATGCATGGATCATGCAATCCCAAATAAAACCAAGACCCAGTCCTCCAAAGGCAGACGTCCTGTCTGGTGGACCCCAGCCATAAACAAACTATACAATAGAAGGAGGAAGCTACTACATGATAGAGCAAAATCCCAAAAAGGGAAGGCATCTCTGATTCAGTATTAGCAAAAAACTATGGGCACTCATAAAATCGTCTAAGGCCAGCATCAAGAGAAAAATTGCACAGGACACTAAGGATAATCACAAGGCTTTCTTTAGTTATGTTAGGAACCTAGGTGGGAATTCCCAGATATGCTCAGAATTAGTCCAAAATGACAAAAAATACACCAAACCCACAGACATTGCCAACATCCTAGCTGACAGGTTCAGCGCAAACTTCTCCCCCCCCCCACCAAAAGGGCAAATATCTATCCCAGCAGAGTACTGCCCCCCTGAAATCTCACATGCTCAGGTAAGAGCTGCCCTCTCCAAAGCAAAAAACACAGCATCAATGGGACCAGACGGTGTTCCAGGCTGCGTCCTATATGAACTCCAAGAAGAGCTAAACCCAAACATAAAACTACTGTTCAATCTCAGCCTTACTACAGGATATGTACCCAAAGAGTGGCGTACAGCAACAGTGGTCCCTCTCCACAAAGATGGTGCCTCAACGGATCCTGGAAACTATCACCCCATAAGCTTGACTAGCTTGGTCTGCAAAGCTATGGAAAGGATCATCATGGACCTCATAAGTAAAGATATTGGGGACCTACAGACACTGGATCCTACCCAGTATGGCTTTGTTAAGGGCAGATCCTGCCTCTTAAACCTGGTTTATTTCTTTGAAACAGTCACTAAGGCCATTGACGAGGGGAAGGTGGTCCACACAGCCTACCTGGACCTCGCAAAAGCCTTCGATACAATACCCCACTCGGGCATTATAGATAAGCTCACCAGCTTAAATATAAACCCCTATGTCACTAGATGGGTTGCAAACTGGCTCAAGGACAGAACCCACATGGTTAGAATTGCTGGAGCCATGTCAGACTCCAAACCAGTTACAAGTGGCATCCCACAAGGCTCAGTCCTGGGACCTCTCTTGTTCGGTATATATTTCTCGGAGGTACAGGCCAACACGGAAGGACTGTGGCTGACCAAGTTTGTAGATGACTGCAAACTGGGCACCATAATCGACACTCCAGCCGACACAAGCATCCTCCAAAAGGGCCTCATAGAAACAGACAACTGGTGCCAGAGCCATGACCTCAAGCTAAACGCCAAAAAGTGTATAGTCATCCCCTTTGGCAAAAACAAAGTGCCCACAAATTACCACATAGGTGGTAATCCATTAAGTACAGAAGAAGTAATTAGGGACCTGGGGACCCAAGTTGATAGCAATCTCTCATTTGACAACCACTTGGCCAAAGTGGTTAGAAAAACATTTTATATAGCCCACCTAATCATGAAGGGATTCACATCTAGATCAGGGGAGGTCATCGTGCCTCTTTACTCATCCCTCTTCAGGCTCATAATTGAGTACAATGCCCCTTTTGGGATGTACCTTACCAGACACCTGCAGCAACTGGAAAGACCCCAAAAGTACCTCACCAAGAGGATCAAAGGGCTCAAACAGATGCCATATGCTGCCCGGTTAAAGAAACTCCAGCTCTACCCAGTGGCATACTGCCTGCTCAGAGGCGATCTGTGCCTGACGTATAAAGCCATGTCCAACCCGGAATTAATGGACATGCTGCACCTCAGAAAATCCAAATCCCATCGAGCTACGCGCTCAAGAGACTTGAACCTCAGCACTGAAATAAATAGGACATGCTGGAGGGACAGATTCATAACCCAGAGGCTCCCTTCACTCTGGAATAAAATCCCAGTCCAGGTTAGGCAGAGTCCCTCATTGACTCTCTTCAAGAGGAATCTTGATGAGTGTATGGGAGATCGTAGGTTTACCCCGGGTATCACTTCTGTGTCACTGTTAGACAGAGGCACAGTATACTAACCTCGAAAAAGGGCATAGCAAAATTATTTTAAAATGGGTGATGAAAGCCAAACACACTCTGGCTAGGCTTATAAATGCCCTAGGGCAGATAGCCTAGTATGAACCTATGAACCTATGAACACTCAGAGCAGATCTGAGTGTTGCCATTGAGATTCTTGACATAGCTATAGAATGCTTTGTGGTTGTCTTTAGAGTCAGAGGCAATTTTGTTTTCGTAACTAGTTTGGGAGGATTTTATGAGGGATCTCAGCTTCTTACTGAGGCTGACCATGGAGTTCCTCCAATCATGGGATTTTACTCTTTTTTGCAACCGTTTCTTTCTTCTGTTGTAGAGTTTGTTTATGGCAGGGGACCACCAGATTGGCTTCCTTTTTTGGAGGCAAGCATCTTGGTTCTGTTAGGGATTGCATGATCCATGCACTCATGTAAGTGCTTATAAAGTGCATTTGTATAGGATTTAGCAGTCATACCTCTATTGTCCATCAACATAGCTGTTGTGAAGTTTGCCACTTCTGTCTTAAGAAGCGTGAAGTTGGCTTTGGAGAATTTTTTTATGGTGGTTTCCCTAATGGGGGGTGGGGGTGGGATGTGGATGTCTAGGGTGATTAGCTTGTGGTCGGATCTGACCAACGAGGAACTGACCTCTGGTGTGGAACACCAGTTGCACATGTTGGTAATGACCAGGTCTAGGATATTGCTGCCCCTAGTGGGGGTGTGGATAAGTTGATCCAAGGCATTGAAATTTATGAATTCCAGAAAACGTTGAGTTCAAGAGTTGGTACATGAGTAGTTTTCCCAGTTAATGGTGGGGTAGTTCAAATCGCCCATTATTAGGGTGTTAGGTTGTACCCTAATATTTTCCAGTGTATCAAGAAATGAGGAGTGGGAATCCTGGGGCATGGTGGGGGATCTGTAGCAAGCTACAATTTGTATTGCGGTCTTGCCCAGAGTTAGTTGCACTTGGATAATCACGGATGCATTATGTTGAGCAACAAGCCTGGAGGTGTGAATATCCTTATTGAATATGGACACGCCTCCACCTTTAGTGTTTCAGTCCAGGTTAGGTGGCCGAATGGTGTGGTATGAATTATAGCCTGGTAATGCAGGGGTGCTCTCTGGAGCCTTGAACCAGGTCTCCGTCACTGCAAAGATGTCAAGATTCTCCATTTTAAGGAGTGCCTCGAGTGAGTGCATTTCGAGGTTTAGACTTCTAGCATTAAGTAGCATTACCCTCAGATTTTGCTTGCTTGTACCTGTTATGGTGGTGAATTTGTCATTTGAACCTTGCCTAAAAAAGGCACTATAGGGGTGGCAAGAGCCTTAGCCAGTATCCGAAATCTCAAGGGTGACAGGTGCAGGCCATCTCTGGCAAAGCATCGTGGTTTGTCGATCATGTCATCCTAGGCAGACAGGTACTGGATCCCCTTAGAATGACACCAGATGCTTAGCCAATTGTTGAAGTCAATCATTTTGTCCTTGTACTGTGGTATCATTCTGGGTGATGGCAGGATGATACTCAGGACTAGGGTCATACCTGCCTGGGCTATTAGATCAGACAGCTCCTCCATGTCTCTTTTCATGTAGTCCAGGGAGGTACATCTCAGGTCATTCACACCAACATGGACAATGACAGAGTCATATTTGTACTTGTTGTGGAGTGACCTGAGTGCGTGCATTATGTGGTGGATCCTAGGACCTGACAGGCAGCTGACAGTAACTTTTGCCTTGTTTAGCCTGATGAGTGAAACATCAGTGTGCCTGACTATAGAGTCATCTATGACTAGAGTGTTGGGCACATTGTTATGCCTTATGGGCTGTGGTTGAGTGGTACACTGAGTTTGTGGGCTATGTGTCATTTGGGTTGTGTTTGGGGGTGGAGGTTGCTTGCATTTGTGCTTTGGAGGTCCAAGTTGCTTGGGTAGATTTTTATTGAGAGCCTCCATGAATGTAGGTGTGTGTTTTGTGTTTCTATGTGTGTGTTTTGGTGGTGTAGGTTTTGAGGGACTATGTGATGAGTGTGGTGTGGTGCAAGTGTTTACTTTCTCTTCTTGACTGTCTAGTCCAGCCTTGGGTGAAGAGACCTTTGCTTCCAGTTTGGCTATATAAGTGCATCTCTCACAGGTTGCACTGTTGGGTGGTAGGAGAAGAGGGTTGTCTGTGTACATAAGGCAATTGCTGCATTGCCCCAAGATGCCCAGATTCATCAAGTAGACAGAAGAAAACACCTGGAGCTGTCCCTTAGACATGCCTGGATAGGTGCTTATTTATTAAGTACTAAAAACTGTTTTCCTCTAGACAAGTGAGGAAAGTTGAGTGCTGTAGTAATTTGTAGCTTATTTAGTGCTTACAATGAGTTCTGAACAAGTGCTGAGCTCAGAGAAACATATTTCAGTGCTGAAACTAGATAACTGGCTAATTCTAATAAACAAAATTAAGCTAGCAGGCTTCCTACCAACACAGAAAGGTTTGGCGGCTCAGAAGCTTACAAACAGTCCTGGATACAGCAAATCTGTATCTGGACTAGGCAACTTACAGGAAAGGCAGGAAACAAGCTTAGAAACATTTTTTTTTTTTTTTTTTTGTAAAGTGGAAAGTGAAAAGGAGGTGCAGAAACTAAGTGGGTTAGCCTTTTCAAATGTTCTCCCTGGATTAGGTAGAATGAGGTAATGACTGGAAGGAGTGTCCCAGATCAAATTTACAGTAGGGGGCGGGCAACTGCAAAGCCACCAAGTATAAAAACAGAATACCAACAGGGAGGAAGGGTGGGAAACAACAAACAAACCCAACCAGATGCTTAACAATTGTAGATAATTTCTACTTCACACCTCACACACAGTGAAACTAGCTAGAAATGTATCATAATGACATTTTTCATATTATCTTTAAATGTGAATCTCTCACAGATATATACAAAAAATAAAGACCAGTGAACTATAGCAAAAAGTGCAGAGTGCAATTAGCTGTGCTACAAGAAACACATCTGAAAATAAATGAATATGTGAATTTGATAAAGAAAGGATCATCTCAGGATGGTTATTCAGCAGAATATGTTGGCCAGAGAAAAAGGGAGTACTTATATTAATTGTGAAAGGAGCTCCAATAGTGACAGAAAAGGAAAACAAAGACAGTAATGGTAAATTTGTAGTACTAAGGAGCTACTAGCAAGGGAGGAGCATTACAATGGCATGTATTTATATTCCACCTAAAACTGCTGTAATGGAGCTCAAGAAAATTCTGGGAGAAATAATCAGCTTTTAGCAGGGAATATTACTTACAGATGAGAACTGGAATTTGATTTGCAACAGTGATGATGTATTGGGGGCCTAACAGGGAAAATATAACAAAAGAGGTGAGATTTTTGAAGAAATCTATGAAAAAAAAAGAATATATATATATATATATATATATATATATATATATATATATATATATATATGGTTCTACCTGACATAAACGAAACCCCAAAACACCGACAACGCAATCACCGAAACCACATAACCGACAGTACAAAAACACAAAACCCCACATGCCCGACAACGAAATAACCGACGGTACACAAACACGAAACCTCATACACTGCAAATACAACAATCAACAAACAAAACACATTCCCCGTCCAAAAACCACATACACAACACAAGCACACCAAAATCCCTACAAACCCACACTAAACCTCACATACACAACTACCTACAACCCTAACCCAAACCCTAACCCTAAGGTCCGTCACTACCGCACACTTACCTGACCCGCTCCCTAACCCTAACTCACTTATCCCGCCCCTAACCCAAACACAATCACTACCGCACACTTACCTGACCCGTTCCCTAACCCTAACTCACTTATCCCGCCCCTAACCCAAACACAATCACTACCGCACACTTACCTGACCCGCTCCCTAACCCTAACTCACTTAACCCACTCCTATCCCCACAGACCATCAATATCCACACTTACCTTACTCGCACCCTAACGTCCGTCACTACCGCATACTTACACAGCCTTTTCCCATGTCGGCATCCTCGGCGTCGGTGCTTTCATCCGTCGGGTCGGTCTTCTGAACTGTCGATCTTCTGGGGCCCGTCGCGTCGGTCTTCTGAACTGTCGATCTTCTGGGGCTCGCGATTTCCGTGTCGATGTTCCGGTGTGTCATCTAACTGAGGTACAACTATACATATATATATATATATATATATATATATATATATATATATATATATATATAATATGAATAAAGTAGTAGTTCATTCATCAAGAATTTACATTTTATTCCCCAGGGTACAATCACTGGGCTAGGCTAGACAGTAATTAAATTTTACAGGAATATGTGCATTTAATTGAAAGTTTTGATACACGTCCAATAACTTTTTCAGATAGCATGCCAATAATAAGTAAAATAAATATGCAAGGTAATGAAATAAAAATGAAACACTGGTGCTTCCTGCTAAAAACAGAGGAATTTAAGGACTGGGTAGTAGAAATTATTCAGGAGTTATTAGTGAAGATAAAAATTTCTTCTGAAAATATATCTAGGAAGTGGGATAAAATTAAAGAGGAGTTTAGAAAATGGGAAATAAAAGAAAAAGAGATATGGTTAAGAAGTAACAAGTTATTTAGAGGGACTGACAATGTTTAAAATATTGCAGAATAGGGGGAATCACACAGAACAAGAAAAGGGGCAACTGCAGAACACTAAAGAGAAAATAAGGGACTACCTTGATATTTAGTACAAGTTTAGAAAGAATGCAGTTAAGCAACTGTTTTTTAGCACAAAAACTTTTAGCACAATGGCTCAGGCAACAGAAAGTAGAAAGAAATATGAAAAAGAAACATAGTAGCACAGCAACACAACCAAAGGCAAATAAAACTAAACTGATTTATTAAAACTGGTAAGCACTTTCACACTTTTTAAAGTGCTTATTCAGACCATGTTTAAAATCATATCAAAACAATTTATATGAAGCGAAAGCAATTTGTGATTATCCAATCAGCTCAAAATACATATTTAAATCAAACAAACAGTGCCATACAGCAAAAAAAAAAAAATGTTAAAATCACTTGAAAAGTTCTTTTGCTTTCAAAGCAGAAGAAGCCCTGCCGTTAAGACTTGGAGATTTGTCTGCCTGCAGTTTAACAGTCCAATGTAATTCATGTATTTTAGTAAAATTCCTGAAAACATCCTTGTGTATACTCATTCTTACTTTTTCTACCACTCTAAAGCTGAAAAGGTGATCCTCACCTTGGTCTATAATGTGCTTGTTAAAAGCACTTCTTGCATCTTTAATTCATATACAATACATATGTTCCCTTATACACTCCGTCAGATATCAATTCATCTTAACAACCTAAAAACTTTAAACAGATTCTGCAGTTTGCAATATATATTACATCCCTAGTATTGCAATCAGCCCTTACGTTAAACCTAAATTCCACACCTGTCTGAAGATGTATGAAAAGACATGAAGTATCGATAAATGGAGGAAAATTGCACCTATTGCAGCATTGCATCCCAACTATATATCAGTATCACCTATGACCCCCTGACTGTTATTCCTGTAGCATAGCTGCCTTTTCAGCTATTTCTTATTCTTATAAATAAAACTACGTTTGTCCCCTACTACATCCTTAATACGATTGTCTGTCTGAAAGATGGGCCAATTCATTCTAATTATGTCACATATAGCTCAGATGTCACTAGCATATTGTAAGAATATAGGGACCTGTTGTGATTTACCACAAGCCCCTTTTCTATTGACTCCATCATCTTGAGGCCTATTTACTCCCTTTACCTAAAAAATAAGGCTGTGCTCCACTAGTCCTAAGAATCACTATATCTTTGCATATCCCTTTCATTTTCTTCTTATTATAACCCTTCTCTAAGAAATCAAACCTCAAGGCATATAAGTCTCTATGAAAACCCCTCTCTGAACTATTAAGTCTAGGAATACACATGTCTTGACTCTTCAAAATGTGTAGCAGTACCCCATTTCTTCTGCAAGACTTCCTGTATAGTTCTGTGTTAAAAACAGAGTGAGGACCTCTAGAAACGCGCACATCAAGAAAATCAATAGAATCATTAAAATGCTGATAGGTAAACCTTAGAAAAGAGGTAGTCAATGGTAAATAATCAACAAACTGATGCAGCTGTTCCTCAGTACTACCCCATAACAAAAGGACATCATCAACTAATCTTCTATAAAACCTAAGATATGGGGTGACTCTGTTTGATCGTATTGTGTTTCCCATTGAGCAAGGACCATGTTGGCATAGCTATTGGCACAAGGTGTGCCCATAGCTATGCCATCCTTCTGGATAAAGAGTGAGCCTTCAAACAGAAAGACATTATTTTCAAGCACAATTTCCAGAAATACACATATCATATCTATCAAACCAATGTCATAAGTACTATATGCCATGAGAAAGTCCTTGATCATTTTGATATCTTGTAAATTCAGAATCACTGTAAACAGAGATACAACATCAAAAGTAACCATAAAGCTGCTTGTTATTAAATCAAATGTACTGATGTAACTATATAAATCTTCTAGAAAGTGTTTAGTATCCCTTAGCACAGTAACCACCTGATCTAAAACCGGCCTCAGCTTCTTCTCGACAAATATCAAGAAGGGCTCAGTGAGCTAACTCTTACCAGAAACTATTGGTCTGAAGGGTGGTCTAGAGGGGTCTTTATGTATCTTAGGAAGCCCCTGAAATACTGGTATCAAAAGACATTCAACTATTAAATAACTGGATAGCTCTGTCATAATCAAGTAGCTCCAAAGGCAGTCTTCAGTGGTTGAAGGAATTCTCTCAGCAAGGGTTACTAAGTAGCTCTCACTAATGGGCTCATACATCTGAGTGTCTGCCAACATCTCAAGAATAGAATCACAATAATACTGACAGTGCATTATAACAATGCCTGCTCCCTTGTCGGCAGGTTTAATAACCAGCCCCATGTCATTGCATAATTCTAAGAGCGCTTCCCTCCCAGCCTTACTCACATTATAAAAAGCTTTCCTGAGCCCTCCATTATTCAAGGCTCAATACAAGTCTGCCTCACATTTCTTATAAAAAGCTTCAACCGCAGAAAGCATAATCGGTTGAAACAAACTAGGTTTCCAAAACACCTTTTTTTTTTGTTTGACAGCTCTAGATGGAATTATGGCAGTGTTTTGTTTTGTTTTTGTATGAATAGTGCCTGAGGACCCTGAAAATCATGAATTGCGTTCTCTTTAAATAAATTGTTTTGATGTGATTTTAAACATGGTCTGAAGAAGCACTATAAAGAGTGTGAAAGCGCTTACTAGTTTTAATAAAGTAGTTTAGTTTTATTTGCCTTTGGTCATGTTTCTGTGCTACTACATTTCCTTGTCATATTGCTTGATGTGGTGTGAGCAGCACAGTTCATTCCTTGAGGATGATTTTTTTTTCTCAGAAAGTAGAAAGGGTTGTTGCCAAGCTTAGGGAGCCTGTAACAAGGAAAAGAATCAGAGATCATCTAGAGGTATTAAAAATATTTCAGAAATTTTATGAAAAATCTGTATAAACCAGAGAAATTTGGAAATCAAGAAAAAATACAAATGGAAAATATTTACAAAAGAATTAAATATGCCAAGATTAGAGGTAGATGAGGCTCAATTACTAACAGGATAGGTGGAGATGAGATAAAAATTATGATGTAGATGAGATAAAAATGGTGAAGAATAACTGATCTACAAGAAAGTCCCCAGGAATGAATGACATTCCTGTGGAAGTTTGGAAGCTATTAGGGAAAAAAGTCATACAGATCTGGAAGGTTTTGTTTAACCGTATTTTAAAAGGAGAAGAAGCCGCAACTATCTGGAAGAAAGCAGTGGTGGCTGCAATAACTAAAGATGATGAAAACTCATTAGGTCCAGCTTCATACAGGCTTATTTCAATTATAAACCATGATTATAAAAGGTGTGTGTCTATAATGGCTAAAAGAATGACAAGGATGCCAGAATTTATACATATATATATGATCGATGTGGTTTTGTGGCGTAGAGGCAAAACTTTGACAACAGTAATCGAACATTGATGATCCAGAGGGAAGCAAAAGGTAAGGAAATGCTAATGTTGTTGGTGGGTCTTGATGCAGAGAAAGCATTTGATAGAGTAGCTTGGATTTTATGAGTAGGGCAATGTAAGCATTTGCATTCTCTGATAAAATTATAAGGTTGATTAGGAGGATATATGAGGGATCAGAAGCGGAAATTAAAGTTGAGGAACTAGGCAGGGGTTTCTTTCCCCTTTGTTACTTGTGTTCTATTTAGCACCATTGTAAAAGAAATTAAGGGGCTCAGAAATTAAAATATATAATTGGTATGGTAGTCAAGAAAAGATGGGTTTATTTGCAGATATTATTTTATACCTTATAAAACCAGAAAAGGATATTTCACTGACGTGGAACATTCTGAGACAGTTTCAAGTCTTTTCAGGATACAAAATTAATGAAGATAAAACAAAGCCAACAGCTGTAAACTATGTGTCCATGCAAGAATTGCTTCAGCAGTATGCATATTTATGGAGACATAATTAAATGAAGTACTTGGGGATATATGGATTAAATACAATTCTGTTATGGCAACTGAGGATATATAGGAAAAGACTAAACAAACGATAATATAAAAACGGCGAATTTGGTATCTTTGTTTATGGATATGGATAGCAAGATACAAGCAGTGAAAAGATTTTTAGTTCCTTTAGTTTTATAAACAGCTCAGGCTGTGAACATAGATCACAAAACCCACAACCCTCGAAAGAGTTACATAATTGTACTAAAAGACAGATTAACACAGAGAAGCAAATCTACTACAGTAACCATTTGCTAAATGAATATTACAACTCTAAAAAAATTCCGGTCTTCTATTATTATGTAACATCCTGGCACAAAAATCCTGCCCTAAATAACACCGCCTCCAAAATAGATGCTCAGTTTAACACATATTTTATAGAAAGCATTAAAGCCCTTACTAAAGATTTTCCACCTGACAATCCTGACATGCCCTCTCCTCAGACAGCAAACACCCTCATTTCATCCTAATCCTCATCCAGCCCTCCTGCATTAAAACACTACAACTTAAACTGGAATTAATGCTGTCCTTCACCAGATAATCTCCCAGCAGAATACCCCAAGATGGCTGCCAGTCCCATAGCATATCAAGTGTCTATTCTAATTATTAGATCTGTCAAGGAATTATATGTTTCTTCTCTTTGGAAAAAAATCTTCATCATCCCCCTTCAAAAAGAAGGAACCTCATCTGATATAACCAATTGTCATATTATCCACTTTGTCAAAACATCTGAAGAAGTGCATTCATAAGCAACTCCACTAGTGTTTTCACCACTACACTGCAAGTCTAACAGAACTAATCCTCATTTGGTTTCATTAATAGTCACACGTTATCAGTTTATTCTTATACTCAGTCTTGCTGATATGTTCATTATTAGTTCAGTCTACCTGGAATATGGAATTCTAATGCCTGTATGCAGTGAATGCACACTTGAAAATGTTATGTTAGCAACGTGGATATGACACCATAGGTTGCACTTCTAGTAGGACTGTGGGATAATGCACAGAAATACAAGTTTTAAAAACTGATGATCAAAAATGATGCCAAAATGTGTAACAATTTGGGTCCTCTTTCATAAAATTATTGGTACCACAAGTATATTGACCATATAACCTACATTCTTGTGTATTAAAGAGCTTCAAAATAATGTGTGATGGGGCATTCAAAAAATCTTG
Source organism: Protopterus annectens (assembly GCF_019279795.1). Classification (NCBI taxonomy): domain Eukaryota; kingdom Metazoa; phylum Chordata; order Ceratodontiformes; family Protopteridae; genus Protopterus; species Protopterus annectens. The sequence continues at coordinate 835,722,325 of NC_056748.1, read as the reverse complement.
TGAAGGGGTAAATCAAGATTAGAAATAGGGACAAACCTTCAAAAATGGGAACAGCATATAAAACAATCCTAAAAACAGGCATATTCCTCCAAAATAGGCACATTTGAGAAGAATGGCACCCTGGTCGACCCCGTTTGGTGGACAACTTTTCAGTAAACCCCTAAATTGGGAACCTAACTGTGAAGATGCTGCATGTCAAAAGATTTTCTAAGGAATGGAAGTTTTGTAAATCTAAGGAAACTGCATTCAGGAAGCCTTCTTAAGGTCAGAAATGGTGATGGCCATTCCTTTATCTTGATTTAGGTATTTGGTTCTTCCTTTGAAGTTACATAAAAGTACAATGACAATGAATACAATGGCATATTTTATGTCTAATTGTTAAACATAAGGCCCAATTGACTACAGAGAACCTGGCACTTTAAAATGAAAGTTTCAGATATTCCTGGTTATTCTTCATTTCCTGCACTATCGTTACATGCTTTAAGCCATTGCATTGACCAGGTAAATTTCACAATGAAAAAAAAAAGCACTGAAATGGGCATTTTAAAAAGTTGCACGTCACTATTAGAATTGTGTTGGTGACAAATTTGTATTTCATGCCATGACAAAGCATTTTTTTCTTGAAAGACTAGTTGCCCATTTAGAGAATTACTGATACCTACTTGTTGGTGGTCTTGATGGTCTTAAAGATGAAGAAGTAACAATATATAATGATAATCAGCGGTATAAAGAAGATAAAGCAGAACAGAAGCATGGTGTATGTTCGCACAGATGGTGTAAATGTCATGTAGTCCCACGTGCATGAAGTCATTAGTCCTTCTGGAACATAGGCACCTTGGCAAAGTGACAAAAGACAAGGCAGTGTTAATCAGCACATAAATCCATACACCCTATCATTTTTTCTGGCAATAGTAAGAACTATACCTCTGTTTACTTACACATATTTGAAGAACTTAGTAGATCTCATTGCATTTGAAAACAGTTTTCTTTTGGCTCAATAATTATATTTCTTTAGAACATTTTCATTGCTATAAGGAGTTTTGCCAGCCTGTCTTGAATATATCTTTCTCCTTCTTTATCTGATCCCAAATTGCTAATTTATGTGTTTATGACAAGCAGTGTTACACAGTTCTGAATAATGCCAATATAATCATGGACAGCCTAATACAATTTTCCTTAATAAACAGTACAAGGTGCATGGAGGTTCAATAAATTAAACTGTGAATTAATATTTGAAAGTTGTCAACAATAAAGTGTTTCAACACTACTGCCCATCTGTCATTTCCTCTCTTGTTTAAATATAAAGATTTTTAGTGCTGTAATATTTGTAACATTTGCAGTAAACTGACTCCTTTTCCACACTGCATACCGTGATGGGCCTAGTGTACAAAAGGTGATTTGTAATTGCATGTTGCTCTTCTGTCCTTGTATTTCAGCTACAGTGAAGTAAGGCACTTTGTTCTACTTCATATGCATTAATACAACCCAAGTGCATAATAGTACGCAGCTACAAGTACTATCAGATACTGTTTATAACATTTCTGAATTAGCTGTGATAGTGTTATGTCTTCAGAAGAACTTAAATACCTGCTGGAGGAAGAAGTCTCATGGTCAAAACTAGCTACGATGTGTACTTTTTCTATTTTTCATCCATTTCAGTGCAATCCTTTTTTCCTCCTTTTTAAAGCTAAATACAATACTGATGCTGCCTTTTCTTGATTATATGAGGATAGCACGAGCTTTACATCCTTGCTCTTACAAAAAAATTGCTGGCTGATTCATTGTGCTTTTTAACATAAATGAGAAGGGCAAAGAAAGGACATGTATCTCATTCACATTGTTAAGATCACAGTATATAAAAATGTATGCATCACAAAACATATCCAAGAAAATCATTTTTACTTCTCTTCCACTAATGAAACAAAATTAATAGGTATCTAAGAACTGTACAATGAGGCTCTTATTCTCTTTGTCTTACAGCATATGGCCCACTTGCTTTGGGTGGGTGGCAAATCATGCTTTGCTCCTTAAATTTCTTTCTTTGCATGTTGTATAATTATTAAAGTTCATTTCCTCTCCTTGTTATATCATCATAGCTGTGAGCATTATTTCATTGTAAAACATAAGACTGCTGCTATTCACAGATTCTGTCTGCAACATGTGCGGCTAGTACACAGAAAAATCCCTGTACGGCAGCTATATGGAATTCATAAAATGATGTAAAGTATGAACCATGTTTGGAAGCACCACTGTGGATCTGTAAGAGCCTAGTTACACAAAATTATACAAATCTGAAAAACTGAGTCAGTCAGCAGAATAATTTAACCAGGTATAATTTACAAAACAAAAAACTATCGCACCAAGGATAGGTGCACAAGCCAGCCCCCTATCCAGCACAAGATACATACTGGTTTGACTCAAAACATAAACTCACACAGATGGATTTGGAAAGCTGAACTGTTGCTTAATGTAACATATGTAATCGACAATGGCAGTTTTTTTAAAATGCACAGTTGCCAGAAATGCATATATCTGTAAATTACAGCAGGGTGCAGTGTACAGAAACCCCAGCATGGAAACTCTGTACTGCAACCACCTATGGCAGTCTTTTCCAAAAAACATGAGCCAGTCAGCATCCCCCTGTCAACATCTCTGCCATCTTCATAGGCTGGAGGCCATTTAAAGCCTAGCCATATTGGAATTACCTGATTTATTCAGTGTTTAGATTAACTTTATTCATTCGCGGACTATATTTATATTATCTCTAGTGGTTGTAACTAGGAACATACCATAGATATTTAGAAAGCCCCTGATCATGGGTTAAATCATTTAGGAGCAGCCTCTGTCTATTAGTAATATAGGGGAGCCCTAGGATAAATGTCCTATTACCCAACCATAGATCCAGGTTCTGCTTGAATCTGTACAGGTATGAGCTGTCTTTTACATGGATGGAGAATCTGTGCCAGAGCAATGCATCCTGTGCGAAATATACCTGTCCCTCCAAACCATTCTGATGACATTGTACAACAGGTATAGATCCCTGTAATGAGTGTTCCTGATGCCATATGATTTTCTGATGTGTAATAGGTCCATCAGTATTAGGTTAGTGGATGCCCTGTATGCCAGATATAGATCATCCCTTAGTAGGTTGTAGGAGAGTGAGTATAGTGACAGGGCTTTGAGGCAGTCTATGCAGGGCAAATTGTTTAAGCATAGAATCATTTTTGTAAGGTATCTCTGTGGGCATTCCATCTGTTGCAAGTGTCTACATGCCAAAGGGGGCATTATGCTCAATGATTTGCCTTATAAATTCTGAGTAAAGGGGTGCAATGACATCCTTGGAGTTGGCAGAAATCCCTTTCTTAATGACCTGCATGATACAGCATGATTTCCTCACCACAATGAGCATATGTTTGTCAAAAGGTAGGTCACTGTCCACATAAGTCCCCAGTTCCCCATCAGCTGGGTCACTGCTTAGAGACATATTATCAGTGTTACAGTTTCCCAGGGCAGTAAACTGCCCAAATAATACAATAATGAATTTTTTGGCATTTAGCTTTAGACTATGATTCTGGCACCAGTTATTTGTTTGGAATAAGCATCTTTTGGGGAATTTATAACTGCACCAAGCTTTTAGCCCTCTGCCGACTTGGTCAGACAGAACCCCTTAGTATTGGCTTTAACTTCTGAGGAGAAGATGCCAAACAAGAGAAGTCCTAGGACCAAGCGCTGAGGTACTCCATTAGTGACTGCCCTTTAAGTGGATGTGGCCTCACCTATTATGATCTCCTGCATTGTATTTGTGAGCCAGCTGGCAATCCAGCAGTTGATGTAACAGTTTATTCCTAATTTAAGTTTTTCTACTATGCCAAAGTGGGGGATTGTGTCAAAAGCCTTAGCCGGGTCTAAATAGCTGCTGTGTGCTGTTTTATTTTTGTCCATAGCTTTATGACCTTTTCAAAAAATTCCAGAAGTTTGAGTAAGCATGACCTGCCTTTGATGACTGAAAACTGAGATCTGTCCATTGTTTGGAGGTTTCTTCTGTCCCTTTTGATTAATTCCATGATAATTCTTTCCATGCCTCTGCATATGAGGCTTGTCAGACTTATGGGCCTGTAATTTCCTGAGCCATGAAGGGTCCTCTCTCATATGTTGGAATAACTGATGCTGTTCACTATTCACATGATAAAAAGCATCTGTGGAGGCTAAGGTTGAATAGTGTTGTTAGAGGTGTGGCTAAATCATACTTCATGCTGTTCAGTAAGTATCCATGGATACCGTCAGGACTCATTGATGTGGTGTTTTTGTTTGCTTTAGGGAGTGCTTTCAAGACTTGATCTTGTGTGATAGCTGGGGGTGGGTTGGTCTCAGGTATTTCATATGGGATAGATGGAGTGGAGATGGGTACATTTTGAGCTGAATTTATCAGCCGGTAGGTTAGCTATATCTTCATCTTCTGAGAAGGCAACATATGCACAATCATCTCACTGCATTGCTGCATTGTGCTTCTGAGATTATGAACATAACTAAAAAAAAGCTTTGTGGTTTTGATTAGCTTGGGTGACTATTTTCACATCACATTTAGCTTTGGTGGATTTGATTAAGCATATGAGTTGTTTAATTTAATGCTGAGGGTTCTAATGTTTTGGGTATTACTCATTACTTTTGGTCACAATACTCTTCCTTTTACTATATAGCTTATTTATATTATAGTTCCATGGGAGGGGGGTTATTTTCTGGGGTTTGCCCTGCACGTATTTCTCCAGGGGACTGCCATGTCTGTACAGCTGTTTGATGTCATATGCTTCCATATATTTCACAGAAGTTGCTGGGTTTGGTGGGGATTTGATGCTTGCCATTGTCTTTGAAAGGTTTCTAAAGGAGCTATGGGTGAAGGATACCTCTGGTTTAAATTTTATATAGAAGGAAACAACTTTATGATTGGGGCTAACAAGTGAGTACTGGCACGGAATAGGTCTAAGATGTCTTTCCCCCAGTGGCTACTTCGACTAATTATTCCAAGGAGTGTGTATTTACAAAGTTCAGGAATCTATCTGTGCTTGTGGAGGTGTATGTTTCCCAGTCTACATTCAAATAGTTAAAATCACATAGAAAAACGGTATTTAGTTTAATACTGAGTGACTCCAGTTTTTGTAGATAGGCATTGTGGCTTCCAGGGTCATAAAGAGAGCTCTACAGCTACCTAATGTATGATGATGATTAGGACATGAAGAAGCTACACTATATCATGCTGCTTTACTGGCTTTGATGCATTGGAGCTTGATGCATAATGCCATGTTACTGACTTTTGACATATATGTTTAAGCAGTGTGTTTACAAGTTTTTTAATTACATTACTCATGCATGCATGCATGTAAATAGCAACTGAGGTTTACTGCTGGGGACATAACTAAATCTATAGTGACATAGCACTACCAGCATGCATAGCTCCTTGTGCACTATAAAACATAATGTCAAGAGCAGATACTTGTGCATGTACCATAATGGAATATGCACAAATTGCACATAATGAACTTCCACTGATCATCATCTCTGCAGCAGTGTTATGATGTGTGTCACCATAGTAATAATGGTGCCACATGCAAACACGCACACTTACACTCCCATGAATTACACTGTTGTGAGTATTGTTGTAGATGTTTACAGTGCCAAATCTACCAACAACACTTCCTTAATGTCTGGCCACCAAACAGTATCAGTGTCTCTTGAAGATCAGATGGCTATGGGTTCTATTCCCACACCAGGTACTTGATACTGACACTGCAGTATAGTATAATGTGATAGGAACTAAATTGTGCATCAAGCAAAAAAGAAATGGGCATAGGGAGTGAGGGGACTGTTTGTGTCCTTGTCTGGAATTGATACTGTGACATGCATACATGACCCCGCCCACACAAAAGATTTCAGAAATATGATGATGACGACATCAGAAAATAAGACCCTGACAGTTATACAATAAAGAAAGCTTTCAAATCAAGTGTTTGTATATAACCCATTAAAATTTATTCATATGAAATTTGTTTTTGTAAGAAACAAAAAACTGGAGTTTATATGTTTGTTTTAAGGGGTGGATTTTGTATAGATGTGAAATAATTTGCATGAAGATGGGCAAAAGTGTGCGCTTGAAATGAAACATATTTTATGACTACAAGCTTGCTACAAATTATGACTTATAAACAGTGACATTTAAACACTATGAAGACAGCAGCCGCACAATCTCATATTGAGTAATACAGGGACAATAAGCTGAAATAGTCTTTATTAACCTGATTCGTAGTTATCTTATGCAACAAAGGTGTTCTTAATCTGAGTCACGGTTAAAAGACCCCTACAAGCAAATGATGAAAAAAAGCATATATTTTCTATCTTGCCATGATTTTACTGCACCTTCCAAAGCTGCCTGCAGCAAAATAAGTACTAATTTTTAATTTAATTTTTTTTTTACTCTTGTCATCCCTCATGGGGGCAGACATCGTGATTCCTTTGGAAAGTTAAATCTGTCTTATAATGCACAGATTGTGAAAATAAATACCCAAGCATTTGTTGTCAGACTAGACTTCCATTCTCTTAGAATGGAACTCCTGAAAAAAAATGCCAGTTTTGAAAGTCTGCAGCTCGTGTCATTGACTGATATGCACTGAGTTTTACAAATGTTCCTACTGATGTACTACACATTCTCTGAAAGAGGCCTACAAAAATGTCAACAAATTACTGAGATAAAAAAAGATTTTTCACAAGGAACAAAACTAAATTGCAATGTCCAAAGCAGAAATTCATATAGCTGATGACCCATATTTGGATTTTAAGAATAATCAAAGAACTAAGAATTTTTGTAGGGAAGTAAGCATGTCCTCTCTGTATTTGCATGAGTTTTCTCTGGATGGTCTGGTTTCCTCCTACATTCCAAAGACATGCAGTAAATAAGGTGGATCAGTGACCAGTGGGTGTGAGTGTCTGCACATGTGATACAGAAGAAAGACCCATCAACCTACTTCAGTTCCCTCCTTTGCAAAGCAGTGGCTGTCCATGGGGTAAGTCTGAGTCGGTTGTGACTTGTAAGACAGCAAACAAGTGAAGTCCCTCACAACCCTGTTACTCTCTCTTTCTTTGTGTATGTATGTGTGTGTGTGTGTGTGTGTGTGTTTATATATATATATATATATATATATATATATATATATATATATATATATATATATATATACACACACACACACACACACACATATATATATATATATATATATATATATATATATATATATATATACATATATACTAGCTACAATATTCCTCAGCCTCACAGGTAATTCAGAAATCTAAAAATTTACACTATGTGAATGAGCAATGAAATGGTAGTTGATTAATCAGTTCTGATAATACATGACTTAATCAAAGGATTGTATTATGTATGAGTAAACATGCTTAATGTGGAATGTAAAATAGCTACATTAAGACATTTAGAAGTACATAATGTCAAACATGCTAAATATTGAAGGCAAACTATTTACTTTCCCACTCTTCACTCTAAAACCCCTATAACACTAGCCATAAATTTGTCTGAATAGTGGCAGTGTTATGGGAAAGTCTTTTTTTTTTTTTTTTTTAAGGTAAGGTGTAGGGTTAAGGTTGGGGGAAGGAGCTATCAAGAGTTAGGATTAGCACCCATTACTAAGGTGGAATTCCTGAACCATTTTATCTTAAAAAACCTTCCAGTAACACTGCCACTACACATGACAGACTCAGCCACACAAACATGCAGAAATACATACTACCAACACTTCATCTGTTCCCTTACCTAACCCCAGTCCTAACTCTAAAATACACACACTCGCACACAAACATACAAAACCTTTCCCCAACCCTAACACTCAAACACACACACAAGCACTTATACCCCTCCAATCCACACTCACCTTTCTTGATGAAACATACTGTTGACATTTTAGATGTCTGTAGCTTTGTCACTATACACCACCCCTAGCATTTGTTGACCAACTATAACTTATACAAAATGCGGGGGAAAACGATCAAAGTTTTCTTGACAAACACAACATACTTCATTTATACCAGTTTGAATGAGACATTAGAGTCTTGTATCAGAATATGCCCTTAGAAGGAGAATTTAGCCTGTTCTGAAGTTAAGAGTGAGGGAACTTATTTACTAGTATTTAAATGTAGGCTGCGCTTTCTGTGTGGAGTCTGCATGTCCTCCCCGTGGTCGAGTGATGGTTAAAGGCATGCAGGTAGGTGCGTGTGTGAATGGGTGTGTCTTCTTTGAAGGATGGGCATCAGGCTGGCAACTCAGCACAGTAAAAATCTATTGCCAATCATCAGGGGGCCGGAGTTCTGCTGTGGCGATCCCTAACCGGGAAAAGCCGAAAGACATTACTATTTAAATGTAGGATGTGAATATTTAAATCTGAAATGGAAGTTAAGAGTTGGCTAATCAAGATTGTTTTAGTACTGGACAGGGAGTGTTTGAACACCATAAAGAGTAGGGGTCTAAGTTTGGATCCCTGTGGCATGACTGATATGTCTTGTGACACTAAAAGGGTTTATAAGACACTAAGCTTGAATAACTTCATACTTAAGTAACTATTAAATCAAGTAAGGGGACTGATACCAAAATTCATGCAGAAAGCAGTTGTGGTTCAGACTGACTAATTTATCCTATTTCTTACTCTTTTACCCCTCTACTCCTTTCCTCTCTACTCCAACTCCTGTTCTAATTCTACTACTATTAGAACTTTAAGTATTATATATTTTTCTGCAAAATTGTTGGAATTCAAGAACAGTACATTTCTTTTTTATTCAGGAAAATTGTTTTATTACTGTTGAATATCTCTCTTGCAGTGTTATTTTCCTTATAAGCTGTATTTCTTAGTAATCTATTTTTATGTAATGTACTAGTAGATAGTGGAGCTTTTCTCCTCGGGCCTCTGCTGAAAATGTACTTGTTATCCAGCTAGACTAGCCCGGTCAACAAATGTAAAATAAAATAAATAAATAAATAAATAAAGTCTACAAAGATACAGCACTTTAGTAAGCCATAACCTATTCCTCTGTATCTATAGAATAAAATACACTGTTGCTGTTCTCCGACATTCCAAAAAACATACTTCTGCTAAATAATACTGCACTGGTTGCCATATAAGTGGTTGTTAACCTACAAACTAAATAAGTAAATAAAACCTAGCTTATCTTGGCTCAGAAAGTACTAACAAGAATATTCCACTCAGCCAAGATCTACTTCATGGTTTAATATGCAGATAAAACAATGAGGTGTATAGTTATGTAAAGAAACAGTTGTGATATCTCACGATTGTATTGGCTGAGGTTTCAATAGTACGATATATCAATACCTCATGACTACTTTTATCCTAGTGAAGAAATTGAGCTCCATTTTCTAATCCGTGACAAGCATCATTGACTTGGGTCTTTGCACTGTACAGTACAGACTCTCAGGATTCATATGTGATGCTGTTAGCAAGCATTATACTGTCTTCGCCAATCAGGCACAAACTAAACAAACCAAAGATGAACTTACATGTAGATAATAATAAATGTAGAATTCTAAAACACTGGACCAGAAGAAGAGTTTTTCTTGTCATACAATACAACACACAGCAATCTCTATCTTTCTACCACTGATAAAGCAATTATTTACTTTAACATTTCCCATGATATCCTGAATAGTGGTCCCTGAAGGCAAAATGCAATAATCACAACTGTATTCACCAAATACAGTGAAAACACAAAACACTAAGCAGTATCTCTGTGAAGTACAAATCAGTGTTAGGTTACAGTAGAATGTGTATCCGACGTAGTGTGTCACATGGCCATTGTCGACAGTAGAAGTATGCAAGTGATGATGGAAGGATGACAAGTCACTGAAAAGGAAGGAGAATCTGACTCATTCAATCTAAATGATGGTCTCCATGTGTTTATTTACGTATTTATTTTTGCTGTGATGTATCATGCAGATGAAAACAGTGTTGAGGTACTAAACCTATTTCCCCATCATTCATTGGTAAATTGCAAAATTCAACACCCCTCTGATGTGAAGATACAAAAGTCCTCCATAGTGAAGACTTACTGCTTCTTCTCTGTGAAGACTCAGTTGTCCCTGCCTATGAAGGCACTGCATCCTTAAGTATTTGCTGTCAGAACTCGACTGAATGCAGAAAAGCGTACATGAGGTGCTTTGGGATAAGGACTGCTTGCACCAATTAACAAACAAACAAGCAGTACAGCATTCCCTGCACAATAAAGTGAAGCCACAATAATAAAGACAGTAAAATATCTGATTTGCCACATCCTCCTACATGGGGGTGCAAGGTGGTCATGCATTACTGAGTCCTACGTCATGTTTATAAAGTCCTCCATTTTTCTGACAGGACTATCTAGTTGGGCTGTCAAGCAATGTTTCCATTTGCTAGTGTCTGAAACATCCTAATTTTTTTCTTCAGCACTTTTCTGTATACATTATAAATCCAGAAGAGTGACAAACCAGCTGATCAGTGAGTCAGACATAGTGACATCTCAACCAGCTCATTGTACGCAATATGAGTATCAGACAGAGGGAGGAATGTTAGGGCCATAAACTCCTTTATTTCCATTTCATATTCTAGGTACATTGAGTACCTCAGAGTCAGATGTAGCCCAAACTGCTGAAGTTGCTTCCAAATTACCTAATAAATCAAACAGCCTTGAACTTTGCTGTTTGGGAAGTGTTGCTTTACTGTCATTCATGGTTGCTTTTCCAAACTCCATAAGAACTAGCTGAGGATGGAGATCAGTTTCCATGACATCTCATGTTGACAGTAGCTGCTTGCATGTGGAAACATATGACATTTAATATTGCAGTAGTGTTACTAGTGGAACTGAAAGCTGAGTGTCAGTGGATATTGACAGAAGAATCAAAGGACAGATTTAGAAACACGGATCAAATGGGTTGGAAGCTGCTTCACTGTAAATGATGTCTGTACTTCACCTGGACCACAACAACCCTGGTGTGAAGCTGGGGAGCAGAAATTATGGAAACAGTAGAGAAAGGGTCCATTGTATTGATCACAGTTGGAATGTACCACCACCTGCAGAGAGACAGAACACTGGTAACATAAAACAGAATGCTGAATTATATCCCAGGGAGAGGGGGTGACTTGAAGAAAGCAGGTAATGCTCCACTTCCACACTCTGATGTCTTGGCTATTTCACACCAACAGCAACATGTGCTGTTCTAAAACCATACAAGAACTAATAACAATCGGGTCTGAGAGGAGCACCAGAATAATGTAAGGATCTCAGGAAAAAGGCCTTAACTAGAAAAAGACCAGAGGACACAGATGAATATGCCATGAGTGCACTTGATCATGTCAGGGAACCGGAAGGGGGTCATCCTGAGCAAGAAGGAAAGACAGAAGAGGAAAGAGCAAAGGCAACAAATTGTGGTGGTCAACTGCTCTGTGGTTTTATGAATCTGTTTCTTCATGAAGAGAACTATTAACCTATAGAATGAACTACTGGAATGGTGGTAAAGTAGAAATCAGTGGAAACACTGAAGAAGACTGCAGAGAGGGTGATGGAGACTTGGCACAGAGTGGAGGTAGAATGTTAACTGCAGTTACTGGGAGTTCATTCTAGATAGACTTATTGCCTCCTTCTTTCATTAAAAACAGTACCTGCCTAACACCAAAGTTAAGTTATTAGCTATCAGAATTAGGCAAGCATGTGCAAGCAGATTACATTACACACCCACAAGGGCATAGAGTGGCCATAAAAAAACAACCTTAGATGTCACAGTGTGTGAATGTTCGTCTGCTGAACTCTGCTGCAGAAAAAAACACACTGCATAATATTACCATGCAGCCAAAGGCTATGTTTACCTAGACGAAGGAACAATCCTGCATTCTATTGTATAATAGAATAGTCAAAGAAAATAATTCTTGCAAGCAGTTAAAAGATGCACACATGAAGAACTGTTGGGAGGTGAAATACATACAAAAACTGCACTTCTAAATTCAAAAGAAGAAACCAGTTTTTACTAAGGTTAATATTGTTTTATGGATTAACAACTAATCCTCAACAGTCCCAAGCTTGACACATGATTCTCTGGGAAATTAAACTCGACATTGACAGCTTCAGTTCAGAAATGTTCATCATGTATGTAATCAAACATACAGTTTACAAGTAAATGCATCATAAAATAAATAAAAAAGTGTTCTTGCAGCCTTCAGCCCGTGTTTGGAAGGGGAGGGATTGCTCTTCACTCCCCTCCTTACCTTATTATTGTCACTGCAGGGCCATTGCACTTTGGAGATAAGTGATCAGAAACACAATGTAAAGCATCTGTCTCAGTCTTTTTCAAGGCAATCTCAAGGAACACACACACACACACACACACACACACACACATATACAAAAAAAAGCACAGTGACACTGAAACAATGCACTTACAAGATACAAGCAATACAGCATGAATATTTACTCCCTCAAGCTGCAGTGCTTAAGTAATTATGATACAGGCTATTTTATGCTGAATGATAACATGTAAGCCTTTTTTGCATTCTTATCTGTTTTTATTTGACAGTGTACAATATTTTCCAGCTCTGTGCAGGAGTACAGCATCATGGTACACTGTACCTATATGTTTCACAGCTGTTTCCCTAAGACAGTTGCATGTTTGCTGCTCGGTACCACTTCAAGCAGTGGCATCATATGTATAAAAACAGATGTATGCTGCTAACAGGCAGACCTGAGGCACCTCATCTTCTAATACTAAACCTGTCAATAGTAGTGCTTTGTATTAACTAACTCCTAACACTCACAAAGCCATGTGCCTTGGTTGTGGAGAGAACATTTTTACTATACTGATGGGAGATGAGGCATTATTTCTCATTTTGGTAGCAGCTGTGATGTCATAATTTTTGGAAAAGGGCAAGTTATTAAGTATAATAAGAACAACAGCATAGTTACAGGTGACTGAAGCATTGGTGGAGGAATGGCTGTGTATCAAAAATTTAATACTGTGGGGATTTTGCCCCTTTTCTCCACTGTGGCACAATGTGGTGTGTGTATGTGTGTGTGTGTGTGTGTGTGTGTGTGTGTGTGTGTGTGTGTGTGTGTGTGTGTGTGTGTGTGTATATATACATATATATATATATATATATATATACATATATATATATACTTCAGTAGATCGAACTTTTACAAGTTCGAACCACATATGGCCGAGACCATATGTTCAAACTCATAAAAGTTCGAACACTGAAGTAAAAACACATAAAATTTAAAAAAAACACAAAACTAAACGTCTAAAGCAGAGGGGTGTAGCCCCCCTGCACCCCCACCCCCTTACTTAAATATACCAACTCAAAGATCGCACTAAATTGCAGAAATGGGAAATCTTCCCTTTCCGCTCTGTACAGAGATCTCCATTCAGTCCGATTGAACTTTTACAACTTCGAACATATGGTCTTGGCCATATGTGGTTCGAACTTGTATGGGTACCGGAGGGCTTGCCCCATCAAAAAAAAAAAAATCTGTTTTTGAATCACTAGTTTCAATGTTTATTTTTTGGGATTTTACTCATTGGAGTGGGATTTGATCAGTCTTAGGTAAACTGTTAGCAACATTCATTATAGTTGTTTATACATCCATGGACATAGGTTCATAGGTGTGTACTAGGCTAATGGCCCTGGATCCTTTACAAGCCTAGCCCATAGGATTACCCTGGCATTGTGCCACCCGACCTTAGTTCCCAGTGTCTCTGTCAAGTAAAGCCACTGGAGTGATCCCTGGGGTGAATTTTCTATTTCCCATCCACTCATCAAGATTTCTCTTGAAGAAGGGCAGTGAGGTGCTCCGTTTGACATGTATGGAAGTCTATTCCATAGCATGGGCAGTCTCTGGGTTATGAACCTGTCCCTGCAGCATGTTCTGTTGATTGTGGTAATGAGATTGAGGTCTCTGTATCATGTGGTGCGGAGGGATTGGGATTTCTTCAGATGTAGCATTTCTAACAGAGCTGGGTCAGACATGGCTTTGTAAGTCAAGCAGAGATCGCCTCTAAGTATGCGATATGAGACAGAGAATAGTTGGAGTTTTTTTAGTCTGTTCATATAGAACAAATGTTTAAGGCCTAGGATCGTCTTTGTGAGGTACTTTTGCGGCCTCTCCAGTTGTTGCAGGTGTTTAGTGAGGTACATGCCAAATGGGGCATTGTACTCAATGACTGGCCTAATGAGGGAAGAGTAGAGAGAGACAATGACCTCTTTCTTCCTGGATGTAGAACCCTTAGTAATGAGATGTGCCACATAGAAGGACTTTCTGACCGCAGTGGCAATGTGGTGGTCAAAAGAGAGGTTGCTGTAAACCTGTGTTCCCATGTCTCTTATAACACCTTCTGTGTTCAATGGACTACCATTGATGTGGTAATTCATGGGAACTGGATTTTTCCCAATGGGGATGATGACACACTTTTTGGCATTGAGCTTAAGGCCATGGTTCTGACACCAGTTGTTGGTCTCAATGAGGCCTTTCTGTAGGATGTCAACATCACTTGGGGAGTTAATAATAGCTCCCAACTTGCAATCATCTGTGAACTTTGTCAGCCAGTGCCCTTTTGTGTTGGCCTGGACCTCTGAGAAGTAGATACCAAACAGGAGAGGACCCAGGACCAAACCCTGTGGGACTCCACTCATGACTGGTCAGCAGTCTGACTTGGAGTCAGCTACTTTGACACTGTGGGTTCTACCTGTGAGCCAATTTGCAAACCACCTAGTGATATAGGGGTTGATGCCTAACTTAGTGAGTTTTTCTATGTCACTGTAGAAAAGGAACCATTGCCAACATGTTTGCAGAAGTTGAGAAACCTGTGGTGTTGGAAGAGTGTCATATCATCTGCAGCATAACGATACACCACCTAAGTCCACAGTGAATATGTACATTGCTCATGACAACCACACTGCATGGACAGAGCAGTAACAGAATGTACAGCTTACAGTCCTTGAAAACAGTACATATATACATATGATCATAGGATCATAGGAGATTACTAGGCTATTGACCCGGAGGTCATTTTAAGCCTAGATGTTTTGTCCCAATATAATACCATAGAAATGCTAGTCAATACCCAAGATTGCATTTAGTGACGTCTGCCCATGTCCAGGATGGTTGTGGGCTTTATCCCTGGTAAAAATTTACGGTGCCCCATCCACTCGTCTAGGTTCCTCTTTAACAGTATCATAGAGGTGATCTATTTCACATGAATTGGTAGCCTGTTACAAAGACACAGCAGTCACTGGGAGATAAATCTGTCCCTCCATTGTGTCCTACTAAAGTCGCAGGTCATGTTTAGGTCCCTGGAATGGGTAGTCCTAGTCCCATTTTATTTACAGATATGCAGCAAGTTCACTATGTTTGGGTCTTGGATTATTCTGTAGGTCAGGCATAAATCTCCCTTAAGAAGTCTATGCATTACGGAGTACAGTGACAGGGACTTGAGTTAGTCTGCATAAGGCACATGGTGGAGCCCCTTGCTCTTGTTTGTTAGAAACCTCTGATGTCTCTCTAATTGCTACAGGTGCTTAGTATGGTACATGCTAGCACAGCTGACATTGCTCATTTCTGTATACTTTAATGATGTAGCACTCCAGAATGCACAACTGACAATCTTTGACCACTTCATACATGTATACTGCCATTGTGCACCATACTATATAGCAGTGACAGCTCATGCTATTGGACTGCAGCCCCCTAGCTGTAAAAAAAGGAAAAAAAAACAAAATAAAAAAATAATTAGCAAGTCCTGGAACTCCACGCATGCGTGCATGCTCAGAACTCAAATCCGGACTGCTGTTTAATCAGTCCAGACTAGGAAAGAAGGCATCAGTGGTTAGAACTGCATAGACTGGAAGGGGATAGGACTGCAATGTCTGCAGACTGTGCGTGCTCAGAACTGCAGGCTGGATTCAGCGCATGCATACTCGGTGTTCCCCGGCTGGGACTTTGAAGTTTGCATTTGCAGGAAATGGTGCTTTGAAGTTTTTAGTAAGAGCTTGAATTCCCTACCCACCACCACTTGTGAAAAGTGTTCAGATTTTTGCCTCGTATTTTTGCTCTGTTCCTCATAAAATCTGTGGTTTTATTGATTTTGAATTCACTAAATAATAATAACAGACATTTTAATTTCAGACTTCATATTCTACAGAAAGTACATGGTAACACAAAACCATTTATTCTAACAATTTTCTAAGTTTATAAGATCAGTCTTTGAAATTTGTCCATATTTTTGGGGTTGTATTCCCCCATTATTGACTTTGTCCAGGTATTTTGTGCTAAGAGGTCGAGAGCTATGGTGAGAACTGAATTCACTGGATATGTTTGGGGGCTGTATTTCCCCATTATTGGCTTTGTCCAGGTGTTTTGTGCTAAGAGATTGAGAGCTATGGTAAGAACTGAATTCACTAAATGATAGCCATTTAAGTTTCAGTCTTTTTGTCCTTCAAAAAATATCTGATTTGGCATAGTGGTATGTTGATATGACTGTAGTGCACAGGGTCCTGGGTTCAAGACTTGGCAGTGAAATGCATGGTGGTAGCACAGAATTTTATTCTAGCAACTTTCCAAGATTATACAAGCAATGTTTAAAATGTATCCCTGTTTTTGGGCTTTTGTCCCCCCCCCCCCCATACATTTTGGCTTTTTCCAGATTTCTTTTGCTCATGTGCTGCAAAGTTGAGAGATACAGTTGGGTGGATTTTACAAGGAGCTAAGAGCTTTAGGGGAAGAGAAGTTTAGTGCTGCTTATGCTGAGTCTGCTTGTATTGTTAATAGCACAACAGGTAGTGTACTTGCTTTTGATGCAGAAGGCTGTATGTTCTACTCCCACAGTATGTAGATGCATTGCTGATACTACACTGTGTTGTACTTTTAAAGGGGGTGGATGCTGCAGTCCTAAGAATGTCCTCTTTGGTGAAGATACCTAGTAACTATGAACCTGTTATCATTTTTCCATCCATTCCCCATTGCAATATTGCTAGCTTATAATTTTTTGTAATGTAACCTAAGCAATTTATTCCTCAAGGGCAACAGGCACTTTATTTGTAGATGAAATAATGAAATATAAAGTTGTTTGCTAGCAGCAACCTCTTTATTAGTTACAAATCTCTTTAATGTGGAATTATTTAGATGACTTTTACTTTAAGTTTGAGTAGACTTTTATGATGGAAATGTTCTGAAGTGGGCAGTTTTGACATTATTGGTGCAAGCATTTTGTTTCATTGTTTACTGGGAAAATGTTCAAAACAATAAATTTAAAATGACCCTCTAACAACTGTATTGTATTATACAAGGAATATAATTTAATACAATCAGGAAGGTGTATCAAACAACACATGTATGTTTCATGTGCAAGGGGCCTATGATTTGCAAACAGCCCAAAGTTAATCTTTACCTGCCACTGGACAGATGTATTTTCTTTAAATGTTGGTTTCAATGCTGTTTCAATGAATGTGAGTTTCAAGGGCAGAGAAGTTTTAATGCTAAGTCTATTTTCATTGTGAGCCTGCATTGCTTTGTTTAGCAGACATCTATTAGTGTTTGTGCTGTAAAATGTAAAATTCAACATTTAAATGAAATCCAAATCATTGTAGAAGTAAAGCAGTATGCACATTACAGTGTTTATGGTAAATGGGGTGAAATAGCTAAGTAATGCGACATTGGAATGGCTGTAGGGGGGAGGCCCCATTCAACTATGATTTTGTGATGGGGAAGGGCAGCAAACTCAAAGACAAACCTGGCTGAACTATACCTCTCAACTGTCCAGATTTTCGCAGAATGAATAGATGTTTGCTTCTTAGTTTTGGTTTGTTCCTCATAAAATTTGTGGTTTTCTGGCAAATCATTTAGGAATCAAGTCATTAAATAATGAAGGACATTGAGTTTCAGACTTCATACCCTTCAGAAAAATGCATGCTAAAGCAGGACCTGTTTTTCTATCAACTGTCTAAGTTTATACAAGAGCAATTTTTAGTACTGTCTGTATGTTCCCCCAATATATTTGGCCTTGTCCAGATTTCCTGCGTTGAGGTATGTGCAAATAAAATGCTTTATAGAATTAGGTATATCCAAACCTCTCCACTGTCCCTGACTTTGGCTCAAAATGTTCCTCCTAATAATCCCTCTGCAAAATGGCAGTTTTGGAAGAAAATGGGGAGAGTTTACAATTAGTAAATAATTGTAATGATCAGCGTTATAGATTACTTTTATTTCAGAAATGCATGTAGATTCTCTTATTTTGTCAGCTGCTCAACTTAACAGTAGAATTATTAAAAAAAGTTTCCCTTCTTTGACAGGTTCCCAGCTGTATTGTGTGGCTATTTTATATTTTTGTATCACACTTTTGGTCCATTTTTCTTAAAATCTTGTTTTTTCTGGCAAATTAGTGGCAAATCATTAAAGATTGAAGATGGAAAATAATGACAGGCATTTCAGTTCCAGATTTCATACCCTTCAGAAAATTCATACTAATGCAAGACCTACTTTATAAGAGCAATATTTAAAAATCGCCTTATTTTAGGGCCTTTGTCCCACTTTTATGGCTTTTTCCAGATTTCTTGCTCTGAGGTTGAGAGATAGGACAGATGTGTCAAGGCCATCACCGTCAGCCAGAGACATTTCAAATTGTGACATACTTGTTGCACCACACTCCCCTATGTAGTGACTCTGGATGTGTCCAAGCAAGGCAAGGAGCAGTTATGTAGTGTAAGTGTGCAGAATATCCCCCCATCCAAGATAGACATAAGTACTACAGTGGCTTTTCATTTGTCCTTGAGTTTGCAGAATGTTTTGGTTTTCTGTCATATTTTTATAAGGTTGATTTATGCTTATTATTCTTCAGAAAATGCATGTTGTTTCAGTGCCTGTTGCTCTATGTTTAAGTAGCAATGCTTTAATGACCATCAGAGAAGTATTCACAGTCAACATCAGGGCAGTGCTCTATACTTTCACTTGTATTATGCAGGCAGTGCATCTCACAACTGCCAGTTTTACACATAACTTCAGGCTAGGTATTTTCCACCTTGCTTCATTCATGATTGGCTTTAGTGGTGGTGTGCCGCAAAGAGGTGTGAATGTTGCTGCCTGTGGTTCTGCTGCTCATGTGTCCATTGCATAATACACTATGTATGTGCATAGTAATGCTAGGTGTACCCTACAGCTTAGAAGCATGCAGTAGCCTTACCACACAGGATGTGTATTTAAAGACATCTATTGACTAGATTGAAGAAATCATAAGCAAACCTAATGTAATGAATGTCAGGTGATGTGTTGATCTCTCTCTCTCTCTCTCTCTATATATATATATATTTATATATATTTATATATATATACATATACATATACACACACACACACATACATATACACACGTGTGTGTGTGTGTGTGTGTGTGTGTGTGTGTGTGTGTGTGTGTGTGTGTGTGTGTATATATATATATATATATATATATATATATATATATATATATATATAGATGTGTGTGTATAAATGTATTTATATAATATGTACATATAAATGTATAAATACATGTTCACACAAATGCAAACACAGGTAGTCAATGTGCCTGTGACCTCACATCTCTTTTTTCCAACCACTTGTGCGCATGCCTGTGTTTGTGCCTTCTGTGTTACACATATGACGGCATCATGTGGCAATGCTTACTGGTTATTGTTTAGTATGCACTGTATTCTTAAAATGTTAGAAGGGAAAATTTCTAATACATTACTTAACTATGCTCATTCTGAGAATCACAGTGTCTCACACACCTTGAGCAGGCAACATCTACTTAGTGCGCTCACTTTGTTGACTAAACATTGTCTGTGTCACAATACATCTCTGGCATGCAGGGGCCTGCCATTGTATGAGCAGTATTATAAGTCTTCAAAATAAATATCCTGGCAACTGCATTACACCTTCAGAAGCCTAAATCTTCTGTCATACACTTCGCATGGTTAGTCATGACCCCTTTTATACCATTTCTCAACAGTGGTATAAAGATGGCAGATTGGCTGAAATGGAAGACAGCATTACCCAGAGAGAATTAGAAACACATAGATCTATTATAAATGCCACAAAAAAATATCCAATGCTTTCTACAGTAGGCTGATACGTCTTATCCTTAATTAATAAACTAGCAATTTAACAGAATAGGCTAGACTATACCAGGGCTGTTGTATATGAAAAAGACTTATTTGCAGTGGTTTTATGATAGAAGTATTATAACATTACAGTTATGCATGCAGCAGATTGAGGAAATTTGAACCAAGGAATCAAATAGCTGTAAATGGTCTCTGTTTAAACATGCTTATTTGTCATGTCTTTTAAAACACTTGTTTTAATTCATTAACTTTATGGTGCCATAGCCCAAAACAGAAACATCATAATTATAGTACTTTATAACCTTTAATGTGGTGTATTTTGCTTCAAGCATGTATCTGTATGAAGGCACAGTCATGCAGCATTTAACATTGTTGCCTGCTAGCACTTGGTTCTGTAGTCTGATTCACAGCTGGGGCTCCTGCTGTGTACAGTCTGCTTGCCCTCACTGTGTTTGTACTGGTCCCAAAGTAGGTGAATTACTGATCCTCCAAACTACAATTTGTGTGTGTCTGTCTATACCCGTATCTGTATGCCTCAGATGGACAAGCAGCCAGGATTGTTTCTCTGTCCACCAGTTGGTCTCCCTTGTGACACTGAGTATGATAAACTGTGTACCAAAAAAATGAATGAATAAAATACTTTTGCAGATCACACCAATTATAATTATATGTATAAAACAGACACAATATTTTCATGATGTTTTTCTTCAACAGTAGTGAAGTCTAATTTTATCTGTGACATTGTTTACCACTGCATGTGTTATTGGATAATCCACATTTCTTTCATTGATGATTTGGGTTGTTAATCTTATAATGTGATCTCTGCAAGCTAAAGAGCAATTCTGCAGAAATGTATGCATGTATTTCTGTATTTATTTATTTAACATTTGTTGACTGGGAAGGTCCGACTAGTACAGAGCCTATTTTCAGTGAAGGTGCGGGGAGAAATGCTTCAGATGCATGTCTATGGAAATCTTCGACATTTTGCATAAACATAAGTAAAGCGGCCTGTAACTGTATTAATAACCAACTCACTCATGAAGCTAGGCAGGCAGTAGACAAAGGGTTAAAGTAATGCAATTCATGTTATCACAGCTACCTCAATTAAAAATGTTCACCAGATGCAAGCAACCTTGAACAACATTTGCCAGTTGATAACTGGTTCTCCAAAAAGAGAGCTTTACTACCTAAGCCTTTCCAAATTTAATTTGCTGTCCAAATGCTTAATCACCAAAAATTATTATTCCCAGATTTCTCTAGTTCTCTGTTAAGTTACTGCCATTTTATAGAGTCCTGTCTGGTCAGCTCCAAACACTCTTTAATCTGTAGTTCTAAATAAGTCTATGTTGTAGGCGTACAACTTTGGAACTTCATTCCTGTGGCAATAATGAAACTGCCAGCTCTTAATGATTTTCAAGCTGCAACCTCAGATCCTAAAAGAAGAATCTATCTGCAAATGTCTAGAAGAAATGAAGTGACCTAATCCTAATCTGTAGGTTGCTAAACATTTCAGTGAGTTCAATCAGTTCATCTTTGGAATATGTTTTTATTATTATTATTATTATTATTATTATTATTATTATTATTATTATTATTATTATTATAAGGCCATGGTGGTGCAGCGGTTAGCATTGTCACCTCACAGGAAGAGGTTCTCCAGTTCGATTCTCGGGCTGGATTG
Organism: Protopterus annectens; assembly: GCF_019279795.1. Taxonomy (NCBI): domain Eukaryota; kingdom Metazoa; phylum Chordata; order Ceratodontiformes; family Protopteridae; genus Protopterus; species Protopterus annectens. The sequence goes on along the minus strand of NC_056748.1, from coordinate 835,700,461 downwards.
TTTTCTGTGCAGAGTCTTCATGTCCTACCTGTGGTCGAGTGAGTTTTAAAGACATGCAGGTAGGTGCGTGTGTATGTGTGTGCCTTCTGTGAAGGCTGGGCACTGGGCTGGCAACTCAACACTGTAAAAATACGACTGCCAATCAATCTGTGGACCAGTGATCCACTGTGGTGACCCCTAACTGGGAAAATCTGAAGGACATTGCTTTTTATTATTATTAATGTTATTTTCACTGAATATTGTGCCAGTATTATTCATTTGTTTTGTTTTTTCCCTTAATGCAAAAAAGTGTTGCTTGTCAACCTTAGTCTTTTTTGTAATTACTTTTATCCATTTTCAACTGGTACTGAACTTGGTTGGGTTTGAAAAGGGTCCTAATAGTCTATTTCATCTACCAGTAAAATAAAAAAACAGTACATAACATGATTTGTATATGTCATCACTGAAGATCTTTTCTTTTAATCTCATTTTTCCGCCTGTTTTTACCTTAGTTGACTTCATTTTCTAAGGGGTGGGAGCCTGGGTTATGGAATTCCTGACTACATGATGCAGGCTGTAAGAACTTATCTCCCCCCACTCATCAGTAAAATGCCTTAAAAGATGGTCATCACAAATGTCCACCCTTCTGTTGAGTGCCAACAACCAAGATAACATTATTGCTGTGCCTTAGTCAATCTCCAGTGAATTAGAAGGCCAGTGACCACTCAGTGTATTCCCACCACCAGCAAGTACTTTTATCAGAAGGATAAATGGATACCATGCCTGTGTGTTACACTTTGCTTTTGTTCATTTAAATCTTACTGCAGATTCTTAAAACATGCCAAGCTTTCAGCTGTATTAAGCAAGCAATAATACCTGAGCAGATGGGCAATAACAGACTGACTCAGGAGTGTTGTGATCCCCCCTGTGCATGTATTATGCAAACATACATACACACACATTTATTTATTTTTATTATTTATTTATTTACAGTTTGTTTTCCAGGATAGTCCACTGGACTACAAGGAGCCCATTTTCAATGGAGTCTTGGGGAGAAAAGCTCCAGAGAAATACACATATATAGTACAGAAAGAGCACAAATCCATAATATACATTTCAATTAAATGTTAAATACATATTTTGTAAAGTACAAACCCATATTGCACAATAAAATATTTTCATTAGGAAAATGACATCAGTTTTTTTTTAGGAATTACAATGAGGTAAGGATGTAAAACTTTAGGAGGTAGTAACAGGCAACAAAGTTTGGAAAATTACTAAGAAAGTGTGGTAGTATTAGGTTAGATGAGAGCAAAAGCCACATACACAGACACTTCAGAGTTCAGTTTTTGGACTTAAGACTGTTGCAGTGTGTTTTGAAAATGTAATCTTAGATCTGCCAATTGCCAGGATATAGATGAACACACAGCCTTTAACCACAGTTGCAAACTTCAGTAAACATTCATTTTACCATTTTAGTTGAAATCTATGAGCTTGTTTATGTCACAGCAGCTGGTAAGTCAGTCCTGGTAACTACTGCTACAGTCACTTCTGCTAGGACTTCAATTTAGGTGCATTTTGGATGTACTTCTGTTCTGTTTTCATTTTTTTAGAAGCTGCAGTTTAGGAGCATAAAACAAAGAGAGACTTAAAGAAAACATGAATTTAATTGCTGGGAATAGGAGGTCTTATTTTTTGTGGACTCTCCCTGTATATCTTTGGAAAGGTGTGTAACAGGTGGGGTTTTATTATTTACAAACCTCATTTCTAAGTATTCATGTACCTGGGATAGACACTGATTTTTCTTTTTATTAATTATATTTTACCTTTAACAAGTCATTTAATTTTTCTCTCTGTGATTATGGTTGTTGATCTAGTAATAACATACAAAAAAAAACAATATAGCTTTCAAATATGTCAATGTACTTATTTTTCATCACTTAAGGTAGAATACACCAACCTTTCTATCACATGTACTGCAGATGCTTTCTGCAATTTGAGTATTAATTTATTAAGCACTTCCAGCAGTGATCTTAAATGTTTACATACCCCTTTCCATGTTATGAATGTTAACCTTAAATTAGCCCATATCATCTGAAAGAGTTACTTGTCCAGTTAGCTCATATTACCTGAAAGGTTTGCTTGTCCGGTTAATTTACTTCATATGGGGGCTGGATCAATTGTATTTTCATTTCTGTGCAGTGCATGACCTGGTGTGTCACATTCAGCTGTAAACCCTTTGAAGTATGAATCACGGATGCCTGCACTGTATTACTCTAGTCTGTCTTTAAAGGATTAAGTTTTGAATCAAAACATTTTCCAAATATCTGGACATTATCTTTTTCCTCTAAAATATTTTTTCTGTTGAGCCATTCTGTAGCTTATAATATATACAGAACAAAATCTTCAGAAGAGTCAGTATTAAACATCAACAACTGAGCTTTTGTTCTTAATAATACTAGTGTTATAATAAAGGGAATAGCTGTTGATTTTAGAAGCATCAAAGCTTATATCACACTGCTGTTCCCATTTCAGTGATTTGATTTAATCCTTTCGAAGACTCTGAAATGTTTTCTGTCCCAGTCATCATTTTTTTCCTCTCCTGAAGGCTATATCAACATCACTTCTACGGCATAATGAATCTTGTGCCTTTGGCATTTTAATGTTGCTTGTCCTTGCATGACTAAAGAGATATACACCATCAGCTGCTCTGTGCCTTACATCTTTTGTTCCTTCACTCTGTGGAGTGAATTGAAGAAATTAGTTTCTTTTATTATATTATCATATTTCCTAACACTCACATATATAGATGTCAGTCTTTCTTAATTTAGGCATAAAATGTTTACCATTTCAGTTTCACCAATTATAAATGTTCAGACATGTATGCTTTACAGAATAACTTTTTTCAGTGTTCGTCTCTATACCAGAAGTCTTAAAAATGACTATTTATTGATGGGCATGCAGATTTTTATTTTAATTTGTTTTGAGTTTGTTGGCTAGGATTTATTTATTGAAGATATAATCCCTCTGGCTGCACTATAACATTTAAAAGAAGTCGAAATTATAATTAACTGGTAAAATCTCTTTTGATAGCTCTACTTAACCCCTTATTGGGGCATAATATTGTTTGTGCATTTTTAACCTGATTACAAGGCTGTGAAGTGTCAAAGCTTCTGGCATAGCATGCTGCTGAAAAATTATGGTCGTCAGATCCTTCCATCCATTTAAATGCCCTTTTTCTCATTTTGCATATGGGGTCGGGTATCACTGGTCTTCAGATGTTATTTAATAAAATGCTAGAACTTTAGAGAGGTTCTCTTCACTAGAGCCAGAAACAAACTGAGTAATATGGTAGTGAAGAATATGGAAAAAAAACTGAGCATTGCTTGGACAATGGTTCCAGATGGAGGGAACTAACAATAAGCAGGCAGCTGTGACCAACACATAAGCATAAAATAAATGGATAAACAACCTGTATGCAGAATGATCCCATAACAGTCCAGTACCACCAGGCTTAGCTGATACTAGATGAAGTAACCCAGTAACATTAGCTAACTTATTTAGTAGGCATTTCCCATGATGCTGTTTTCCCAAAACAGTTGAAGAATGATTATTTTTGTCTGCATATAAGCTCTGACATTATCTTTCAAACTTTCAATATAAAATGTAGCACAAATGCCTAAAACAGTACTCTATTGAAAGTCAGAACAGATCCTGATTACTACTTCCTGTCTCCTGAAGGGCTTGCTATACTTAAAGGACCACTGCGGGCAAATGATGAAGAAAGCATATATTTTTTATCTTGCCATGATTTACTACACATATCAAAGCTGCCTGCAGCAAAATAAGTACTCATTCCAAATTTTATTTTGTTTTTACTCTTGTCTGCCCTCATGGGGGCAGACATTGTGATTCCTTTGGAAAGCTAAATCTGTCCCATAATGCATAGACTGAAAACAAATAGCCCTACCATTTGTTGTCAGACTAGACTTCCATTCACTTAGAATGGACAACCTGAAAAAAAATTGCCAAATTTGAGAGTCTGCAGCTCATGTGTCATTGACTGGTATGGGTTGAGTTTTACAAATGATGTTCCTACTGATGTACTACACATTCTCTGAAAGAAACTTGCAAAAGTGTCAACATATTACTGAGATAAAAAAGAATTTTCACAAGGAGCAGTTTTGCAAGTTTCAGTTCCTTGCCAGGTTACTCCTCCCATCTACCCTCCTTCAGTGGGCTACAGTCTCACATTTCCAGCTTTACTAGATTCAACTATTTAGTCAGCTTTGCATGACAATAGGCATAAAAAAATCACAGCCTGGTGTGCCACTAAATCTGTTCCCTTGTATGTCTCTTCACTTCTGAATAGCATTTCCCAAGAATAAAAAAAAAAAAAAAAAAAAAAAAAAAGAAAAGCAAATGCATCAGTCCAAAGTTTAGGCCAGTCTATTCATTTAAAATGTGCACAGTAAAATATTCAATTTGTAATGCATTTTGGCTGCTGACATGGCTATCTTTACATAGTTATTCTCTTATAGTATAACCTGAACTTATGGTATTTAATGATAAATTTTATAACAGTTCTCAGTTTCTTAACAATGACCTCCCAAGCCTCTGATGTGACCTAGTACATTTTCTTACTATTGCTTTATCTAGTTTGACTTAGTTGTATACCTGTAGCATGTCTCTCATCCTCTCAGCAACAGACTCCTGGAGAAAACTTCCAAAGCAGATACTTGTATTGAAAGAGTAGCAGTAGCTGTAGCAGTGATACCATACTCCATAACAATGCACTCAAACATAATACTGACAAACACAGGGGAATGTATATGTCTGAATCAAGCAGTGATGAAATTGCTAGGGACTTCACTGAGCACAATTTTACTCTTAATTTCTCCATTTCATAATCCATAGCATTCGCACCACACTTACAAAGGCACACCTCCACCTTCCACAAACACAGCTACCCACACCCACACAACATACCAGTCAAATTTAAGGTTTTTCCCACCTCTCTGCAAAACACTGCTGTAATGGCTTTGGCAAACAAATGAAAATGATTGATGGGTGTTGGTTCAGAGCTCCCATCCATATCTCTCAACAGTACAGATTTTTGCAGAAAGTCCAGATTTTTTGTCTGTTTTTCATAAAATTGCAGTTTTCTGTCAAATCACTGGCAAATCATTCAACACTGAAGTCAGAAAGTTGGCAAGAATTTGATTTTCAGACTTCATGTCCTTAAAGAAAATCCACTCTAATGCAAAACCTGTTTATCAACTTTCTAAGTTTGTAAGTGCAATATTTATAAATTATCCCAATTTTTGGGCCTTTGTTTCCCATTATTTATGGCCTTGTCCAGATTTCTTGTTCTATGATGTTGAGAGGTATGCTGCCATCCCTTCCTACTGGAGCCAGTCCACTGCACTTGCATAAGTGCCCCCCCCCCCCCTCAGCAGGGCAGCAAGCAGGTATCAGTGCAAATTTGCTTTATAGTTCTTTTACACCACACACACTAACACTATATCTTGTTGTCCACGCTGTTTATTCTTTTCCTTGGTTTCGTTTCTCTTACTTGTAATGTTACTTTTACTCATTTTTTCTCTTGCCGCCCATATCTACTCTAATTATTACTTCTAACAAATACTTTTTCTCACTCTTTCTTCTCTTCCTCTCCTCCTCTTTATCCACTATTTGAACTTTTCCATTCTGACATTTGCTTTATGAGTAATAATGAACTGTCACCCTTATAATGTCAGCACATTTCAATGCTACATAATATTGTATTTAGTCTAATAATAGGTTCATAAGTAGGTACTAGGCTATCAGCCCAAGGGCCTAAGTAAGCCTAGCCAACAAGGTTCCCTGGCTTAGGCCACCCAAGAAAGTTATTTTCCTGTGCCACTGTCAAGCAGAGCCACAGACGTGATTCCCGGGGTATATTTCCTATTTCCCATCCACTCAAAGATTTTTCTTGAAGAGTGCTAATGAGGAACTTTGCTTGACATAGATGGGTAGCTTGTTCCAGAGTATGGGAAGTCTCTGGGACAGGAATCTATCCCTCCAGCATGTCCTGTTTATTGTGGTGACAAGGTTTAGGTCCCTAGAACGTGTAGCTTGGAGGGATTGGGATTTCTTTAGGTGTAGCATGTCCAGCAGCTCTGGGTTTGACATAGGTTTATATGTTAGGCAGAAATCACCTCAGAGTAGACGATATCCTATGGAGTAAAGCTGGAGTTTTTTGAGATGGTCAGTGTAGGGCATCTGTTTGCGGCCAGTAATCCTCTTTGTGAGGTACTTCTGTGGCCTTTCCAGCTGCTGCAGATGTCTTGTGAGGTACATTCCAAAAGGCGCATTGTACTCTATAATGGGTCCAATGAGTGTTGAGTAGAGGGGAACAATTACCTCTTTTTTCCTGGATGAGAACCCTTTTGTGATGAGGTATGCCATGTAGAAGGACTTCCTGACTACTGTGTTGATGTGATTATCAAAGTTGAGACTACTGCCCACCTGGGTCCCAAGGTCTCTTATCACACATTCGGTGTTAATTAGACTGCTGCCTATGTGGTAGTTCATGGGTACACAGTTTGTACCAAAGGGGATGACAGTGCACTTTTTGGCATTGAGCTTGAGGCCATGGCTCTGACAACAGGCATCTGTCTCAGTGAGACCCTTCTGTAGGATATCCACATCATTTGGGGACTTGACTATGGTTCCTAGTTTGCAGTCATCTGCAAACTTCATTAGCCAGAGGCCTTCTGTGTTAGCCTGTACTTCAGAGAAGTAGATACCAAATAGGATAGGTCCCAGGACTGAACCCTGTGGTACTCCACTTGTCACTGGTTTGATGTCAGATTTGGAGTCTGCAACTTTTACAGTGTGGGTTCTGTCAGCGAGCCAGTTGGCAACCAATCTTGTGACGTAGGGATCTATACCTAGTATAGTGAGTTTAGCTATCATTCCAGAATGGAGGATGGTGTCAAAAGCCTTGGTGAGGTCAAGATAGGCTGTGTGAACCACCTTAGCCTCATCTATGGCTTTGGTGACTGCCTCAAAGAAGTTGATTAGGTTCAGGATGCATGACCAGCCTTTCACAAATCCGAACTGGGTGGGGTCAAGAGTTTGGAGGTTACCAATGTCTTTGTTTATGAATTCCATGATGATACGTTCCATGGCCTTGCAGACCAGGCTTGTCAGGCTAATAGGGCGATAGTTCCCAGGATCAGTGGTGGCTCCCCCTTTGTAGAGTGGGATAACTGTTGCTGTGCGCCATTCAGTGGGCACAAAGCCTGATGTGAGGCTATGATTGAACATGGTGCTTAGGTGTGGAGCCAGTTCGTTCTGAAGTTCATGTAAAACGCAGCCTGGGATGTTGTCCAGCCCCATGGATGCTGTGTTTTTGGCTTTAGAGAGTGCAGCTTTTACCTGTTTAGTTGCGATTACAGGGACTCTGCATTCTTCCTGTATAGATATGGGTCCTTTAGTGTGTAAGAGGGTGGTAAAGTTAGCACTGAACCTATCTGCCAGGATGTAGACAATATCAGTTGGTTCTGTAATTTTCATGCCGTTGTGCTGTAACTTAGAGCAGATCTGGGTGTTGCCATTGAGAGTCTTGACATAGATATAGAATGCTTTGTGGCTGTCCTTAGAATCAGTGGCAATTTTATTTTCATAGCTAGCTTTGGAGGCTCTTATAAGGGATCTCAGCTTCTTACTGAGGCTGACCAGGGAGCTCCACCACTCATGGGATTTTACCCCCTTTTGCAACAGTTTCTTCCTTCTGTTGTACAGTTTGTTTATGGCAGGGGACCACCAGATTGGCTTCCTTTTTTGGGAGGATAGCTTCTTGGTTCTGTTTGGTATAACACAATCTATGCACTCATGTAAGTGTTTATAGAGTGCATTTGTGTAAGATTCAGCAGTCATAACTGTATTGTCCATCTGCATGGGTGTCATGAAGTTCGCCACTTCTGTATTAAGAAGCATGAAGTTGGCTTTGGAGAAATTTTTTTACCGTGGTTTCCTTAATGGGGGGTGGGGGTGGGATGTGGATATCTAGGGTGATTAGCTTATGGTCGGATCTGACCAACGAGGAGTTGACTTCGGGTGTGGAACACCGGTCACTCATGTTGGTAATGACTAGGTCTAGGATATTGTTGCCCTTGTGGGTTGTGGATAAGTTGATCCAGGGCACCGGAATTTATGAATTCCAGAAAGTGTTGAGAGAAGGAGTTGGCACATGAGTAGTTTTCCCAGTTAATGGTGGGGTAGTTGAAATTGCCCATTATTAGAGTTTTTGAACCCTAATATTTTCCAGTATATCAAGAAAAGAGGAGTGGGAATCCTGGGGCATGATGGGGGATCTGTAGCAAGCTACAATTTGGATTGCAGTTTTGCCCAGAGTTAGTTGCACTTGGATAACCTCGGATGCATTATGCTGAGCAACTAGCCTGAAGGTGTGGATATCCTCAATGAATATGGACACACCTCCGCCATTGGTTTTCCGGTCCAGGTTATGTGGCTGAAAAGTGTGGTATGAGTTATAGCCTGGTAGCGCGGGGGAGCTCTTTGGAGCCTTGAACCAGGTCTCAGTCACTGCACAGATATCGATGTTCTCCATTTTAAGGAGTGCCTTGTGTGAGTGCATTTTGAGATTTAGACTTCTAGCATTGAGTAGCATTACCCTCAGTTTTTGCTTGCCTGATGTTCTTTGTGTTTCACTGTTGCAGTCATTACATTTGGGTTATCCTGCTGGCAGGTTGCCCTCAGTCAGCCTGAATTCCAAAGTCTTGGGTCCTGTGTCGGTTGCTGTTGCCCCTTCCCTGACGTCAGGTGTATAAAAGATGCAGCCGACGCCATTTTCTTCAGTCTTTCTTGCCGCGTGGTGCCCGAAGCAGAAGCAGTTTGCCAGTGCCGGTCAGCCGACTCCTGAGATTTTCGTGTTCGAATTTCAGATCCAGAGTCTTCATTAAAAGCTAAGTACCCCATTGGGGAAACTTTTTTCTTGCTCCAGTCCGATGTCAGAAAAAGTTAATAATTGTATTTCTTGTGGGAAGCAAATACCTCATAAGGACTTTCATTCTTACTGTATTCCTTGCCTAGGCCCTGACCATGACGTAGCTAGTTGTCGGTTTTGTGCTAGATTTAACCAACACACTATTAAGTGTTGGTACGATTTTGCATTAAGCTATTTTGGCCGAAGATTTAATTATACAATGTTGTCGGATAGCCATCCGACAACCGGAGTTCACAAAAAATGCAAAGAAAAAGACAGGCTACAGTCCAAAACCAACGACGAGGCTTCTCCAAAGCCAGTCACCAGTTCGCCTGTTCTCAGTGAGGCGCTTTCGCAGCCCCTGACACCCGCTACTTTAGAGTTGCAGGCCACTACCGACACCCATGTGGAGTCGGCATGGCTGCTAGAAGCTCAAAGTATTGGAGCCTCGGAGACTATTCCCTCAGATGGGTCCGGAGCCACTGAGCAGGCATCGGCTTCTGAGGGTGTATTCAGCCCTAAACAATTATATATTAAAATGACTTCAGCTTCAAAGGCAAAGACTTAAAGCATCTTTAAAGACAAAGAAACAAGTTCAACAGCCTCATGGACAGGCCTCCATGCCCAAAAAACAGATGCTCAAAATGGCCGAAGACTTAATTAGCTTGATCAGGGGTTCCCATCCCTCTCCTGATAAGAGGCCTAGGCAAGAGACAGACTATGAATCTTCAGATCAGGTTTCCATTTCTTATGATTCCTCTTCTGATCAGGAATATTCTCTACCTCCCTATGAGGATTCTGATGCTGAAGAATCTATTCCTTCAGCTTCTCCTGAGGACTACTCTTTTGGGGAAACCTTGCATACCATGAGGGAGCATTTCCACTGGGAGAGCCAAGATTTTTCAGAATCTAAGAAAAGGCTCAGAGACTTCCTTTTACTACCTCAACACAGGCCTCTAGCTATTCCACCTGTGTTAGATATTGTAGATCATGTGTTTTCAGAGTCTAGTCTGACCCCTGACTCCTTACCTCCAGCTCCTGTTAAGCCGGATAGATACTACCAGGTTCCTGACTCTCACAAATTCCTTTTCAAAAACCCTGCTGCAGACCCAGAAACTTTTTCTCAGGATCCCAAGGGGGTCAAGGCTTCCACTGCAAAAAACCCTACCCCCTCTGACAGAGATTCTAGGGCACTAGACAGATGGGGAAAAAAAGATTTACACATCTGCTACCTTGGCTATAAGGGCCTTAAATTGCCAGTTTCATATGCTCAAATATCAGCACTATATCATGACACTGCTTAAACAGAAAATGTTGATAAATTCTGAATGTGCAGAAAACAAAGAAATGCAGGATTTATTGCATGCAGCTGAACAAGTTGGAAAGCATACCTTGCAATGTGATTTTGATTCTCTAGAGGCCTCCTGCAGGGCCGCTGTTACGGGTTCTTTCATTAGGAGGCATGCTTGGTTAAAGGAACAAAATCTGCCTGATCATGTCAAAGCAAAATTATTAGATGCTCCATTACAGCATGATATGCTGTTTGGTGTTAAGGCAGAAGAGGTGTTAAAGAAAATGGAGGACAAAGCTAAATCTATGCAAATGGTCAAGGAATTCTTACAGGTACAGCCTCCTAGGTTTAGCAGACACTGGCCTACAAAGAATTGGTCCTTTCCAGTGTCAGACAGACCTCAAAGGGGCAGATCGAGACACCCTAGAGGCAGATCCCAGCCACAAGGTTCGTACAGATCTAAGCAATGAGGTGCTTCTACCTCCAAAAGTGGAGAGGACAAATCACAACCATACAGGAAACAGTCCCAATGACTTCCCCCTGCCTGTACCAAGCACTTCTCTTCTGGCAGCACCCTTAGGGGGAAAACTAGCACTTTCTTCTCGAAATTGGCACATTATTACCCAGGACAAATGGGTTCTAGACATAGTGTCACAAGGCTACAAGTTTCACTTCCATACCCTGCCAAGGACAAACGGTTGGCCCGACCTGCCAAAAAATCAATGGGCAGAGGCTCAGAAACAAGTTGCATCTCTCATGCACATGGGGGCTATTCAACAAGTATCACAGCAAGAGCAGGGACAAGGATTTTACTCAAGACTGTTCTTGGTACCCAGAAAGGACAAAGCATGGAGACCAATTCTGGACCTATCTATTCTAAACACTTGCCTGGATATACCCAAATTCAAGATGTTGACCTTGAAGCAGCTTCTGCCCATGCTGGGCAGCAAGGCTTGGCTCATGACTTTAGACCTAAAAGAGGCATACCTGCATGTCCCAATCAGACAATCATGCAGAAGATACCTCAGATTCAAAGCTGGCTTGAAGCATTACCAATTCTCTGCACTGCCTTTTGGCTTATCTACTGTGCCCAGGGTCTTCACAAAGTGTCTGGCACCAGTAATTGCTTTCTGCAGACAAAGAGGAATACAGATATATCCTTACTTGGATGACTGCCTCATTCAAGCAGAGAACAAGGACATTCTACTAGAGCATCTGGCATTTGTGAAGAAACTTTTAACATGCCTAGGGTACACAGTCAACGAAAAGAAATCAAAACTAGTACCCACACAAGAGATAATATTCCTGGGTGCAAGCTTAAATACAACTGCCCAGATGACTTATCTCACGCCAGACAAACAAAGGCAACTGACTACCTATTTCAAGGAAATGGCAACAAAGGCCCAGTTATCTGCAAGAAAAATTCTGCAGGCTTTGAGCTTCATGGCATCCTGCATCCTACTAATTCCATATGCAAGACTGCATATGAGGAAACTTCAATGGTACCTAAAAAGTGTCTGGATACAACATTGCCACAGCCTGGAAACAATGATTTCTCTCATTCCCTGCCTGCAACAGGAGTTTTGATGGTGGGCAAAGGCTTGTCACCAAAGCAAGGGACAGCCATTCTCAATACCCCCAGCCAGGCAGAACCTTACGACGGATGCATCAGATTATGCCTGGGGCGCCCACATGGCAGAAAGAGGAATTCAGAGCATCTGGTCCACAAACCAAATGCATCTGCATATCAATCAAAAGGAGACGCTAGCTGTTCAAAATGCCCTGATAGCCTTCAAGGACCTAATTCATCTAGGACAACTTCTGATAAAGACAGACAACACCACGATCATGTGGTACATAAACAAGCAGGAGGGAACTCACTCGTACCTCCTTTGCAGACTAGCCATGGCTTTATGGTACACAGCATTGACTTACCAAGTTCATCTGCAGGCACAATTCCTGCCAGGAAAGTAAAATACTCTGGCAGACGAACTAAGCAGAAACCTCATGGATCCCCATGAGTGGCACCTGGATCCACAAGTCTTCAGCATGATAACAAAGAAATGGGGACGCCCGGACATAGATCTATTCACCTCCCCTCACAACAATCAACTAAAAAGATTATGCACAAGGACTTATCACAGAGAAGCATGGAAAGTGGATACCTTATCTTTCAGCTGGACAAACCTATCAGTATATGCCTTTCCTCCACTGCCTCTACTCCCCAAAGTACTCCTAAAGGTCAGACAAGAGAAACCAAAAATTATTCTGATTGCCCCAGACTGGCCACACCAGTACTGGTATCCAATCTTAAGGAACTTGTCTCAATGCCCAGCCTGGACCTTACCTCAAATACCTCATTTAATGTCCCAACAAAACAATCAGATTCTGCACAGCCAACTCAGGACCCTAAACCTGTCAGCATGGTGGATAATGTAGCCATACAAAGCACACCTCTCAGTAAAGCTGTGATGGATGTCATTTTAGAAGCCAGAAGGCCTAGTACTAGAAAATCCTATGCTGGAAAATGGAAGAGATTTTGTGCTTGGAACCAAGCTCAAGGAACTGATACAGCTGTCCAAAATATTCCTCAGATTTTGCATTACTTAACTAAGCTGCTGGACAAAGGCCTATCTTTTTCATCAATTAAAATCCATGCCTCTGCCATTTTGGCTCATTACAATACAGAGCCACCAATCTTTTCTCATCCTTTATTAAGGCAGTACCTCAGAGGAGCCAAAAATTTAAGGCCTCCAAGGAGAACACCAACACCTGCATTGGACCTCAATTGTGTCTTGGAAAAACTCACCTTACCTCCTTTTGAGCCAGCTGCTACTGCAGATATAAAGTTTTGTATCTTGGAAAACAGCTCTGCTCCTAGCAATAACTTCTGCAAGATGAGTGTCAGAGCTACAGGCTCTCATGGCTGTGGAACCCTTTATCATTTTTTATCCAGACAGGGTCTCTCTCAGGACAAACCCTACATTTATGCCTAAGGTAGTATCCAGTGTAGCCCTTAACCAAACTATTCATTTGCCAACTTTTTATCCAAATCCACAGAACAAGGGGGAGAAAATTCTGCATTCTTTGGACGTACACAGACAACTTAGATTCTACTTGGATAAAACTAAAGTCTTCAAAAAGACAGAACAATTACTAGTGGCATATGCTGCAGGATCACAAGGAAAGGCTATCTCCAAGCAGACTATTTCAAAGTGGATAGGTCACTGCATTCATTTCTGCTACTCTCAGCATGGCAAACCTGTGCCTAAAGACATTAGGCCGCATTCAACCAGAGCTGCAGCCACTTCTGCAACCTTTCTCAGGGGAGTACCAACCAAAGACATTTTAGAGGCTGCTACTTGGAGTTCAGTGCATACCTTTACAAAACATTACAATTTGCCACTTTACTCTAAATCCAGGACAGGCTTTGCCACTGCATTTCTGCAGGGCCTCATAGCCACCCCTAATGCTATTTAGTTCCATCCTCCCATCCATAGCTTTGGGAATCTATACAAATGTAATGACTGCAACAGTGAAACATGAAGAACATAGTACAGTTGTGTACACTTACCATAAATGTAGATGTTCGAGTGTATTCACTGTTGCAGTCCAGGTTACCCACCCACTACCCCCCTTATTTTTGCTGGAACTTATCTTTCCTTCTCTGATCTATACAACCTATGTGGTGTATTTGCATATAGATGAAGGTAAAGTTTATTTTGATGCATGTATGTGTTACTTACATATATTTAGCATACCCTTTTGGGGGCACCTGACATCTGGGGCAAGAAAAACTGAAGAAAATGGCATCGGCTGCATCTTTTATACCCATGACGACCTGACATCAGGGAAGGGGTGACAGCAACAGATGCAGGACCCAAGACTTTGGAATTCAGGCCGACTGAGGGCAACCTGCCAGCAGGATAACCCAAATGTAATGACTGCAACAGTGAATACACTCGAACATCTACATTTATGGTAAGTGTACACAACTGTACTTTCCTGTTATGGTGGTGAATTTGTCATTTGAACCTTGTCTAAAAAAGGCACTATAGGGGCAGCAAGAGCCTTAGCCAGTATCTGGAATCCCATGGGCAACAGGTGCAGGCCACCTCTGGCAAAGCATCGTGGTCTGTCGACCATGTCGTCACAGGCAGACAGATACTGGATTCCCCTTAGAATGACACCAGAAGCTTAGCCAATTTTTGAAGTCAATCATTTTGTCCTTGTACTGCGGTATCATTCTGGGCGATGGCAGAATGCTACTCAGGGCTAGGGTCATACCTCCCTGGGCTACAAGATTGGAGAGCTCTTCCATGTCTCTTTTCATGTAGTCCAGGGAGGTATGTCTCAGGTCATTCACACCAACATGGACAATGACAGAGTCATATTTGTATTTGTTGTTGAGTGACCTGAGTGCGTGGGTTATGTGGCGGATCCTGGCACCCGACAGGCAGCTGACAGTAACCTTCTTCTTGTTTAGCCTGGTGAATGGGACATCAGTGTGCCTGACTATAGAGTCACCTATGACTAGTGTGTTGGGTACGTTGTTTTGCCTAATATATTATATATGTTATAATATATATATATATATATATATATATATATATATATATATATATATATATATATATACAGCTATATATATATATATTTGCCCATAATATCTGAATAAGTGAGTGGGATTTTCATGACAGCATGAAGGAAACATTTTCCTTCTTTCTGTGTTTTTCTTCTTAAGTTTTGGATTTTTCTTGGTATATTGATTTTCTTAGTATATTTTATTTTTTATTTATTTTCCATTTGTTTACCAGGTATTCCGACTGGACACAATGTGGCCGTTTTCAGCGGAGGCTCGAGGAGAAAAGCTCCTGATACATAGTAAACAATTATAAAAAAATAATAAAAATAAATTGTACAAACATAGCTATTTTGCACAAAGAGCATAGAAAATATAAAAGGAGTAAACTCAGAGTTTTACAATTGATGCAGCATACAGTGGTTAGAATATTGAGAAACAATTAAACAAGATAATATACAACAAATATACAATTGCTTGAACATGAATTCAAAAAGAAGTTTCCATAGACAGGGTCATAAACTAGAAATCATAACTATATTGATACGATTTATATTGCATTTATCTTGTTTTAATGATGGTATATATGTATTATTGTACGTGTCATATGTGCACAAATATTTGTATTAATCTATGAATTTACAGTATATTGACAAAGTACTGGGTCACATCAGAGGCTTGGGAGGTCATTGTTAAGAAACTGAGAACTGTTGTAAAGCTTGGCATTGAATACCATAAGTTCAGGTTATACTATAAGAGAATAACTATGTAAAGATAACCATGTCAGCAGCCAGAACACATTATAAACTGAATGTTTTACTGTGCACATTAAGAAATGGATAGATTGGCCCAAACTCTGGACTGATATGTGTGCTTTGTTTTTTTTTTTTTATTCCTGGGGAAATGCTATTCAGAAGTGAAGAGACATTTAAGGGAACAGTTTTAGTGGTACACCAGGCTGTAATTTTTTTGATGTCTATTGTCATGCAAAGCTGACGAAATAGTTGAATCTACCCAAGCTGGAAATGTGAGACTGTAGCCCACTGAAGGAGGGGAGATGGGAGGAGTAACTTGGCCAGGAATTGAAACTTGCAAAACTGCTCCTTGTGAAAAGTCTTTTTTATCTCAATAATATGTTGACACTTTTGCAAGTTTCTTTCAGAGAATGTGTAGTACATCAATAGGAACAACATTTGTAAAACTCAGCACATACCAGTCAATGACGCATGAGCTGCAGACTCTCAAACTTGGCAATTTTTTTCACGTGGTCCATTCTAAGTGAATGGAAGTCTAGTCTAACAACAAATGGTAGGGCTATTTGTTCTCGCAGTCCGTGCATTGAGACAGATTTAGCTTTACAAAGGAATCACAAAAATGGTAAAAAAAAATAAAATTAGGAATGAGTACTTATTTTGCTGCAGACAACTTTAAGAGGTGCAGTAAATCATGGCAAGATAAAAAATATATGTTTCTTCATTGTTTGCCCATAGTGGTCCTTTAAATTCTTACAATTCATGTTTTAAGCATGTCTTTCTGTACTCCAGACCTCTAACAGGCTACTACTATACCCTACCCTACAGGGGCCTCTTCCTCCTTAGTGAATAACTTATCCTCCATTCATTCCCTTTACCCTTCATAGATACTGGAATTACCGCTGCATGTCAAATGAATGAACATCTAGGAGGTTGTGTTCAACTAAGCACAGATTACTTGGATTCTGCACAGACCATAGTATTTTAACTGTCCCATCCCTCGCTAATGTAATTAACAGCATGCTCCCACACTCTCCTATTGTATGAGCTTGTCAGCTATGCTGTTCAGCTCAAAAGCAGTGCCTAGTTTGCCAACTGGCTGGACAGGATTTCTTTCAGAGTATAATATGTAATTTTAAAAGCTATATCCTGACTTCAAGGGGACCACAAGGATCCATGCTGTACTCAAACCCCATCTCCTTAAATTTTTTTGTAATGTCTTTACCTTGGACCATCTCATGTTGCTCTGTTTGTTGATGGCATAACTTTGCCTAGCACAGAGCACTTCCCTGACCTCTAATCCCCAGCCCCAAACTTTGTTGTCAATAAGGATTTCTTTGTGATAGACAACTGAATTCAGTGCTAGCACTCTAGGTCAGTCTTGCAAATACTGATGACATGTTTAGAGATATCTATCTATCAATATATATATATATATATATATATATATCCCACAAAACCGACTTTGAAAACACCGAGCCCACAACACCGACACAACACAAAAACAACACCTCAGATACCCAACACACATAATCCTGACACTATAAAATCCCGACAAACCTCCCTAAAACAAAAAAAAGAACAACACACACAAACAGCATACAAAAGAAAAAACACAACATTCCAAATAAAACTACCAAGTTCCCCTGATTCACACCCCACCCACCATCTAAACTAGTCTAAACCCCTACCATTAAGACAAAACATACACTATAAATAAAAACCCTAGTGTCCAAACCTTTACATTTCACGTTTTTGCAGGGGGGCTGCTGCCCCGAAACCCCCTGCTACTTATAGATACCAACTCCGAGATCGCACTACAACGTCCACAAGAGCAGATTTCCTTTTCCGCTCAAGTTGGACTATTGAGCATTCAGAAGTCGGCATTCTGACATGTCGCTCATTTGACAGGTCGAGGTTTTCGGCTCAGTATTTTAAAAGTCGATCTACTGAGATTTCGGTAATCTCAGGTAGACCCATCTGTATATATAATATGTTTGTATATACACACAGACCAGGCTAAGACTTTCACTTCATGGCTTGACGTGCCCTACCTCAGCTCTATCAGATTTGAAGTACATTGGTCATAAGCAAAATCCCTGTCTTTCCTTCACTTCTTACCTTGTCCGTTTGCAAGTCAAATTGAATTCCTAGTTAAAAGGCAAATAGTGTAAATCCTGCTTCTTTGCTCTTTGATTTTTTTTTCAAAACAAAATCTACATTAGGAAAAATAGATTGTTGTTATTTCCACTGCTTATACTATAACTATTCAAACTGTCCCTTTTCTCTCCTAGTGCGATAAATTGCGAACACCTTTGAACTAAGTGTCTCTTCATTCTATTTTCACCCCCCCCCCAATGAATACCACTGCTGCACACCTTGTCTTAGAGCATCTGGCTTCCAATTTTATGATACTCAAAACTTGTGAAATCCTCCTGGCTGTACAAAGTAGTATCCCACCAGAACTCTTGTCCATCTGCTTTTACTGCTAATAGCCTACTGTCTTTCCTTGAATATGTTGTGCAAGTCTTTGAACATCAGAAAACCACATCTTTGGAAGGAGATTATCCCCATATTCAGTCTCAACCAGAATGTTCAATATTCATCGATGAACTGAAATGTCAGATATGAAAACTATTTTTTGTGGTGCTAGTTTTGGTTTTGTCAAATTAAGTCACAGCAGTACAAATGGACTACTCCTCTTAAATTTAGTTGCTTTTATGGTTCAAATTGAGTTGCATAACATAATTTGTACATATTGTTTTATTTTATTTCTATATTTATTAGGTTATATCAAAAATGGGCCTTGGAGGTCAGACTGTCAACATGATATCGTGCTGGCTAGTAGTTTACATTTCATTTTTTCAAAACATTTAATAACACTTTATAGTTCATAGCTGCAAGAACCTCCATGTTGTCTTTGCAACACAGAATGAGTTACAAGTTACACTTTACATCAAGGGGGATTTTATAATACAGTGAATGGAGATTTCCCTGCAGTCCTGTATGGAACAGACTTAAAATCATTTAAGGAACACATCTAAACTCCAGCACTGAAACTAAGTGGAAGACATAAAACATTAAATGTCCTTCTATTATCATGTTGCAGTATTCATAACCTTAGGGAGTTGCTGCCTGCAGCACTTGACATCCACCCAGTATACCAAAGTTTTAGAAGCAGGGGTACATGAGATGTTACATGCAGGGGCCATAAACTGACATTGGCTGTATCTGTGACGTCTGCACACACCCAACTCAGAACTTTTCTGCCGCAGCGAGATTCAGACATCCGACCGCCAATTCAGAAATCCGGCATTTGCTTGACATCAGACATCCGATTTTCGATTATCATTTTCCAGATAAAACATTAATTTTATGGCATTTGACTTTTTTTAGTAGAATAGACAGAAATAAAAGATAATGTATAATAAAGGATGTACATTGTCACAGAAGGTGCATCAATGAATTACTCCATTTCCTTCAACATTTTTTTTCAAGAAATCTTTTCAAGTTAATTTAAAGCGTCTCTGTGATGCACAACTCTTAATCTCAGACATGACTTTAAGTAATGTTAGGTCCACATATTATATTGTACATTTTTATTGCGTCACTTACTCCAACCAAAGAAGGGTGGTAGACTCCATGCAAGGGAATAGATCCAAACCCCACACAGGATTATAGCTGCTCGTTTCTTTGATATTACTCCAATGGATGTCAGTGGTCGAGTGATGACAAAGTACCTGTCCAAAGCTATTACCATCAAGGTGATCATGGAGGTGATGCCAAACAAGGCACCACAGAATGCATAGATCTCACAACCTGAAGAAGACAAAAATATTTGCTGGATGAAGCACAAATGAGCTATGTCCAAAATTGCTTTGTGTACAATAACTAATTGCAAACCAAGTTCAATAGTACTAGAATATGTTAGGTTAAATGCAAATATATTATAATGTTAAAAATACTGCCTAATGTCAGTCAATGTTACTGTCATCTACACAGTTTGTTGCATGTTAAGTGCTTCATTTTCTATGTAATTTCATGTTATCAGCTTCTGGATGCTAAAAGAACATTTTTAACATTCCATTTTCTGCAAGAGAGGCATCACATTCTCTGCAGCTAAAGCAACAAGTACTACATTTTAAAGTCCTAAGCCAATGTAATATTTTCTTACACTTTTAATCAGTTATTTATAAAATGACAACTTCTGCAAGACAATTTTGTGGCAAAATTGCTTATTCTTTTTTATAAAATACTTGATTCAGTGGTATCATAGAAGCATCTGATTAAAAGGTGCCATGAAAATAAATTCATAGAGGGTAAAATGGACATTTCCTACCACCAAACTAAGTTGTCCTATAAGCAGGCAACTTCTGCAGCAACCTACACAGTATGCCAGTTTTTCCAAAAGGTAACAGCGTATCTTTCAACATCTCAGCACCAAAAAATCCAAAAATGATGGGGGGCAAAGGCCCAAAAATAGGAACAGACTTTTTTAAATATTGTTCTTCTAAATTAGGAAGTTGCTAGAAAAACAGCTTTTGTACTAGTATACATTTTCTGAAGGATGCAAAGTCTGAAACTCAAATGTCTGTCATTATTTAATGAGTTCAGTCCTTATTGATTTGCCAGCAAACAAATGCCTATTTTATGAGGAACAGATCAAAAATATGAGACATAAATCTGGGCGTTCTGTGAAAATGTGGACAGTTGAGGGGTGTTGGTAACAGGAAGGAATGACAAAAGACAAGCAAGCATTGCACTTAGGGGAACAAGCAAACAGGGCTTTTGAACAAGGCTATGCATGTTGCTCAGAAGGGAGGGAGGAAAAATAATCTGAATAATCTTAAATCTATACTCATTCTTTGTCACTGTGGCTTAGAGGAATGAAGCCCTGACTATGACCCTAGCTTAATAAGTGTTTTTCATGTTGAAAGAGCAGTGGGGGTGACAGTGAGTGGCTGATGCCAGTTTGCCAATACTGAGGGGAGGAGGTGGATGGTTGTTCTGGTCAGCCAATTACTAACATGAAGACAGAAGCCTGAAGACAATGAATAGAGCCCTAGATTAGGTGCATGAGCTTGGCATACCTGTCAACTATCCAGATTTTCACAGAATGTCCAGATTTTTACCTCAGATTTTTGGCCTGTTCCTGCTAAAATGTGTTGCTTTCTGGCAAATCACTGAAGATTAAATTCACTAAATAATGCCATACATTTGGATTCAGACTTCATGTCCTTCATAAAATACATGCTAACACAAATCCTGTTATTCTAGAAACTTTGTAAGTTTATAAGAACAATATTTAAATTCTGTCCCTATTTTTGGGCCTTTGTCCCCCCATTATTTTAGGCTTTGCCCAGATTTCCTGTGCAAAGAGTTTGAGAGGTATGGAGCTTGGTCCAGCCAAGATGATGATTGTAACCATCTGCAGTGTGTGTTTATAAGCGCACACACACTTTAGGGGAGGGCACAGCTGGGGCTTCTGCAGTGAGATGGGTGTTCATGTGAAACAGAAGGGCCACAGAGTTAGTATTTAAGCAGAAAACACTATAGATGGCTACCAGAATAATGCCAATCCAACCATCTCTCATTTTTCAGAAAAAAGGCTGTGAATGGCTGTCATATTTTGAGGAGTAAGCAGGTCAATGATCACAGGGAACTGATGGCTGGCTAGAAGTGGGGAAATAAAAAAAAAAAAACTTTAGACCTCCTGAAGTGAGTCAACTGGCTAACACTGTCACTTGATTGACTTCAACTCTTTTTCTGCTCCATGCTGGGAAATACATCTGTGAATTGTAGTGGTTGAATGTTAGACTCAAAGTTAAAACTAAAAGCAATTGTTTCAAGACTTGCATAATACAGGTGTGTGAACCAGCACCATGACATAAGGATAAAGCCCAAGTAACCTGAGTTCAGTTAGGGATGCAGGTGTCTGAGGCACTGGCAATGGGAGGACGAGTTTGCCAATCTTGAAGTGAAGGGAAGGGAGTGCATACAGATGGATGTAATACAGATGGACATACTTTGCTGTTAATCTTCAGTGGAAGCTGAGAAGGGGGTTGTTGTCTTCAGGAATGTAGACACTGGCTGAGTACTGACAGAAACAGGAAAATACACCATCTCACTCATTGCATGTTTGTCTTGAGACACTACATATGTCTCCAAGGAAGGGGGGACTTATGCCAGAAAACAATCCTCCTTCACAGCAATCTGACTCTGCCATGAAGTGACTTAATCTCCTCAGCAGCTCCTAACATGGCTCCGAGAAATCCCAGGAAAGACTTGTCAAGTTTGGTATTCTGTGGGGGTGGTTTACAGAGCTCTTTTCAGTGTTTATAGAAAAGCACCTTAGACCGGTGGTGGACAGATCAAATGCTGTACTTTAGGACACAAAACAATTTTTACAGGATTTATATATGTTTATGGAAGGTTATCAAGGGACACAGGAATATATGTTCATTACCTTAGATGTGGTTTCCCTGTTTACCAGTATCCCCAATGATACTGGAGTGGAGTACCTGAGAAACTATTTACTGGAGAATAGTGAGTATGAAAAGAGATTGGTGGATTTACTCTGTTTATTTATGAAGACAATGTTGAATAACAATGTGTTTGTATTTGATGGGTTGTACTATCTTCAATGTGAGGGCGTAGCTATGGGCACTAATTGTGCTAATAGCTACGCCAACACAGTAATGTTACAATGAGAGGTAGATGTGGTGTTTAAGATGGATTTATATTTGAGATGTGTGAAATATTATCGTCGCTTTGTGGACGATATTTTTATTTTATGGGTTGGCTCGCGTATGTAGCTTAACTTGTTTATTGAGCAGTTGCATGGTACCACCACTTTTCTTATGTTTACCATGAGGTCATCTAGCACACAGATAGATTATTTGGATGTATATGTGGAGAAATCTGTAGAAGGGAGATTGGACACTAGACTATATAGGAAGGAGTGTTATAGGAACACGCTCCTTCATAGGACTAGCATGCATCCTAGGAGAACCTTTGGGAATGTTGTGAAAGGTCGGGGGATGCATGAGTCCAGGTTGAGTAAAGAGGTTTTGAGGAAGGAATGAAGATTTTGAAGCATGACTTAAAGTTTCAAGGTTATAAGGAGAGGGAGATAGTTTCTACCCTTGATGAAGTTACTAGATTGAGGGCAGACAGAGCAAGGCCATATTATTCAGGTATGACTGATAATGAGGTGAGGTATGAGGTATGAAGAAGGGGTAACAGCAAAGGGATGAGTTGATGTCCTGATATCGTATACTAGTGACATTGGGAAAGTAAAGATGGTTTTAGAAAAACACTGGCCCATCTTATTGACAGGTGATAAGGTTAGAAAACTGGTGGGTGATACACCGATCTTTCAGTATAGGAATCGGAAGAATTTGAAAAGGATGTTTTGTTATCCTAAAAGAGATCCAATGGACGTGTCTTGGGGGAACGCGTCCATGTGGAAACTGTAATTGGTGCAGTTATATAAAATGTAGTAATAGAGTCACACATCCAAGTACAGGTGAAGTATATGATTTTAAGGTTGCAGCAGACTGTACATCTAAACATGTTGTGTATTTAGGTCTATATCATATGAGCGAATCACACAAATTGCGAATGCTCATAATATTGAACGTACCGGACCTCAAAGTGCTTTTTCTGAGATCGCGGTACAGTGAAGAATGGAATATTTGCCCTTTCCTGACTGTAGTGCGATCTCGGAGTTGGGATATATATTTAGTGGGGAGCATGGAGGGTGCAGCCCCCCACAATAGGAAGTTCAATATCTGGCACATTCAATATTATGAGCGTTTGCAATTTGTGTGATTCGCTCATATGATATAGAGGGTCCCTATCAGCATCACGAATGCTGACAATATAAAATTTGATATTGTCACATCGAGAATGCCAAAAGGGCAGAACATCCAGTGGGTAAATGGAAATCTCCATAAGGGGAGATTTCCATTTACCTCAATGTAGTGCGGTCTCGGAGATGGTATATTTAAGTAGCGGGGGGGTGCAGGGGGGCTTGCCTACAGCCTTTAGTATTTTTTTGGGGGGGGTATTTTTTTATCGGGATTCGAAAATGTAATAGGTCGATCATTTCAGTTCAACATTTAGTGATTCAACCTATTACATTTTCGAAATGCTGATATAGACCCATGTATTTGGCTCAGTGTGAATGCTGCCAATATTCCTATATAGGGATGACTACTTGCATGCTAAGGGACAGTATTAAAGACCATGTTAGTAGCTTGAGAGCTAAGGATTCAGTTAGTGCCCTTTATAGATATGGTCTGGCTATTAATGGGGTGCATAAGTTTCTATTTATGGTGATTGATAAAGTGAGTCCAGGAGATAGGAAGGGGAACATCAGGAATAAGGTGGAGAGTAGTGAGCTCAGGTGGATCCTCCAACTTAGAGCAGAGAAGGGCTTTGGCCTGGGAGTTAGATGTTAATTAATGTAAAAGTATTCTTTGAATACATTTTTATATAAGAGTATAGAGTGATAGGGGTTTATAAAAGCTGTATTTGCCCGATGCATATAGTGCATATTAGTTGTTCTTATATACTAAACATCATGAATTGAAATACATGTATTTATATGTTTTAATACATATATTATATAGTAAATGGGTTAGTTGTAAATGTATTTTATGATTTTTGTTTTAGAATGTATTTTATGAATGAGTTTTTAGTGAATGTTATTTCTCGTTGAGTTTCCCTTTAAGCTATCATTTCTGTTTACTGAATGACATCAGGTTTAAGATGGGACATGTGTTTCAGGGAAGTTTCACCTGAAATATGGAGGAACAGGAGTGTTACCCTTTACTGAGATGTTACTGAATTACCCTATCTAGTGGCTAGAAAATGAATCCTGAAAAGAAAAGTCTGAATGCTGACTATGAAAGACTGGCTTATTTGTAAAAGCACTAGAAAGGTAATACATTTGTGGAAAATGTGTCCATAAAACTATTTTCTTTACAATCTTACATACCTTATCTACATCTTTCCTGTGTTATTTTCTGCCCTCCCATATAACTGTAGGGTAAGAGTAGCTTTGTTTGAGTTATATTCCATTTTTTACTTTAAATTTTACTGTTTCTTGGTAGAAAGCACAGATTGTAGGCAGGCACCCTCTAGCCTTCTCATCTGGCCTAATTATTTATAGTTGAGCCATGTTGTTAAGACACAACTAGCATCTTAGATTGACATGCACTACTATATAAAATATTTCCCCTTTTTCAAGGTTTGTTCAAGATATTTTATTTGCTGTTGGTTTATATATTGTTTATATGACTTCATAGAATTTGACTTCATTTTCTAGTTGTTCGAATTTCTGTGAGGTCATTGATTAATGATTAAGATATTTTTAAAATTCTTTAACTATTTGTCACTAACCAAGAATGAATTTGTTAAATTAATATATCATCAGTGATTTGCTGAAGCATAAATACTTTGTCCAATGCACTAACTGCTTTGTGTGTGTGTATAATTAATACATAAAATAAGTACCCTCAAGTTGAAAATGAATAATGATGACGGTGTGGGTAAACCCCATAGGGTTCTTGTGGCATATTGCAGAAGTAGATTGCCAGGCATTTCTTCCATGTAGCTACTGCTGCCCAGTTGAGCCCCAACCAGGTTTTGAACCCAGGTGTACCAGATGATTATCCTACATGTTAACCTCATTGCTATCAGGTTCGGATATAATTAATATACATACACACACACACACACACACACACACACACACACACACTTGCCCCCCTGCATAAACATAGCAAACAGTGTGTGGGATGTTATTTATAGTTGCTTTGTAGTTTTCAATGTTTTGAGATTCGATGTTATGAGTTTTAGATGTTTTGAAGTTTAGATGTTATGGTCTTGATGTTTTGAGTTTAGATGTTATGAAGAGTAGATGTTTTGATAGGTAACCCACATATACACACACACACACACACACGCGCGCACACACACACACACACACACACACACACACACACACACACATATATATGCATACATACATAACTATATACACACACACACATATATATATATATATATATATATATATCATAGGAGGTGACTAGGCTAATGGCCCTGGGGCCCTTACAAGCCTAGCCAAGAGTTTTTCCCCAAAATGAAACCTCAATCAGCACCTGTCACCCCCTGTCAATGAGGGACACAGGTGGGACCCCTGGGACAAATTTGTGGTTTCCCATCCACTCATCAAGGCTGTGCTTGAAGAGGGTCAGTGATGTACTTTGTTTGACGTGTATTTGAGTCTATTCCTGAAACTGGGCAGCCTCTGGGAAACAAATATGGCCCTCCAGCAGGTTTTGTTAATGTTGCATATTAGATTTTGGCATTCCGATCGGGTAATGCGAGAGGAGTTACACTTACGGAAATGGAGCATCTCTAGTAGGACAAGGTCCAATATTGCCCTATAGGCAAGACACAGATCACCTCTGAGCAATCTGTAGGATACCGAGTAGAGTGATAGTGATTTGAGCCTGTTCACATAGAACAGGTGTTGGAGGTAATGGATTCTCTTTGTGAGGTATTTCTGTGGCCTTTTCAGTTGGTGCAGGTGTTTGAAGAGATACATACCAAATAGGACATTATACTCAATTACTGGCCTAATGAGGGAGGAGTACAGAGAGGTAATAACCTCCTTTTTGCTGGATGCAATCCCTTTACTTATGAGATGAACCAAGTAAAAGGCTTTTCTGACCACTCCCGCTACATGATGGTTGAATGTGAGATTGTTGTCAACCTGTGTACCAAGGTCTGTCACCACAGGTTGTGTGCTTAGGGGGTTTCCATTGATGTGGTAAACAGCAGAGACTGTGTTTTTGCTGAATGATATGATAATACATTTTTTTGCATTTAACTTAAGGCCATGACTTTGGCACCAGTCATTTGTTGCTGTGAGACCCTCTTGTAGTATGTTAACATCATTTGGGGAGTCAGAGACAGCACCCCACATAAGTTGTCCACAAACTTGGTCAACCACAGGCCTTTTGTCTTTGTCTGGACCTCTGAGAAGTAGATGCCAAACAGTAAGGGTCCCAGGACAGATACCTGGGGAACACCACTTGTGACAAGTCTGCTTTCGAAGGTAGATGCACCTACTTTGACCTTGTGGGCCCTATAGGTGAGCCAGTTAGCCACCCACCTGATGAGATAGGGATTTAC
Source organism: Protopterus annectens (assembly GCF_019279795.1). Taxonomy (NCBI): domain Eukaryota; kingdom Metazoa; phylum Chordata; order Ceratodontiformes; family Protopteridae; genus Protopterus; species Protopterus annectens. The sequence goes on along the minus strand of NC_056748.1, from coordinate 835,673,651 downwards.
CCCAAGTTGTGTTAGTTTTCTAATAATACCCAAGTGGGGGATTGTGTCAAAGGCTTTAGTCAAGTCAAGGTAAGCTGCATATACTGAGTTTTTATGAGGTCCACAATAATATGCTCCATGGCCTTACAGATCAGACGTGAAGCTAATGGGGCAATAGTTTCCAGGGTCAGTAGTGGCACCACTTTTGTGCAAAGGAATGACAATGGCAGTTCTACAATCTGCTGGAATGAAGCATGTACTTAGGCTATGGTTGAATAGGGTGCTCAATGGCAAGGCTAGATCTTGCTGGAGGTGGTGCAGACTATAGCCTGGGATACTATCAGGTCCCATGGAAGCTGTGTTTTTTGCCTTGGATAGGGCCTTTAACACTTGATATATGGAGGTGTGAGGTGCAGGACAAGAATTAGGGATAGTGAATGGGCCTTTGGGGGGGCAGAAGAGTGAAGTTTGCACTGAACCTATCTCTTAGGAGGTTGGCTAAGTCAACATGATCAGTGTAAGTGGTACCATTATGAACTAATTTGGAACAAACCTGAGCTTTGCCATAGAGGTTCCTCGTGTAACTGAAAAAGGCTTGGTGATTAGGGTTTGTTTCGGAGGCTAGTTTAGATTCATAATTGGCTTTGGAGGTTTTCACTAGTGATCTAATTTGCTTATATATATATATATATATATATATATATATATATATATATATATATATATATATATATATATATATATAAGGGTCATTGTCAGAAGACTGAAAGTTCAAAAGACTAAAAATCAAAATGTCTAAAACTCAAAATATCAAAAATATTTTAATGCAGGGGGCAAGCCCCCTTCACCCTTCATGTGAGGGGCTGTGCCTCCCACACCTTCTGCTAATTATATATACCAACTCCAAGAACACACAACACTGGAGAAAGGGCAAATTCCATTTTTGATATTTTGAGTTTTAGATATATTGATTTTCAGTCTTTTGAGCTTTCAATCTTCTGAAGGGATATATATATATATATATATATATATATATATATATATATATATAGGGATTCACACGAGCTGTGATGGTCGAAAGGCTATTTTCCATTTCATGGAAGGCCAAACTGAAAATGGTCGACAACACAATAGCGAATGGTAATATGCATTTGCTGTTGGGAGGTCCACGTTCTGTTTGGAGATTGCAGTACAGTGGGAATCGAGAAATGTAACCATTTCCACACTGTAGTGATATCTCAAAGTTCGTACATATAATTAGCAGGGGGTGTGGCCATGCAAAACATTAGTTGGAAATGACTTGCAGGCAAGGTAAACTGGGTAATGTCATTTTTGTCAAACATGGACATTTTGACTTGACAATGTTTTTATTTTCAGTGATATTTTTCGAGTAAGTAACGCATTTCAGAATTTTGATAGTAAGTACATACACATATGAAGTTGGCAGATGACTGCAAACTAGGAGCCATAGTTAAGTCCCCAAATGATGTGGACATCCTACAGAAGGGCCTCGCTGAAACAGATGTCTGGTGTCAGAGCCATGGCCTCAAGCTCAGTGCCAAAAAGTGCAGTGTCATCCCCTTTGGTAAAAACTCTGTACCCATGAACTACCACATAGGCAGCAATCTACTTAACATCGAATGCGTGATAAGAGACCTTGGGACCCAGGTGAACAGTAGTCTCTCCTTTGATAGTTACATCACCACAGTAGTCAGGAAATCCTTCTATGTGGTACACCTCATCATAAAAGGGTTCTCATCCAGGAAAAGAGGTAACTGTTCCCCTCTACTCGACACTCATTAGACCCATTATAGAGTACAATGCCCCTTTTGGAATGCACCTCACAAGACATCTGCAGCAGCTGGAAAGGCCACAGAAGTACCTCACAAAGAGGATTACTGGCCTCAAACAAATGCCCTACACTGACCGCCTCAAAAAACTCCAGCTTTACTCTAACATATCGCCTACTCCGAGGTGATCGCTGCCTAACATATAAAGCTATGTCAGATCCAGAGCTGTTGGACATGCTACACCTAAAAAAATCCCAATCCCTCCGAGCTACATGCTCTAGGGACCTAAACCTTGTCACCACAATAAACAGGACATGCTGGAGGGATAGATTCCTGTCCCAGAGACTTCCCATACTCTGGAACAGGCTACCCATCTATGTCAAGCAAAGTTCTTCATGAGTGGATGGGAAATAGGAAATACACCCTGGGGATCACTTCTGTGTCTCTGCTCGACAGTGGCACAGGAAAATAACTTTCTTGGGTGGCGTAAGCCAGGGAACCATGGTGGCTAGGCTTACGTAGGCCCTTGGGCCGATAGCCTAGTACCTACCTATGAACCTATATCTGTGTGTGTGTGTGTGTGGGTGTGTGTGTGTGTGTGTGGGTGTGTGTGTGTGTGTGGATATATATATATATATATATATATATATATATATATATATATATATATATATATGTAACATGGGTCCCTAACTAAAGATCAAATGCTCAAAATAGTGTATGTTATAACATTAACACACACTTTGAAGCAGTTCTGTGTAGATCTTGGGACAGTGGGGATCAGAGAATTTACCCTTTTCCCCACTGTATTGTGATCTCAGGGTTGTTATATATAATTTGCAGGGGGGTGTGAATGGCATGGAGGGAGTTGCCCACCTAAAAAAAATGTAGATTTATTTTTATTCTATTTTGAGTTTTTGGAAATTTGATCATATGGTCTTGACCATATAAATATCGAGTTTCCGAAAACTCTGTGAAGTCACATAAACCATTCATAATACCAAATGGCCAGAGGAGCAAAATGTTTTTCTGGCTGAGAATAAGTGTGAATGCTCAGGAAAGCAATTGCTCTGTTCTTATGTGTTTCATTGTGCTTGCCTTTTTGCAAAAAAAAATATATTTTTATACATGTTTTTCGATTTTTCAGTCATTTTAGATTTGATCTAAAATTATCAATATTTTTTTATTTGTTGATTTTTTTTTTAATTTGGTAATTGATATGACCATAGCTAGAGAGATAACTAGATAGTTGAGCATATGACAACTGATATGACACTTGATCTTACAGGCAAAACATCTAAGCACAAATAATTTAACACAAATGATGAAAACGCACTAACCCAGTATAACTTAAAAAAAAAATCCTAAGAAAATTTTTTTTTTTTTTTTTTTTGCAGGTGAGCACCTAGGCTGCTTTTTTTGGAGTACATGCACATGTGAGTATTAATGGACGTAGATGTGTAAGTAGGTATGTGTTTTGCAGTGCATGCATGTGTGTGTAAGCAGTTGTGTGTTTTGGAGTTCATGTGAGTGTCAGTATTAATGAATGTAGCAGTTTAAGTAGTTGTGTGTTTTGGAGTGAATACACGTGAATATTAATGGATGTAGAGGTGTAAGGAGTCACCAGTGCAGTTGTTTAATGTGCACAAGTGATGATTCCTGCATGCAAGGAGATATCTCCCTTTTCCAAATTGACACAGGCATAGAGTCGGTATGCTATTCTAATGCAGACAGCATGTTTAAAGAAGTTGTTTTTGTTAATTCAATTTTGTTTAATTTCATTGTTTTGTGCCATAAGTGTTTTGTTGAGTCATCCTTTCTTTCTGAATTATGTGGTTTGGTAACTTTGGTTGTAGCTTGATAACTTGCTTACATACAACATAATATACATAAAGGCTGCACATCACAACATTGCAGACTTGTGTTCTTCATGTCAACAGGTGGATGATTTCCTTTCTGTTATTGATAGTACATCTAGACTTGCAAAAGATGGCTATACTTGTGCAACTGGCACAGCATGGAGAATTTTCTAAATATATTACTCACAGGGCTGAAGACAAAAATAGTATGATCACAGTGCAAATAGAGTACATTTAGTAAAGAAAGTGCCTTGTGCTAGTAAAGATCACGCAACCCCTATTACATTTTGTATAGATGACGTTTTTGTAAGTAGGGATGCAAACACACATTAGTCTGAGGATTCACTGCATTTAGGAGGAAATAAAGAAAAGGTCACAACAAATGGCTATAAAGAAAATAAACCTGAATAATGCATATAAATCTAAGCAAAGATGTACTAAACAAAAGGGCACTGATATATACCTAAATTATAGGGAATATCCATTTACCTCAGGGTTTAAATAAAACCCCTCGCAGCTAAAGCCAGAGCATATGTTCTCGACATTATATTTTTATTCAGAAAATCAAAGATGTCAGGATTCATCCATAAACGTGGCTTGTCCCAAGTGATGTACAAGCCCTCAACACTGTTTTACTACACAATTCCTGCATCAAAGCAGTAGAGGAGGCACTAACCAAATCCACTGTTGCCCTCTCCGGTAAATTAGAGCTGACTATAAAACTTCTCCAGCTACTACTGGAAAACAGTCTTTTCAAATTTAATAACAAATTATACCAGTAGACCATAGGAATTGCTATGGGAGCAGCCATGGCCCCAGCCTGGCTAATGTTGCTTAAGCAAACTGCAAGAAAAATTTAGTTTACTGCTCAAGTATTCACCAACACAAGACCTGCTACCTATGTTTCATGATGACATTTTCATTGTCTGGAATAGAGATAAAAAGTAGCTGAATGATTCTTTCCTCCCATATAGGGAGCTCAACATCCTTCCTGAAATTTACCATGAACTATAGCCAGAATATTGTACATTTTCTAGATCTCATTGTCAGCAAGAATATTGACACAGGGTCCCATTCCACTAATCTATACTGGAAACACACAGTGCTTCCTGCATGCATCTCTAGATTACCAAACACAATATCATACAGTCACAGAGAGCATGCAGGTTGCAAGGGTCTCAAAAGAACTTACAGACTTTATGTACATCCTAAATGAGCTCAGAAAAGATTTCCTAGCTAAGGGTGTGAAAGCAGGGTTATCAGTAACATACTGGAACCAAGAAAGAATTTAAAAATAGCAGAGGACCCTTTCCTGTTGTACCCAATCAGCAGATGGCACGACAACTTCAGTTTAACACACCTCAAACTTAAAACTGAAAACAGAAAAAGAAGCATGGCTGTTTACAACGGAGTGTCAAAATCTGCAGGGCCATCACTGAGAAGTGAATCATAATAGAGAATAACAGACTCATAACTAAGATCCTTGAACCAAACCCAAGTTTTATCTTTAAGAAAGGAAGAAACATCAGAACATTCCTTGAATCAAAAAACTGGGAAGAAAGGGCAGGTGCTTATAGCACATATGGGTGTGAAGCTCAGAAATGCATGTTTTGCAGCCTGATGAGTGGAATGGACCACTTCATCTGCCCTAACACAGGCCAGAAGTACCACAGCAAAGTCAGGTGACTGCAACACTGAAAGAATGGTTTACAAGCTACATCATCTGTAACATAAATATTTTTATGTGGTTAAGATGATTAATAAGCTGAAAATCCACATTTGACACCATCTGACAGACACTGGATTGAAAACCTACAGTAACATATTTGTAAATATCAACATGGACAAGGAAAGACACTCCAGCTTAAGTTTTGATATGCTGGACTGTGAATTTGTGATCCTGAATGGTAACAAAAATGCTTTCCTGAAAAAAAGGAGAATTAGAATGGCAAGTTCAACTCAAAGCATACAACACCCATGGGCTAAATGACTGCTGTTCCATTAACAGTGTCCTACAGTTATGGAGCCTAAACTGCAAACTGTTCTACTGAAAAAAAAACTCTATGGCTTATACTAGTGATCCACACACTACATCAAATTTCCATAAAAGAATAACAATTTGTGTCAAGTTTACTATATGTGGATTTCTATTGTCACTTTTTAGTCCTCTGTCATTGGTTCATCTTCCCTACAACTACTTGGGACACTTCTCTGGAATTCTGTCAGTTTTTTTTTCTTGTTTTATCTTCTGTATAACCATTTGAGAAAATTCTTCAGAATTCTGCTACAAAATTCACACTCAAAGTCTAGTGTCTGCTAGAAAAGCTGAGTAGAAGTCAAGTTTATTTTGTCCTCCTGGTGTATTCTCAGAGATTTTACTTCTTTATTATTGTTTTTTTCCTACCTCTGCCTGAAATAACATTATTATTAATCACTCTCTTTAGTGAAGTATTGTGAACTCACCTCAGTGGAATAAATACGTCTGCACAATCTGCCCATCTCATGATTCATAGGTTAACTTAGGATCTGAGGAAGCTTGCAATGAGCAAGCGATGGTGCTAACTTGGTTAACAGAACCCACAAACCAACTCTGTTAAATGATAAGGATGGTTGTTGTTTTGTTGTTCTGGCAGTTTAAAAGTACTTTAGATGATGAATAGATTTAAATATCTGTAAAGAGAAAAAACTGAAAATGACAGTGATAATCAAAATGCAATGACATGAAACTAACATCTGACTGCAGAACTTATGAGATGTTATTGTAAGATATTTGAGTGCTGTGATTATGTTTGTATTGTTATATGTCTGTATCTGGAGCTTTTCTCCCCCTGGCCTCCACCGAAAACAGGTTTTGTTGACTCATTCGGACTATCCCAGTAAAAATATATCAAATCAATAAACAAAACAAATAAATACATAAAGGTTAGCAACACAGGGTACCAAAGGTAGGACACATGGGATTACCAAGCACTTCTTGAGAACATTCCCATGCAAATGAGGATGGCTCTAACATCCTATCAGATGTCTTCATTCTGAGCAGGTAAAAGGACAATCAGGTGGAACTGGGTTGTCACACTGTGTAATACTACTCCTCTGAAACAATATTTATAGTAGCATCATGATCATAGAAAGTTTACATGTAAAAACTATATCTGTAGAAGTCTACAAGGACAAAAGTGCCTTACCCCAAGAAAATCTATAAAAGGAATGATCTGGAATCAGTCCATCTTTAAAGGAGTATTTAGAACTGTATTTACTTTGTTTTTAGAAATAAAATTATTTAGTTGAAAGAATTGCTCTAACTACTTGGACTCGCAACAATCCTCTTTTGGAATGTCATATTATAGGGAATGATAATCAGAAAGCATTCAGTCTACAGAACATGCCTTGTATTCTCCTATGAACTTATTATAAGAAGAAAGAGAAAAAAAGACAACATGGCTCATGCTATGGAAATACAAATACAGCTAGATGAGAAATGTATACTTGCAAATTATGTATAAGGTGAAAACAGATTAATAAGACTAATGTCAATGAAGAATATACTTTTGTAACAATTAAGAGACCAAAAACTGAACTAGAGGTGAAAGATTCTTCAGCTGAAGTCAGAAATGATATATTAGTAATTAGAAATTCAGTTATTAAAGAAATGCATTTGCAGTGATAATGCATATTGAATAGTATTATGACTGCTAGGGGCAAAAACACAGGAAGAGAGAAGGATCTGAATGTAAAGATGTGTCCAGCTGTTTTTATTCATACTGGATCAAATGGTGTAATCTTTAAGGACTTATTAACTTTGTAGAGATTTTACAGTCCCCTTAGATAATAAAGGTTGTACAGATGTTAGGACGTATTCTACCCAAATCATACATAGAAAGGAGTGCCAGGTCAGAATAAATGAATACATATATATATATATATATATATATATATATATATATATATATATATATATATGGGATCCCTTTAGAATCTTGAAAAACTGAAACATCGAATTTCAGTTTTTCAAAATTCTAAGCCCGAAAGCTTGAAATCACGAAACACCAGAAGCGCAAAATTCAAAATCCCGAAGTTCGGTGCTTCTGGTGTTGCGGTGTATGAATAGATGTAAGTGCAGGTAAGTCTGTATGAGTGTGTAGGTTATGGGCTGTAGTGTATGTTAGTGTGTGTTTTGGTTGTGATGTGTGTGTGCAAGGGGCTGTGACATGTGTGGGTGTGAGTTACCTTTGTCTGTGTGATTGTGCGGTCTTGGAGTTAGAATATATAAGTAGGGGAGTGTGGGGGGATTGTATGTTTGATTGTGGGGAGAGAGTGTGTGTATGTATGTGTTGTGTTTGTAGTGTATGTTCAGGATTTTAAGTTTTGCGCTTGTGGTGTTTCGGGTTTGTAAGGTTTCGGGATTTGAATTTCGGAAAACTAAAATTCGGTATTTCAGTTTTTCAAGATTCTCAAGTGAATCCATATATATATATATATATATATATATATATATATATATATATATATTTTTTTTTTTTGACATATATCTACATGAAAAATGACTCATTTTAATAAGTGTGAATGTATAGAACATCCATGCCTAATTTTAGACATACATGTATTTAGATATGATGGAATCCACTTGTCAAAGCAAGAGAAGAGACTTTTTGATGTAGCTATGTATTTGATGTATTTGTATTTGAATACATGACAGAATTTTTGACAGGTTTGAAATTTAACAGTTCACATGTAGCAAAATGTGAGTTATGCTAGGAAAGCCTGAACATGAGAATGTCTAGGAACCAATATGCTGAAAACTAGTGCTCAAAACTGAAAAGGACACACAAACTGCATTTTTACTTGAGGGGGCAAACCCTATCTTCATCCTTGTGTAGGAACATGGCCACTACACCCCCAAAACGTATATATCCCAACTATACTGCTGCACCAATTTGAAGAAGATATTAATCACCACCCCAAAAAAAATGAATTCCAGTGCCCACTTATCACACTAACAGTGATTTCCTATGGAAAATGACAATCATCATTGTGTCCTAAACAATCTCGCCTTTAAGGCAACAGATGCTCTTTGTATTTTAGCTTTGGCAAATGTAGGTGCATCAACTCACAACGAACCACAATGTCCAATCCAGTAACAATAAAGGCTCTCCTCCGCATACACGCACAATTCCACCAGGTTACTTCTCCAAAAGTAATAGTAATCCAAAAAACGGAAAACGCTGGATAACATTTTGTATTTTATTGTATAAACACACAAATCAAACAACCTGATTAAGCGCTTTCATCTCCTGCACGGAGACTTCATCAGAATCAGTTTGAAACAGTAAATTCTCCATTTAAATACAATCAGTTAATTAATCAATTGTATTCAATTATTACTTTATTGGCTGGCGATTCCAAAATGTTTATAAGACATATAAATTGATGGTAATACGCAGGAAAAAAAGCAGTAAATAATTAATTACATTCTGGTGATATGATGTTTTATGTTTAAAAATATTTAAAAATAATATCAAGCATATGCATATGTATATAAATGTAAATATAAATATATATAAATAAATAAATACACGTAAAAATGTATATAAAATATATATAAAAAATATATATAAAAATATATGAAATGTTGGTTTCCACTAAAAATATTTGTATAAAACATGTTAATATTAAAATTTGGCTTATATAAAATATAAATATAAATAGTTTAATACATAGTGTTTATATGTTTTTGTGTTTAATATTGTTAATAAGTAATATGGGATGTTGTTCTGTCAAGGGGTTGTAACTTATGACTAAAATTGTCTTTTTCGGTCTTCTGCAAGTAATTTGAGGGCTGGGCTAATGGAAATATGGTCATTTAAACCATATATACCACAAACGTCTAACCTTAACTGCCAAATCATCTCTCTAAATTCCAGTTTGGTTTCCCAGTCACCACCTCTATCTGGGAAAACAACTTCTTCCACAACCCAAAATTTAAAATCAGCTTCTTCACAATTCTGTGTATGCCTAAATAAAGCATTATTGTCATTCTTTTTGGTAATATCCTGTATATGCTCATATATTCGTGTTCTTAAATTACGTTCTGTTTTACCAATGTAATATTTAAAACATTTCTTGCAATAACAGATATATACAACCCCTTTTGTGTAACAACTATAATATTTATTTCCTTTTAGTGTCACATTAATATTGGGCAAATCCAAATCTTTAGTTCCCGCTATAAATGGACATTGTGCACATCTACCACATTTAAAGTGATTGTGCGGTCTCGGAGTTAGAATATATAAGTAGGAGAGTGTGGAGGGATTGTATGTTTGATTGTGGGGAGAGAGTGTGTGTATGTGTGTATTGTGTTTGTAGTGTATGTTCAGGATTTTAAGTTTTGTGCTTGTGGTGTTTCGGGTTTGTAAGGTTTCGGGATTTGAATTTCGGAAAACTAAAATTCGGTATTTCTGTTTTTCAAGATTCTCAAGTGAATCCATATATATATATATATATATATATATATTTTTTTTTTGACATATATCTACATGAAAAATGACTCATTTTAATAACTGTGAATGTATAGAACATCCATGCCTAATTTTAGACATACATGTATTTAGATATGATGGAATCCACTTGTCAAAGCAAGAAAAGAGACTTTTTGATGTAGCTATATTACAGTATTTGAATACATGACAGAATTTTTGACAGGTTTGAAATTTAACAGTTCACATGTAGCAAAATGTGAGTTATGCTAGGAAAGCCTGAACATGAGAATGTCTAGGAACCAATATGCTGAAAACTAGTGCTCAAAACTGAAAAGGACACACAAACTGCATTTTTACTTGAGGGGGCAAACCCTATCTTCATCCTTATGTAGGAACAGGGCCACTACACCCCCAAAACGTATATATCCCAACTATACTGCTGCACCAATTTGAAGAAGATATTAATCATCCCCCCCAAAAAAAAAAAAAAATGAATTCCAGTGCCCACTTATCACACTAACAGTGATTTCCTATGGAAAATGACAATCATCATTGTGTCCTAAACAATCTCGTCTTTAAGGCAACAGATGCTCTTTGTATTTTAGCTTTGCCAAATGTAGGTGCATCCCAAACTTGATTTATCTGTGTTGACTGTTAATGCAAGGTGCATTTGTGAAACATGATTAAAGAACAATGATTGGAAACCAGTTTTATAAGAATATATATATATTTTTTACTTTAACAGACATTCTAGCAAAAAATTAGTTGGAAGTATTATGATAAAGATTAAAGATTGTCATGACACCTGTGATTCTTATATATTTGATTATAATACCAATAATGTAGATTACATAACTGTGACAGCAAAAACAACCCTGAAACAAATCACAGTTGTTGGAGTGTACAGACTACCAAATACTAGTGTAGATGATGTAGAAGAACTCATATATTTCTGGCATGAAACACAAAAAGGAAAAATGATAACTGGCAGGGACTTGGATTTACCAGATACTTATTGGAATAATATAGATTCTGTAACATTAGTATGGAAATTATTTACAACATTCTGTGCGGACTCTGCATATTTTCCCTGCAGTCACATGGGTTTCTTCCAGGTGATCCGGTTTCCTCCCACATTCCGAAGACATGCAGTAGGTGGATTGGATACTCTAAATTGCCAGTAGGTGCAAGTGTGTGTGCGAATGAGTGGTATGGATGAACTACTGCAGCAGGGCTAGCCACCTGGCAGTGTAAACCTTGCTCAGGATTATTGTCACTGTTAAAAATGACACCCCAACCCCATGTGCAAAATGGGAAAAAGGGGTTGAGGATTATGGAGGTGTACAGGAGCAACAATTGTCACAGACTGTAAACCAGCTTACCAGGGACAGAACATGCTGGATATTGTCTGTGCTCCTAAGGAGATGATTCTAAATTCATGTCAAGGTTTGACAACTTTGATGTACTTTTAACATAGGATTATAAAATTTAAAATACTGCTAGATAATTCTGCCTTAATGAAATCTGAACCATTGCAAAGAAGATTAATAACAGATTATATGGAAGCAAAACAGTCAGTGTGTAAAACTAACTGGACTGATGCGTTCATTGGAAAGATGGCAGAAAGAACATACATTTTGAAATAGAATTGTCTGACTATAAAAATTGAAAAATATTTAATATTAGGTTCTAGTCAAACTAGATCAAGAGGATATATTTCCAAAAGAACAAAATACTTAATTAAGATGGGATAAATAAACAAGAAATGAAGAGGTCAAGCCATAACTTAGAAAATTGTAATAAATAAACTGGACAGGCAAACTGAAAACAGTATGCTAGACAATCAGGAAACATTTCAGGATAATTTATGCAAAGATATTGAGCATAATAAGACACCATTTTATACGTAATTAAATGTGGTCTGAGTGAAGAAATACAAAAAGATAAACTGTGTGTAGATTCTAAAACAACTTCTTATAACAACACATTGTAGATATTTTTACAAAATCTTATACAAAACAGTTTGTACAAAATAGGGAGGTGATGTATAATAGTAACATCCAGATTACTTCAGATACTGAAATTAATTCTTTATGTTGAAAAGGTACTAATCAAATTGCATCCTAGTAAAACACAGGGTAGAGACAAATTAGTAACTATGACCTCAGTGTGAACTTACAGTACCATTACATCTGTTATTCACTAGATCATTTAAGTCTGGAGAAACTCCTCAAGATTGAAGACGTGTGCTTGTTAAATCCATGTTTAAGGGAAAGAGGAATCCAGGGTCATATAGACAGTCTACTTTCTTGTTTTAAACATAATGGAGATTGTTATTTTGGCAAATTATTGTAAGAAATGGAAAGTTTGAGACTTGAAAGCATATGTCAGCATGGGAGTTACATTCATTTGATCATCGGTTCACTTTACTAACAAAGAAAAGGGGTGGTTCATTTAATCTAATGGTCATTTGATAGACACTTATTTTCTTTTTTTTAATTTCTCCAAGTCTTTTGGGTTTCTAATACCATGATGAGAATGGACCCCATTCCTAAGTCAAAGTATGATTAAAGTTCATGAAATTAGTATTGTTTCAGTCTTTGATGTTAGGCAGAAGTGCTCTTTACAGCACCTGCAATGTGCCCAGTAATGACTCCTGCAATTCGTATGGAGTTACATGTATCAATAAATTATCTAAATACAATTGCAAATTCCTTTTCATAAGACCCGTTGCTCCTACTGCTACTGGAACTGTTTGGGTATGTTTCTTCCACATTTCTCTCATTTCTGCCTGCAAATCCTGATATTTTATGACTTTGTGTCTCTCTATGCATAAGACATTGTAGTCACTGCGTGTAGCAATTTCAGTGATCAATGCTACTTTTGTCTTCTTTCATGGACCACTATATCTGCTTTTCTCACATCTGTCTTTTAAACTGTTGGTAATGGGTGATCCCATATGATGTAGACGTCACTATTTTCTATGACACTTTGTGGCTCAAGTTTCCAGTGTTTTTCAGCTACTTTAATATTATAATGTTTGCACAATCCCCAGTGCAACAGTCTTGCCACATTATTATGCCTTTCAGTGTACAGTCTCTGCCATTAGTATGTCACAGCCAGCAACAAGGTGTGCAAGTGTTTCCATTTCTGTTTTACAAAACCTTCATTTGTCTCTTTCTTCCACATGTTCAATGGACTTTGTAAACCAACATGAAAGTAGTCCACTATCTCGGGCCACCAATATTAACCTTTCATCTTTTGGTTTGAATTTGTTTCTCCTTAACTATTTCTGCGTTCGATCCTGATCAACATGGGGTTGTTCCAGGAGTTTTCTACACTCGCAACTATATTTATGCATTTTCCACATTTCTTGCCTTCTCATCTGATCCTCACCTTATATTGTTTCTTTTGTTTTTATTATACTGAAAGGTATGAAATGATGTATAAAATGACTGTTGGTGTCGTTTTGAAGAATAAGGAACTACAATAGAAGCTAGTGTTGAGTATTTTTGCCATGATAATTTCATCTGCTATGTTGTTCCTCCATGTCTATGCGTTTATGTGCACCTGCAGTAATTCGCTGTGTAAGGAATATTCTTTTTCTTTTTTCTCTGTGGTTGAGACTATGGAATTTATCTATTTATGTTAGGGGTTGTAGGGGTGCAGGGGACTTGCCCCCTGAAAAAAGCTTTTGGAGGTATATTTATTGTACATGAAATTGTCAATGAAATGAGTTTTAGATTAAATGAAGCACTTTTTTTATTGTCAATTAAGTGAAATGGTGATGTTGTAAATATAATCCAGTATGCATATGTTGTTAAAAATAGTTCTATAACTCCCTGAAACATAATGTTCTATAATTAAATAATAGCAGCTATAAAAGAAAAAGTGCATTGTGACATGAGTTATGTAAACCTTCCCCCAGACTTTGATAGGGTCATACATAAAATGCAGATCAATAAATTAGAATAAATTGATATTAATCTAAACTTGAAAAGATGGATAGCTGCATGTTTTACAAATAGGGCATGGCAGATGAAATTCTAGGTTACAGTCAAGGTTTTCCAGAATGCTGTGTCCTGGGCCCATACTTGTTTAGGTTGCATCTTTCTGAATTATCTTTTTTAATTTTGAGATGTTTTACAGTCTGTAGTACACAGATGATACAAAAATAACCACAAAACAACTTGACAAAATTGACCAGTTAGACACATGAGAATAATATGATAATAAATGGATGGATGGATGAAATACACTAAAACTAAGCATATGAGATTTGAGAGAGATAGATTGAAGGGGGGACTATTTAATACAGCACACAGTGATTGAAACTGTGGATTCATTTAAGGACCTGGGTATTGGGTATATTGAAAGATCCAGCTCTAAGTGTTCCTGATCATATTAACCAGTTGGTTAATGATAGAAAAGTATTGACTGTATACAGTTTTATAAACTCTTGGAGTCTGGAAATGATGAAGTCATTGTTTATAAGTTATAGTAGACCCAAAGTAGAGCATAGAATATTATTATAAAAACTTTATAAGGAAACTAGCATGAATAAATTAGAAAGGTTCAGTAGCATTATACAAGGGGCATCCATAATATGAACGTTTAAGTTATTATTAAAGATTAAAATATCTGAACTTATATGGTGTCTCATAAAGACATTTTTTGAGGCTTTATTCAAGTATATAGGGCATTTAGAGACAACTCCCTCTAGGAATGTCTGGGATTATCAATGGGTAGAGGAGAAGCAGTGGACAACCTGTGCATAGATTATATAGGAATGAGAGCTATACTTATTGATTCTACAAGAGAGTATCCGAAGCCTGGAATACACTACCCAGTTATATTAATGCAAGCACTAGTTCAGATATTTTAGAAACAGCTTGGACACTTATTGTGGGTACGGCCATTTTGGTAAATTGGCAGGCTAGAATGATATTGTTGCCCATGCCTGAAATATTTCTATCTATCTAACTGTGATTCTTTTAGCAATTACCTAGAAAGTATTCTGCCTGAGTCTTCCACTCCCATGCAAGGTCTGCTTGAAAAGCAACTATTAATTGAATGTTTAACAAAAATAATCCATCAGGATGAATGCTGTTTATTAAAGAAGTAGCAGTAGTTTTTGTTGTGTTACCTGAAAAGCTTGCTGAAACTAAAGAATTAGTAGACCGTTGTGACCATATAGAAATTTCCTCTAGGGTCCTTATGGCAGCAAAAAGGGTTTATTCTGAGGAACTGTTCAAGTCTTGTGCCATACAGCACTGTGTTCTGTAAAATGGTCCTTGTGCAAGGAAAATGAGTTATACTGAAGTTTTTTTTCTGATGGGTATTTTCCTGTGAAACCAAAGCCTTGTATGTATTGAAATGTGGCTGCTAAATTCCCAACAAAACAAATCTGAGGTCTTGGTGAGATTTGCAACAACTGGCCAGCACCTGCTTAATCTGCAAAAACAAATTTCCGCAATTGTGAACCAGTAGCCCATATTGGTCAGAGTGCCACACACTGGTGGCCTTATAAAGGAAATAAACAAAGAAGATGATGCAAAGGCCTTTCTGATATCCTTCAAAATGTGTACAGCTTTAAAGAAGTGGTCCCAGGCTAAGTAGGTCAGAATTTAGTCATCACACTTAACTGGTGACTCAGTGAATGCATATACAGACTTAGAAAAATATTGGCAAGAGCTATAGCTTCACCTGATGTGCAGTTCCTTAAGTTTCACAGCCGGAAATTCAGTATGGGTAGAGTGTTAAGGTCACAAATGACTAACTTCATTCATATTTTAAAACAGTGGATAGAACCTTATGCAAATAATGTAAGCAAAATGTTAGACATCCCTGGCAATTTAAGAATGCAAATTTTCCAGAGTGACCCTAAGTCTTCTGAACAGATAATTGTTTTACTAGAACATTTATCATTAACTGAACTTGAAATTCCTGAGTGAGACTTGCATGCTCCAAGGGCTAATAACAAGCCTTTGCTTGCATGCAAGTTAAAACCATATTCATCTGAATTGGTTTGATTTAAAAGTTCTAGAAAAAGGGCATAAAGCCAAGTACTACACAGTAAGTGACAACAGTAATACAGATGTAAAATAACTAATACTAACCAAAAATTTGAAGCTAAAAGCATGCATGTGGAAAGTCGACTTATGGAATGTGATATTGCTTTATGTACTAGTAGTGTAGCACCTGCTTTTTTTCACTGTACTAAAATTCAACATTGTGGTTGAGGGAAAATAAATGCAAGGTTTGCAAATATTCAAGGAGCATAATTACATGTGTTAAATCACAGGATGTGCACAAGCATAAAACAAATATTACTGTAAGTAGAATATTGCAATGATATGTGTACAGAGAGAGCAGCTGGCATAATAGTTAAGGTCTTTACCTCCCATGCACAAGGTATAAGGTTCAATCCTGACCTCTGCCCAATGCCTGTTTGGAGTTTCCATGTTCTGTAGGAAAAAGAGTTGTACAGACCAACTGTTTTGGGCATCTACAGTGGTGGGATCCTCAAGATAGAAGAGCAGGGATCACAGACTGTGTAAAATATGGCTCAAGGTGATTCGGTCATGTTGACTAATGATACCCATATATAATAAGTTGATCCCAGATAAGTAGGTTGAGGACTCGGCCTATTCTGACCTACGCCTACGATATGCCCTTATGCTTCTATTACCTATGCTAATGGACATCAAACTCCTGTCAAATGCTAATGGTGGGAGGGGTGTATGTGCCCCTACTGGCCAGTCACAAGATCACATATATACTCAGGTAGACTTCCCCCTAGTAAGGAAAGGGAACTGGGGTAGAATCCGTGATTGCAAAGTCATCCCCAGTGAAACAGTTCCCACAATTAGCTGCAATCAATGGTCAGAAAAGGCTCTAAGGTCAACAGATACCAGGCTGAAGACTTGGAAGTTGACTGGAGAGAAAGTACAACATTTCAAGGAATTAAGTAAAATAAAACTATATACCATCCAAGCACGGCCAATAAAACAAAAATGTTAATGGATGTTAGTGCTTTCATGCTACTAAAACACACTTCTTCAGACATAATAAAACACACAAAACCCATTCCATATATACTTAAACAAATCAAAAATCAACAATTAAATAATTAAACAATTAATAAATCAATGCCATAGTTTATGTGCTTTCAATGAAGGTTTTAAAGGTACATTTACATTTAAACCAGGAGCCCTATGTGCCTGTAAGGTAGTGATCCATCTAACCTCAGCTACCTCTACTTTAATTACAATATCACTACCTCTAGGGTTCTTACCAACCACCTGTAACACTAAGAAGCTAGAATCATGGTCACTAAAGTCTACAAAGTGCCTATATAGAGCACTGCTAAGACCTCCATTACTAATGTACCTGATATGCTCCAAGATATGCTCTTTAAGCATATGATTTGTTTTCCCTACATAAAAATATGTACAAAGATTACAGTGAGCCAAATAAACCAAATTACTATTATTACAATCTGCATAAAGACGAGATGGAAACCTATATCCATTACAAGGGTGTACAAAGGTCTTCTTGCCAGATATATGATTGCAAGCTGTACAGGACCCACATAGAAATGTTCCCATTCCCCTATCATTGTCAAATAGTTCTTTCCTCTTAGGTCCATAACAAAGCTGACATTTAAGGTAAAGACTGTTTAAAAAAATGGGATGAGGACCAACTACCTGACTAATCTGATCATCTGATAAAAGAATAGTCCAGTTTGTATGTACAATTTCACAAATCCTTCCTATATCATTCATATAGGTCAAAACCACCCTAGTTTTATCATCTCTACATCTATTGTTCTTAACTTTGTGGGCTCTTTCAGAGACATATGGTCTTGCTATGTTCCTGCATGCTTCACTAACATCACTAGCTAAACTATTCAGTTCACACCTAGAATACCCCCTAGCAACAAAACCATCTACCATCTCATGTAAGGTTTCATCAAACTTCCTATCTTCTGTATGTAGCTTAGATAATCTCAACACTTGACTCTTAGGTATACTATGATAAACGTGTGGGATGCATGTTGGTACGATGCAAGAGATTATTACGCCAACAATATTTCTTGTATAACCTGGTCTCAAGGGTCCCATCGACTTTAATCAAGTGAACATCTAAAAAATCTATAGCATCGAAAGCTACCTTCTGGCTAAATCCCAAAAACTTTGTCGTACTCTCAAGATACTGTACAATCTGGTCAATCAACTCAACAGGTCCATCCCACAAAAGAAATGTCATCCATGAATCACTTAAAAATGTTTAAATAAGTCAAAAATCTATGAGAACTCAGAACAGATTGTTCTTCCCAATAAGCCATAACCATATTGGCGTAGCTATTGGCACAAGCAGTCCCATAGCCACACCAATCTTCTGTAAATAAACAGAATCAGCAAACATGAATGCATTGTTCTCTAATACTAAATCTAAAAGAGAACAGATCAAATATATCTTATCATAGGAATATGAACTTTGTCTATGAAGATATAATCTAACAAATTCAACACCCTATAAATTAGGGATGACAGTAAAAAGTGTGCACACATCTAGAGTCACTAGAAAGCATTTAGACACATCAAACTGAAATATACAGTCATATAAAGTCTCAAGAAAATGTTATGTGTCTTTTAAAATGAAAGAGGTGCTATCAACAACAGGACTAGGATTGTGTTCGACAAATATAGACAAAGGTTCAGTCAACCAACCTGTTACCGACACTATAGGTTATAAGGGAGAGTCACTCATATTTTTGTGAAACTTTGGAAGACCATGAAACATAGGTAGTAAAGGTGTGTCAACAGCAGAAATAAATATAAATCATAATCTATTAACCTGTTCATTAACAAATCATAAAGCTCACTATGTAAATGACTAACCATTCTATTAACCATAGAGGTGGTGATATTCAAATACACTTCAGGGTCAGAAAGCATTCTATGTTTTTTGTGTGTTTTATTATGCCTGAAGAAGTGCATTTTAGTAGCATGAAAGTGCTAACATCCATTAAACATTTTTGTTTTACTGACCGTGTTTGGGTGGTGTATATTTTTATTTTACTTTTGGACTGTTTTTGATGCACCTATCCTTCATTCACTGGACTGGTTTTGTTTTTTAGTTCAAGGAATTACTCAGGACTCTAGCACCCCAAGAAGAGGCAGAAGTAGTTGGCTGCAAAACAGCATAAGGACTACAGAACAGATATGTGGCTGAGTCAGGTATGGAAATAAGGTAAGTAAGCAAAGCTGGTGGTGGAATGCAGAAGTCCAGGAAGTCATATAATGAAAGGAGTAGTGCAGGAAAAAAGTAAGAGACAGAAAAGACTGAGCAGGCTAGGAAGGAATATTGGTCGGTTAACAAAGAAGCTACGAAAGGAGTTGCAATAGCAAAGAATAGGGCATCGGAGGCACTCTACCAGCTTCTGGAAATTGACTCAGTAGGGGACACAAAGAAACTATGGCTGTCAAACAGATGAGGTGGTTGACAGATTTAATAACATTTAAAGTCTGTGTTACAGAAGGTCATAGAAGTGGATGGAACACTTTAGACTCTTCTTTGTTGTAGGTAAAGCACTCCAAGCTTCAATGGGATTCACCCTATTTAAACTGCAGTATGGAAGACATCTCCAAGTCTTGCTAGGCATAACAAAAGAACCATGGGAGGATGAAATCCCACTTTTTAACAGTATGATAAGGCATTTTTCATGCCAGAAGGACAGGTTAAGAATTATAATGCCTATAGTAAAGAAAGTAAGGCTAGAGCCAATGGGATGCAACAGAGACCATGTAATAGAAATGCGTATCTCAGTGAATTTAAACCAGGAGCTATTATACACTGCTGACAACTTAAGTGTTAAGGACCTTTTAAACTCATAGAAGTAAATAAAGTAAATTATAAGATGAGACACCTGGGAAAAGGAAAGCAGCACAGTTATAGCACATAAATGTTATGAAATCTTGGAGAGAAATGGAAGTTTCTGTAGTAAAACTGTTTTCAGAATTTAGCACCACCACAAAATGTCCTGAAGTTAAAACAGGGCAGATATTATTATTGTTTCAGTAACAAGAAGTGAATTTTTTTCAAAGGAACATGAGCATATTCTCAGAGTTGCCTAGCAGGACCAGTATAATCTGGCACAACATAGAAACAATGCTTAGTGAGAAAGTACATTTGAAATCATCTTAAAAAGATGTAATTAGACACCAGGAGCACCACAAACTTGCAGACTGAAAAGTTTATTACACATTCAAAATAAAACGCTTAACTTGTTCACTGCATTTTTTGTTCAATGTTAGAACTTCATCAGATTAATTAACAATATTTCCATCATCCATTATATACTCTTCTTATAGTTAATTAGCCAATTACAGAACTCAAATTCTACCAAGACAACAGTCCAAAAACCTATCACTTAAAAGTTATTAATAACTATTTTAACTACTATTCTCTACACTAAAATAAATCAAACATAAAACAATAATAACAATACATTTAAAAAAACTTTTGATACACACATTATTATTATATATGAGATGGAATGGAAGGAACTAAACCTCTTAGTACTCTCGAGTGTCTACTTATTCAAACCCTTTCACACTAAAAAATGTATTTTGAATAAAAATGTGTTATGAATAAAAATGTTAAATAAAACACAGTACAGTTTAACAAACAATCCTAACATCAAGGGATTACATATGTTGTGCTAAAACATTAAAAAGTACATAAATACTTAAAATAACATATTGTAACATAAATATTTTAATTTTTTAAAAAATAATCAATAAGGAATATCTTATATACAACATACCTGTCCTATATTAATCACAATCTAGTGGCTCTTAACTTAAGCACTGGCACCAGGGAAACATGTTCATTTAATCCTGGCCACCTACATGCTTCCAATATTAGCTGCCAATAAACTTCTCTAAATTCTGTTCTTGCCTCCCAATTGCCCCCTCTAATGTCATGTGGTATTTCTTTAAGCACAAAGAATACAAACTTCACTTCCTTGCAAGTCTTAGTATGTTTAAATAATACATTGTTAAAATCTTGTTTCCGGATGTCATATAAATGTTCAGAAATCCTTCTGTTAAAGGTTCTTTTCGAATTCCCTACATAGAAGGCAGAACATTTTTTACATTCGGCTAAATACACAATCCTTTACTATCACAATTTGAAAACTGCTTACTGATTATTAACCTATCCCTACTAACCAAATATAGTTTATCCGCATTTTTAATATATGAACATTGTGCACCACATCTGCAAAGTCCCATTCCTTTTATGCCTCTCTCTGCAAATTGGGGGTCTATTTTCCAAAATATTTTTTATATTTTTTATATTACATTACATTTGAAATAATATCAGATACCAGAGTCCTAATTCCAAGCAGTAAAGAAATAGGTACTGAAAATGTTAAATTAAGAGTAAAAGAAAAATCTTAGAGTGAGTGGAATAGTCTTATAGTACTGGTTCCCATACCCAATGGGCCAATAAATTGAATAACTTGAGAAAAATTAATTCACATCTCATGCCATAAATGGATTCACTGACTGAAAGATTAAGCAAGATTATGTTTATGTCCTCAGTGGACCTATCAAAAGTCAAATGGAAAATTCTATTTGCCACAGAAGCTAAGAAAAAATGTCATTCTCTAGACCAAATAGACTATTCTATTATTGAGTCCTGCTTTTTGATCTCCAAAGAACACCTGTCCCATTTCAGAGTCTAAAGGACATGATTCTAAAACCTCATACCTGATATGCTGCAGCCTACCATGATGACATGGTATTTTTCTCCTAAGGAAAATCCATCTTTTTAAAGTCAAAACTATTGTGAATTCCAGGTGACAAAAGGGATTGATCAGAAACCCAGCTAAGTGCAAATTCAGGATGATGGAACCCTGACATTTGGAATTTATAGTAGGCTCTGACATAGTGAAGCACTGTTAAGAGCTGGCCAGTGTCAACAATGGAAGAGCAAGTTAAGGCTTTTAGGCCTGTTAAGCTATTAGCACAAATTTGTACCTGACTTTGCTACCATCAATTGCCACCTGACAGACATAACCAAGGGTAAGGCTCCACTGAAATTTCAATAGACAGTTGAAGCTGAGATAGGCTTTACTAAACTGAAATGTCTGCTGTGTTTGAAACATATTCTGATAGCTCACAACTTCTCCAAACAGATCCTGGTACACACCAACACCAGCACCTCTGAAGAAGGCATCAGTGCAATATTGTCTCAGATGGTAGAGGGGAAGAAACATCCCATATGCTGCATCAGTAGAAAGTCTCAGCAATTCTGAAAAACTCTGTACAATGGTAGAAAGTTAGACTCTTGCAATTAAATGGGCCGTCACTACCCTTGAATATTACTTGCTAGGAAAATAATTTATACTTCTTATAGATCGTGCCCCCTGAACTGTCGCATCGAGCATTGACCGTGCAGCTGTTCATTCTCACTCCACAGCCAACTTAATGCAGGTAGTCTGTCTCAGGTGTATAGCCCATCCACTAGGGCTTAAACTGATAGTTGCATGTTGAGGTGGTCATGTGACTTTAGAGCTAAGACAAGCAGGCAGACAGGAGTAAGTCTGGAAGGTTGTGGCAGTTGGCAGTATGTGTATGCACTAAGAACTGATGACATTAAATATAAATTTTACAAAATGTTGGATATTAACAAGATTAAAGTTTTAAAGGATGTGCTTAATGAATCTTTTGCATGGTTTCCCCCATGCCCGCTGACAATCAAGCCCTCCTTGATCAGATATTATATTGTCTGGGGTGGGGGACATCACCCAGTCAGCTTTGTGTTTTCACCATTATCCTGGTAAGCACATCACTTTCTCATTTTTTTAATGACCTACCCCCCAGTGGTGACATGAGCTCTTGTGCCATCTCAAGAACCACTGTTGTCACATCTGTCCTTCATGTCTGTTCCCCCAAATGAGCTGGCAGGGATTGCTATCACTGGCTTCTGCAACCATACCTATATCTTTCTGGCACCAGCTTCCTATGTCTTAATGAGCCTCTGTTGCTGGGCTGAAACCCTGTCACTAGAGCAGAGGGGCAGACCAGGTGGGAACTACCATCCCCCACCCTCCAACTAAGAATGGGTACACCCATCATCTCTGGCTATTAGTCAGATTTTGCTCACCTGGGCCATTGTAAGAGATTTATATCTGTATGCCAACAGCACAGATATAATGAATGGTTGTTACATGAACAGGAAGAGAAATGACATGAGAGGATTTATACATTTTTTGAAGAAAAAAGTTGAAATGAGATTGGTAACAGATTGGTGAAATACATCATTAACTGGCACAGATTAAACAATTTTAGCTGAAATAGTCTTAGTTAAAATACAGAAATGACTGTTTCTGAGAAGAAAGAATATAGTATAGGTGATGTTAAGCATAAAAGTATTTTGTTCAGGTCAGATAAATGGAAGCAGAAGTTAAAATGAAACAGGAGGAGTTTGTGGTGAGTGTTTTGCGCTTTCAATACAGTAAATCATTACATAGTAACTGTCTTAGAAGTATGAGTCTATGAAAAGTTTACAGAGCTTTTATAACTAATGATCAGGTATGGAAGGTATGCAGACTTCAAAATGGGATAAAAGATGTGCTCTCAAAGTCCTTTATTTATTTATTAAAGCTGTGAAAGAACAGATTGGGGGAAGCAATAAAACTAGGATGGAGTACAAGTGCTTCATCTATTTCTTATGCTGCCGGTATGGAGTTATTTGTAATAACTGTGGAAGAAATTAAAGAAACAGTTATATGAATGCAAAATAAGGGATGAAAATGTGGGATTAGCTCTAAATATTAATATCAGTAATGGAATAGGGAAACCTACATAAATATAAGGGATATTAGTAAAAGAACTGTTGTATATTGCAGAGGTCAGCACTGAGAAAAATGCTAATATGCAAGAATGGAGGACAATCTTTAAGTTAGATTATAGAGGTAAGAGGATGGTGGAAGAGGAATAAAATGTCCATGCAAAAACCTTATGATGATAAAACATATTTGTAAAGTGTAACATTGTACATATCTGGAGAATATGTGGTGCCTGAAGCACGAGAAAAGGAAATTATGGAATAATACTTTAAAGAATAGAGGACATCTCATTTGATACCTTTAAAAAGAGTGATTTTATAATTATATAAGACAGTATGGGTTTCAAAATGGCCCATCCTGTATTTTTACCATCACTGTTTTAATTTAAAATCTTGTGGGAAGAAGATCTGGACAAAGGGATATGGGTAAGAGATTCAAAAATAAAAGAAGATATGGGCAAAGGGGAATTGGTGAAAGATCCCAAAATAGATTCTTTCTAGGTATATTGGGTGAAGCAACAAAATAAATGGAAGACTGGACTTCGATTTTAAGAGTGAAAAAAGAAGTGACTGTATGAGAAAACAGCCAGCATGCGTTTTATACAAGTATGGGTTAAAGTGCTGTTAAAGTAGCAATTTGAAAAACGTAGGTAGTATATCAAGTTTTATTTATGATTTCTGGAGACTAATTTATAAAAAATATTACTCTAAAGAGCGGTATGAAATATAATGTATTAAATTAAAAAAATGTGATTATAAAGAATGTAAAACTGACGAATACAGTTCATTATTTTTCTTAAGGTGTATTAGAACATTTTGTGAAGAAGTTGAATGGGTATATTCATCTGAGGTAACTACCGTTATTGAATATGTTATTTATTCAGGCTTATATGATAATACCAAATTTTTTTTAATGACGAAATTTAACTTAGTAGGTGTGAATTGCTATTACATAATGAAGTCCACAATTATAGGCAGATAGCTCTGGAACTTAAAATATATATTTAGTGGTACAAAGTAAAGTGGTTAAAAGGAGAAGAAAATATTCAATGATATATGTTGTATGTTTTTTCTGTTGCATGATTTATGTTGTTAACATTATTGTTTCTGAATATCATTGAAAGTATATTAATTACATAACAAGGTATAGGATTAAAGGCAGCTGGCAGGATAACTTAGGCTTATAGGTGGGTACAAAGCTAACTGCCCTTATGGGTAATTTTAAGCCTAGCCAATTTTCTTCGAATGTCCAAATCAAACCCTGTACCTTGTGTCTGTAAGCTAAACACTTTAACCATTATTCCAGCACCCAACCTTCATAAATATACGGAGTAGTATATAGTAAAGTGATTAAAATGTGAAGCTTATTTGGGCAGTCTTGTGATGCTTTGAAGTCCTCAAAACATTAGTAGAATTAGTGCAGGGTACCTACAAGGACCCAGTGAAACAAGTACGAACAATACTTGGACTCACAGATGCATTCCCATAGGCGAGGGTGTGCATCAGGATTTAGTTCTGACCTCACTTCTATTTATACTGGACATGGACTACCTCAGCAAACAGATTGGAGGGAACAGGTCAACAAAGCTCCTGTATGCAGCAGACTCTGAACAGGAACTTCAGCAAATGGTAGAGGACTGGAATATAAAATTGAAGGCATGTGTGATAAAAGTGAGAACAGATGAAATAGTGGTAATGGCAGCAAAATAGTTGAAATCTAAAGAACAAAAAATAGTGGAACAGGGTAACAGCTTCAAGTGTCTGGGAAGGGTGGTTGAGGAGAGAGGATATCTGAATGAGGTCAGCGCTGGATTCAGGGGTGCATCAGCCAAGAGGATTAAGGATAGTCTATGACAGAAGAATGCAAAAGAAGCTGAAAAGTAAGGAATACAAAACAGTAGTGTGAAAAGTGCTTCTGTTTGGCACAAAACCTGATCAGTGAAGGCTAGAGCAGTCAGAAGCTGAGGTGAAGAAGAAGTGCCTGAGATGGGTGATGCAAACTGTGAGATGAGGACCTCAGAAAAGAAAAAAAATGTAGTCCTAATTGCAGAAAAGGTCAAGAAGAAGAAGAGATTACAGTGATTCAGTACCATGTGCATGAAAAAGGAAAAAAGGAGATAATTTAGTTTAAAGATTTGGGAGAGTCAGAAAGAAGGCAAGAGGAAATGAGGACATCTAGCCAAGAGACAGATGAATTGCATGAGAGAATACCTGTGACAGTCAAGTATGACAGTCAAAAAATGACATATGTTCAGAATTAAAAAAAAAGCTTTCAACAGTTGATACAACATCCAGAACCCATGTAGAAAAATTGGAAATGGGGTTTGTTGATGATGATGATGATGACGACAATATGTTCTGTGAAGTGTGACAGACTTTTTCTAGTACAAGATCATGTTGTTAACACTGTTGCTTCTTAATGATGTTACAAATATGGTACTAAAAAGAGCCCTCCTTTCTATGATGGAGGAATGCACTGATGCTTCCTTGAGAGAGATAGGATTCAAACATTGGCAGTGAACATAGTAATGTTCTTATTTAAATGAATGAGCATCATAAGCCTTGGACAGAGGCACTGGGGAAAATAAAATAATAATTGTAGAGTTGGAACAGTCTGACCTACCCAGTGTAGTTTTGGTGAGGAACCATTTACAGCCCTACAACCTTTATACTACATCCATCATACCCCTCTCTGTTAGCCTAACTTATTGTCACATTTCCCAGTTATTCAGTGGCTGTTTTTTCCCGATAAACATATTTGTCTTCTTCAGGGCCAGCTACAGCAGTGTGCCTGAACTCACAACCCCTCAAGATAAGCAAGCTGATGTAAGCAGCTCAAGTCATCCATCTACCCCAGTTTCTCTAATGCCTGAGCTGCTAATCAAAATTTGGTCATCTGGATAGCACTTTGGGGATTTATACCTCTATGCAATGGACTTGGGTTATAATATTTATACCTTTCTTGATGTACTGTATTTGCCACATTGGCCAGTGTCATAGTTAAAAAGAATTCTTGGACCAGCTCGCTTACACAGTTGACAAACTCAATAATCAAATAAACCAGAACATACACAAAGTCTTGTAGCCACTTTATGGTGTGAAATCATGCAGATGTTTGCAAGAGGGACTGAGAGATGACAAGCAGTTGCAAATTACTCTCTGCACATACCTCTCAACTGTGCAGATTTTCACAGAATGTCCAGATGTTTGCCTCATATTTTTGGTCCATTTTTCATAAAATATTGATATTCTTGCAAGTCAGTGGCAAGTCATTAAATATTGAAGTCAGAAAATAATGACAGATGTTTGAGTTTCAGGCTTCATACCCAGCAGAAAATTCATGATAACACAGAACCTGTTATTATATCAAATTTCTAAGTTTGTAAGAGGCGTATTTAAAAATGCCCCTACTTTTGGGACTTTGCCCCCCTCCCCCATTATTTATGGCTTTGTTCAGATTTATTTCTGTAAGAGGTTGAGAGGTATGATGGGAAATATTTTTTCAGGGGAAGGGGGAGAGCCTATAGGAGATAGATTAAGAAAGAAAAAAGGAAATTACAAAGCAGAAGGAAGTACATAAAGAAAATTAAGTGTTTTACTTCTAAATTGTATGAGTTTTAAGAACTGATTATGAGATACAGATATCAAAATTCAACTCTTAAGCTTCACTTCCCTTCACTCTCAAGGAGAAGTTTTTGCAATCTAGTTTGTTGAACAGATAAGAACTTAGTTATGATCAGAGACCTAATCATAATCCTGAATACTTTTTATTTTGCTTTTTCACTGGGTAAGTGGGCTGGACTAAAGACCCTGTCTAGCCATGACACAGACCTGAGACAGACTATAACAACAGTAAGTTAAATAAAATGTTAACAATCTTGAGCAAAATAAAATATAAATAAGTACAGTGAAGGTATATAAATTGGAGGAATACATACTTATAAGAATACAATGAAAGTGGTATAGATTAGAGAAATACATAATTCAATACTACAATAAAATTAATGTAAATTACAAAACTACATAGTTCAAACATTTCATTTTCATTAACATTGTCACTGACTGTTATGCAAAGACAGGAATAACTATAGAACATCTGAACTGTGTTATCGGAAGGGAAATAGATATTTAAAATTTACAAAATTTACAAAAAGGAAGACAGGGAAATGGTATGTAAGCAGTGGGAAGAAAAATGATATAATCGTATAGAGGAGTTAGAGAAGATGTAAAGAGGGTAAGGCGGTGTATTGTGGTACTAAGCAGAATTAGAAACATTACTTACTAAGTGGGGAGGAAGTAAGAGAGGAAGTGGTAAGTGTACAGCAGGAGAAGGAAGTGAATAAAAAGGAGGAGGAGAACGTCTAGTAAAGAAATAGATAAGAAGGTTTTAAGCCATTTCTTAGGATTTGGAGATGAGGGCTTTTATGAACTGAGGAAGTCACTAGAATTCTGGTTATTGGTAAGTCTAAAGCACTTACACTCTTTATAGGGGTACTGATATAGAGCAAAATACCCAAATCTCAACATTAACAAAGTTGACATAGAAAGATTAACTTTAAAAATGCCAACACGCTACTTTGCATGCACCAATTTACAATCACGGTGCATGCAAAAATTTACAAACTAAAAACAGATAAAACATCATTTGTGGGGAGGGCAAGCCCCCTGCACCCCACACCCCCTGCTATATATACTAACTCCGAGATCACACAGTCTCATGGAAAGGCATGACTCTCAAATGTTCAGATTTTCAAAGAATGGCCAGATTTTTGCCTCATTTTTTTTTTTTTTTGCTCTGTTCTTCATAAAATTTGTGTGTTTTTGGAATCTCATTGAGGATTAAAGTAACTAAACTATATTAAACAATGATGTATGTTTGAGTTTCAGACTTCATATCCTTCAGAAAATATATACATATTCAACATCTGTTATTCTAGAAACTTTCTTAGTTTATGGGTGCAATATTAAAAATGTGTCCCTGTTTTTGAGCCTTTGTCCCATATTATTTCTGTCTTTGTCCAGATTTCTTGTACTGTCAGGTTTAAAGGTAATAGAGCAAGGGCATATTTCCCTACCTCGGCAGTTGTATGATCTCATGCATCTGTCAATCATCTGTTTAGTTGGTCAATATTTGGGGGACTAAACATATGTCGACTTAAGGTACAGTCAAACACCTTCAGCCTAGTTAGCAAGAAGTAGCTTACTGAAGCACTTTTACAATGGATTTCTTAAATCTTGGTCAAAATGAGGAAATGGTATCATTAGTGTTGTCAGAAATATCATAGTGGGGGATTTGTGTATTAGTCTGTTAAAAGGTGAGGGGCAGAATCTGTCCTTGATCAGACTTTAAGAGGAACAAGAACATATGAAGACAGCCATTTCATTTATGGAAAGTCAGTTGCTTTCTTCAGAGATGGCAGTGATGCTCCCCGACCAGCACAAGTCAATCAACCTACTTATGTTTACTGTGTCTGTAAAAGGCTTATGCAGCTTGAATCATTTAAGGCAAGAACAGGTAGGTCAAACTGCATCTAAGAATAAGAGCCCCTTTGACTAATATTGGCCTGGATTGAGGTATATGATGTTTGTAAACTGAACAGGAAGCTTTGAGATGATTGAGTACTTTCTTCACTCTGAGTTCTATGTGATGAGTAATTAAGTGAAAGGTCCAAGTGTGGCCCTAGTTATCAGAAGATTGTTTATTTGTTTGTTCTTGTTAGTGTCAAACATGCTAATAGTGTGGTTTGTCTTACGTTTATCTGAGATACCAGATAACATTGCAACAAATATGGAGGGATTAAGCTGCAGCTTGTTTTCAGAGAAAGTAGTTGCAAATAGAAGAGAAGTCTTTTTGTCAAGTTTGTTCCACTTTGACTGTAGGGAGGCTGAATGGAATAGAAGGGCATCAGAGGGATACAAGACTATGGATGGGGGAGTACTGAAATTGCGATGTCATTGATAAAGAGTGAAAACAATATAGGGTCCAGTACGGTTCCTTGTGAGAGTCATAAGGAGAGTGTTCCTTGAGAATAGTGTTGTCCATTCTTTAGTACCATAAATGTTCATTTGTGAGGTAGTTGGTGAGCCAGTTGATAACATTTGTGCTAGATCCTACTTCTTGTAATTTTTGCAGAAGGATGTAATATACTCCCTCAAAGGCCTTCTTAAGAAGTTTGACAACTCCTGTACAAATGGTTCCCTCTTCCATAGTGGGGTATGTATGTTTTCTTGTTGTATAAAACGCAAGTGTGTTATGACCTTCTCAAAAGCTGTGTTAAGAATCTAACAGTAGAACCATAGCAGTTGACATATTCAATTATTTGGTTGCAATAACTGAATATGTCAACTGCTAGGGTTCTACTGTTTTTTACTTTTGTGAAGGAACAAAGTATGGAAATGAGTCTTTAATCTAGAAGTCCTTCTGGAGGTATAACCTGAGAAGACAAATTATGAGGGCTTACTTAAAATGGTCTGAGACCTTACCAGTTGTGAGAGATAGGTCGGAAATATGCGTGTTTTGCAATTGCTTGGCATTTTTATGGATTTAGACATGATGTGTTTAAAATAGAAAGTGGGAATGTGGTTTTCAAGGATGTTTGGCCCCTTTTTGGGCAGAGACAGATGTGTGAAGGCATAAATAAAGCCAGAAGTAGGGATTTTACAGATGTAGCCCTTAAGCTGTGCAAACATGCTGTTACTCATGCACAGGGGACTAAAACTCTTGACTTATTAACAAGTTGCTTCCTGTGCCAAAGGTACAGGGTTTGAATCTTTCCATCTTCATTTGCCTACTTTGTGACCTTGAGGAACTCACTTAACCAGGCAGTGTTGCATGGCAGTTGGAAATTTGGGCTAGGCTCCTTAATGGTCTCCAGTACTCCATGTCTAGTAACTACCTCTGAAAGAGTTTCTGGATCTTCCTGTGCTTATTGGAGATTTCTTCAGTGGTTTACCAGAAAAGGTGAGATTTAGACAGATTTGCTGCTTTCCTGTTTCTAGACTAGCAAAATTTGGTTTCTTTGATAGAAAGTTTATAATTCTTGCAATGTGAGACAAATGTGAGTTGCTCAATAGGAAGAATTGTTTTATTTTTCAGATACTCCACACTTGATCTTTAACTTTAACTTTAATGACTTCCCAGATGGATGGTGTAATCCAGGGCCAGATGTTTCCTCCACTTTTTTAAATCTTAAGTGGCAATATTATGTCTTGAATTTATCTGAATAAACTATTAGCGGTCTAGTGCTTTCTCAGTGTCATTTTCTTGTTATAGCTATGTCCATTTAATGGAGCTGAGTTCATCTGCTAGGATATCCTCTGTACTTTCATGAAAGTCTCTTGTTTAGATTATTTTTCATAAAGGTTTATGTGATCTGAATGATAGAACACCTGAGATGGGTCAGTGATCAGTTAGAGAATTAAGGATACTAACCCTACTGATTTTTGAAAAGTGATAGTAATGAGTACACAAAGGAGGATGGGCTTGTTGGTAAAGCTATTGTATCTGGTAGGATACGTGATGAGTCAATCCACATTGTGACAGATATCTTGTGACTTGTGTTTTTCTTAGCCGAAGCATATCTATGTTAAAAGTAGGAGATTGTTGCATTTTGACAGTTTATATATAGCTTGTAAGATGCATTCCATTGATAAGAGGTTAGTAGGTGGTAAGGTTTAAACTGAAGCAAAGTTGATCTTGATAGAATTATTGATTTGAAGTTGTATTTATATCCATTCAAGAAAATATTTAGAGGGGTTATCCCTCTGACCAAGCAATTTTGTTTTATATGTATGGTGGTGGTTTATGAAAACAATTACTCCACCACCATCAGATGTTCCTTTTATGATGTTTATGAATAGTTAGAATCGATGTGGGAAAAGGTACAATATGTAATTCTGAGTGAAGGCTCACAAATACAAAGTATGCCTGGGGAGTGCAGCTAAAGTCATGCTTCAAGTCCCATTTGTTGTTTATACTCCATATGTTGATGTGGGTTAACATGGTACTTTTTTTTTGATGCTGGGGGTAGTGCTTGGTAATGGCTGATCATTTGTAGGGTAGGGGTTGTGGGAATATGCATGGCAGTGGCTGATCATGTGTTTGGGTGGGGACAATGGGGTGATTTTATAGGCCAGGATTTGAGTTTCTGGCACCTGCCTAGAAGAACTGTCCTGAAGATATTAAAATGATACAGATTCAAATGGGAAACAAGTTATTCTTTGTGAGATGGGATTTAGAAAGTTTGGTAAGGATGTAGATCTTGTGACTTGCAAATAAGTTGTGTCCATCTAGGGATGAACAGAGGTTAAGTACAATCTTCCAGTACTGAGAAGAGGATACTCCAGTTTTGGTCTTATTTAATGTTGAGCTGTAACTGGAAAAAATAGTGCTATTGCCTAAGTTTTAGATTTTTGACCTATGAATCAAAGCTAAGGGTGAAAGGTGAGGTTATTTCAAAATGGTGTGATGCTGTTGTGGAAGAAGAGGGGTTGTGATATTAAGCAGTTTAGCACAGGTTTGAATCGCTCCACCTTCCTTTGCTTACTGAGTGACTTTGAGTCAGTCACTTAACCAGACAGCGCTTTGTGGCAATTGGAGATTTGGGCTAGGCTCCTTAATGGTCTGCTGGATTACATTCCTAGTAACTATCTCTGAATCCAAGTGGTTCTGTTAATAAAAGGAATTTCATTCTGAGGAGGCTGTTGGGGAAAATTATAGTGTAATGCAAAGGGTGAGACCAATTAATTGTAATCATACTCAGGATAGTAACTCTTACCTCATTAACCATATATAATCATATATAGTATCTGTAAAAGTTTTGATACTTAAATGTTAAAAAAAGTTAAGCTGTGTACCTGAGGATTAAATAAAAGCATTATAATTTCATGAAATCATAGGATTTAATAAGACAAGCAGAATCACTGTGAGTGAGGGGCAATGAACAGAAGGAGAAGGAATTAGAGGGCAACAGATGGAAACTTCTGGGTTATTGTCACCATACTGCATTTTAACTAAAAGTAAACTCACCTTCTCATCACTACATCTGTCTTTCAATTCAGAAATACACACATTATGTAAAAAAACATGTCTGTCCCAGGCATGGTACATACAAACAAGTCATCTTCACCAGGGGAAGAAAAGGAAAATAAGATGCGCGTCTCAGATGCCAAGGTGGCATGAGTGCTGCTAGGAAACTGAGCCCAGTATGAAAAACTGATTTTAACAACCTGATAACAAACCTGATAGGTCAGACTCAAAGGATCCATCCACTAAAGATGCAGGTCACAAAAATCAAAAATGTTTTGTTTTTTTTTGTTTTGTTTTTTTGGGGGGGGGAGGCAAACATCCTGCAACCCCCACCCTCTTCCTTATATATACTACACTAATCTACAGTGGAGATAATGGGAACATCCTGAAAGGATGTGTAAGCAGCTTGCACAAGTGCAGTCTTGCAGTAAAAGTAATTAATGTAAAAACGTTTAGAGTTTAGTAACTTTAGGGAATTGTAACTTGAGAGAATAAAGTTATACATGTAGGATTCATCAAACGGTAGACATGTCTAGGAATCCATCCTTTAAAGTTATTAATAAATATTTAAGAGGATCTAAAGCATAAGAAAGGCAGAAGGCTCTCTGAGGGAATTGAAGAGCTGTAGAGAATGAAGAGGCCTGAATGGATGTGAAAGTGGATCACTTTCTGCAGATGATTCATAGAATGGCAAAAGTTGTCAAATTACTTGGGTATAGCTGAAAAGTAAGCAGGTGGAGATATGAACCTTGAATCTGACAACCTTAGAATTCAAAACAAGCAGCAAACGTTGCTGCCAAGAGAGCATAAACTGAAATGTTAAATGAAATGTAGAGCAGAGAAGAGATAGCAAGGAGAGAAACATGAGTTTAGCAGTGCTCTGGCAGTCATCATTCATGAGTCAACAGAACAACAAGAGAGCTTTGGCTACCTCAGTAGTCTAGAAGCATAGTCTTCTACTACATTCAGTAGGAGAGGAGGATGGAGTTTTAAAGACCCAAGCAACAGCTCAGAAATAAATGAGCTATAAATAACCCAGGTGTCAGGGAAGGCCATCACAGTAACACAGAACTTTAATGTGGTCATGGAAATTACCTGCTGCATGGAATTACAATACATACATATAGCATGAAGACAGAGTAAAGTAAAAAAAAGTGGATCAATTCAGGGTGGCACAGAACAGTATGGAGACAGGAAGGAAGGAGAAAAGTTTATAGGAGATAGAAGGATGGGCCAGTAAGAGGAGGGAGTAAGGATGGAAGACTTAGCATGAGAAGAAATATGGGCAGAGGCAGAGACAGGAACAGTGCACCTAAAGGAAGCCAGACTAAAACAGTACACTAGACATAAAAATATATACAATTGAATAATAATGATGATTCTGCTGGAGATGGAGACCAAGACAGAATAATGGTAAAGAGGAAAGTGGTAAGTTCAGTCTGTAGGATATTAGATAATACTTTGTCTCAGAAAATTTGGGGTTTAAGCAGATGTGGGGCTTGCAGATGACTAGAGAGCTAGAGATGTAGGAATAAGGAAGGATAGTATGGTTGGATGGCTGATGTGATAGAAAGGAGAGAGAGAAATGGGAGATGTAGGGGAATAACAGAAGCATGTCAGAGAGGATAGAATAGGAGTGCATAGGAAGATGAAAAGGTAAGGAATGCTGGAACATGAGAAGAAAAAGTAAAAGCAAAGGGATTAGTAGGCAGAAAGACAGTAGATAAATGATAAATGGGGAAGACAATAAAAAGGGAGTGAGAAAAAGGAGAGCAATTGGGAGTAATGGACCTAACCAAAAGCAGAAAGACCAGGATAGACAGAACAAGCAGAACTATAGGAGACCAATCGGAGGAAGAAAAAGAGGGGACTTGGCCTGAAGGCAACATAGAGGAAAGTAGGGAGACTCATTTGGCCAGCAAGAGGACTACTTTCATAACAAGTCAAACTGCTAGTTGGCAAAGTAGCAGGGAAAGGCAAGAGATAAATACAACAGAATGGAAAAGTAGACACAGCCCAGAAATAGTCATAGAGAGAAGATATCTACATATATCCATCCAGGTCCACTTCAAAATACTGACTTTCAAAATACCTAAACTCAAAATACTGAGACCAAAATCTCTAAAGCTCAAAATACTGAAAACTCAAAATACTGAAACTCAAAATATCGGAAAAAAAAACACAGTACAGCAACACAACTATATTGCAGCAGAACTACATACAGAAATCTATTACTCTTTTGCAAATATAGGCAGGGGGCAAGCCTCCCTGCACCCCCCACACCCCCTGCTACTTAAATATATCAGCTCCAAGATTGCACTTCACTACACTAAAGGGCAATCTCTGAGTTGATATATTTAAGTAGCAGGGGTGGGGGGGGGACATGGGGCCTTGCCCCCCTGCTTATACTTGGAGAAGAGTAATATGGTTTGTGTTTTATTTGTTATAGTATGTACCTGTGCTGGAATATAATAATTGTTGGTATACTGCGTGTTTTCAGTATGTTGAGTTTCAGTATTTTGAGCTTTAGAGATTTTGATCTCAGTATTTTGAGTTCAGGGATTTTGAAAGTTAGTATTTTGAAGTGGACCCATCGGTCCATACGTGGGCTAACAATATGATGGAAAAGACAATAAATGAAGCAATGAGAAAGATCAAGAAGGTGCATACAGATTGTTGGGGTTTTGGAAGTATGACACTGTTTTCAAAGGTACTACATTTATCCAGGGACTGTAGTCTAAACATGGAAAGTATCACGCAGATGTTCATCATTAGATCACTGCTGCAGTAGTATATAGGACATCGTGCCAAGGATCATACCAGCCAGCCAGCCTTTTAAGCTTTACAGCATCTTCCACATCCTCTAGCTACTACCCTGCACAACAGAAGCATGATAAAATTAGTGGCTGGGGCACCAAAACTTCAGAACGTTCCTGAAGAGGGGGTGGAGGTGGTGAATAGAAAGAGCAGACCTCTTTATTTATTTATTTATTTATGTATTGATTTATTTATTTATTTGTTTTTTGTTCTTCACTGGAAGAGCTAAGGGGTAGGGTGCCAAACTGAGAACCTGCACTGGGTACTAGATGAGTCAGCTATGGCTCTGCAGATAATTAGTCCATTGGGGATTATCTCCTACATATTCATTTCTTCTGAAGAAAGGTATTTTTTCAGTCAAAAAGTGTTATGTTATGCTATACCCGAAATGTTTAGTGGTTGTGCTTTACCTCAGAAACTTGTATTTATTTTGTTCAATCAGAATTTCTTGTTAAGTACTTGGACTTTTGTTTTTTGAGGGCTGTCATTTAAAAGAGTGACCTCAACATGTTAATTTCCTGTCCGATTTTTTTTTTCTCTGACTCTGCTAAGCTCAGCTAATGGCTTGTCAGACTCCTTTCACTGCTGATAGCTGGTCTTAGGTCCCTGTGGGGATTTCCATCTTACTTTTTATTTTTTTCCATTAAAAAGTATGTTGTTTGTACAAACAGTGTTATGAGGGGCTGAGGCTAGAGTGTTAGTTATCACTAATTTACCTCAAAAAGTATTTTTTCCAATTAAGACACAGCACTTCCACTCTCTGTAATCTGCCATTGAGCAGACACATAGCTGGTTCAACTAACGCCCTGTGTCCATCCCACAGTGTTGTATCACATACACACAGCTCTTCAACTGAAGAGAAAAAAAAAGTCCATTCCCTCCTACCCCCAAAACCAATCGGGTCCTGTTTTTGCACCATCCCCCCAACCTTCCTCCTTCCTCACATTTTTGTTAAAAAAAAAAAATCTTTTAAATTGTATCAAACTGCAATTATGTAGCAAGCAGTTGCTACAGTTTGGACTCTGCATGGAGCACTACAGCAGTTAGGGTCAAGTTTAAAAAAAGATTTTTTTACTTTTAAACTGTAACAAACTGCTTGCTGCAGTTTATACTCTGCATAGAGTGCTGCAGCTACAGCAACTCAACTAGCACCCAGTGTCAGTCCAGCATATGGCTTCCTTCAAGCTGAGGAGCAAAATAAAGGTCCATTCTGTTCACACACTGTAAAAGTAGCTGACTCCAAATCCAGCTCCAGACAAGTAACAAGTGGAGTACCTCAGGGTTCAGTCCTGGGACCACTCTTGATTGGCATCTACTTCTCTGAAGTACAGGCCAATATTAAGGGACTCTGGCTAACAAAGTTTGCAGATGACTGCAAACTGGGAGACATTATTGAATCTCCAAATGATGTGGATACTGTACAAAAGGGCCTTACAGAAAGATGCTTGGTGCCAGAGCCATGGGCTCAAGCTCAATGCCAAGAAATGTATAGTTATCCCCTTTAGGAAAAAACATGTACCCATGAATTACCACATAGGTGGCAGTACACTAAACACTGAAAGTGTGATAAGAGACTTAGGGACACAGG
Source organism: Protopterus annectens (assembly GCF_019279795.1). Classification (NCBI taxonomy): domain Eukaryota; kingdom Metazoa; phylum Chordata; order Ceratodontiformes; family Protopteridae; genus Protopterus; species Protopterus annectens. Next base: position 835,636,245 of record NC_056748.1, on the reverse strand, counting down.
TGGACAGTGATCTCACCTTTGATAACCACATTGCCACAACAGTCAGGAAATCCTTCTATGTGGCACACCTCATCACTAAGGGCTTTTCATCCAGAAAAACGGAGGTCATTGTCCCACTGTACTCATCCCTCATTAGACCCATTATAGAATACAACGCTCCATTTGGTATGTACCTCTTAAGACACCTGCAACAACTGGAAAGGCCACAGAAATACCTCACTAAAAGAATCACAGGCTTGAAGCAGATGCCCTATGCTGACCGCCTTAAAAAACTCCAGCTATACTCTGACACATATCGTCTACTCAGAGGCGATCTCTGCTTAACATACAAGGCCATGTCAAACCCAGAGCTGTTGGACATGCTACACTTAAAGAAATCCCAATCCCTCAGAGCCACACGGTCCAGGGATCTAAACCTTGTCATCACAATAAACAAAACATGCTGGAGGGATAGGTTCCTGACCCAGAGACTCCCCAGACTCTGGAATAGACTGCCCATACATGTCAAGCATAGCGTCTCTCAAAAGGAACCTTGACGATTGGATGGGAGAAAAGAAATTCACCTCAGGGATCACATCAGTCAGGCAGGGGTCCAGGAAGTAAATAGTGCAGGAAGAAATAGCCAGGGAATTTTTATGGCTAGGCTTGTATAGGCCCTAGGGCCGATAGCCTAGTACCAACCTATGAACCTCTCATTGGCCAGGTCTGTTCTTCCAGTCTGCTGCCAAAAATAAATAAATAAATAACCACTGCATTTGTTATAAGCAGATTGCTATAAGTTATACCACACATGAAATGCTGAAGTTAGTACTTGCTTCAGTCATTACAGGCCAAAGCAGTGTCAGAATTTCTTTCTGTACAGGCATTCAGAAATGTCAATGCAGAAATAAATGCTGGTATTGCACAACTGACAAATTAGCATTTGTTTGTCATGCCCTCTAAAACCTAATCTTGTCCCATTCATCCCACCCTTCTATACTTTTGGCTTTTCACCACATTCCAGTCCTCAAAGATTTTGGATGCTTTCTGTATTTTTCCTGTGTCCGAGTTACATTTTCAGTTTTCTGTTTTGCCATTTCGTTTATCTACAGCATCAGGAGGGTTGCCTGGTACTGTAATAATCCATTGCAGGTTGCAGGGCATTCACATTTTCCTATACAGATATGTGCCGATTAATGTCCAGGATAGGTTCCATCCCATAGAACATTAAGTGATGAGGACGTTAAGTGAACACTACATTCTTTACATTGTGCTTCACATAGTGTCCATCTGCACAATGTCCAGCCACATTTACATCTGCTTAATACAGTACAAATGTAAATGCAGTTGGACAGTGTGCAGAAGGACATTAAGTGGTGCATGTCTGTATTTAGATGACAGTAGAAGATTCATTCTTAAGCTGTCAATAATCTCTGACTTGGGGGAGTAATCCTTTTTTTCTCAGCCTGGAATTTTATGTTAACAAAGAGAAATTTCTCATTCCTTCTCACAGGATAGTGTTCTAGATTGTCTTCTGGATATAACACTCATGATGGCCTTTTTTCAAGACAAATGAAACTCTAGAAGGATTAATTTCTGTTATTTTCCAACAAGATTCAGGCATTTGCCAGGGAGGTTTTATGGCACCCATTATTCTCATGATTTCTTGGACCAAACTTCACATGAGGACAGTTCAGTAAGATCTCTAATAAGTCTCCATCTCATTTCAAATTCCAGTTCTGAGGTTTGTGGAAAGATAGTTGCTCTGGTAGGTGAATCAGTTGTCTTTCAGCCTAGATCTTCCTTTCTCCATCCCAGTCTCTACATAGTCAGTAACAACAAATACATTCAGACTTTCCTTGGGAAGTTGTGTCCTAGAGAATGTAAGAATAGGGCCTACAGAATAAACCAAAACAAGTAAAAACACACAAATGTCAAAAAACTGATGGCTCTGATAAATTCACTCAAATGTCTCGACCTTCTTTGGACTCCAGGCCCTTCACTAGTAATCACAGTCACCACCACAGTGATGCAGAACATAAGTAAATGGGTGGAGGAAACAGGTACTACCCTGTTTGCAGACTAGATAAGGTAGCCTGGGATGTATTGATTCAGTTAGGTCTGCCTCTTCAGGTTACTTACATTCCATCAGAGCAAAACTGTAAAGACAAGCTGAACTGAACCAGAAAACATACAAATGGATGTTGAACATTGAGTCTTCCAGGAACTGATACGCCTGTGAGGAACTCCTCAAGTAGATCTGTTTGTCAACACCCACAACAGACAGTTAAAGAAATTCTGCTCCAGATCGCCTTGGTATCAGGTCTGGAAGACAGCTGCTTTTTCATTCCCATGGACAGGAATGTTCATGTATGCTTTTCTACTCTTTCCTCTAAGAACTAGGGTTCTTCTAAAGATACAGATGGACTCCCCAAAGATAATTGTTTTGACTGCCATTTGGCACATACAACAGTGTTTCTCTTCTCCTTTAAAAATGGCCAAGGGCAATTACGACAAGGTTCTTCAAGAATGATCCTACTCACACAGGACAGGGGTTGTTTTTCAACTACGTCATTTGACTGCATGGATGATAGAATTTGAGTATTTTTTTTGTTTGTTTTTCTGAGGATGTGCAGCAGGTATTAAAGAAGTCAAAGAAACACAATATTAGAAAATTATATATGGGGAAGTGGAAAAGATTTTCTAGTTTGTACCAAAGTAAGAACCTGCACCCTTCTCAGGGCAGGACACTTCTGGTTCCTACAATATTTGTGAGAGTCATTATTCTTTAGCCTTTCTTACTCTTCTATAAGAATTCATATCTGGGCAATATCTGTTGGTTTGCCCCAAGACATCCCCACATCTACCCAATCTCAACTCAAGCAGTTTTTGAAAAGGGTGTTACATATGAGGTCACCTAGATGGCAGGTGGCTCTTTCTTGTAATCTCAAGTTTTTCTGAAGTTTTGGTGCCCTAGTCATTCATTTTATCCTGCCCCCCCTCACACAGGTCAGTGGTTACAGCACATGGTAGATAGCCTAAAGGTTTGAAAGATGTCTGGCTATCTGCTCCCATCCTGGTAGGATGTTCCTTATAGCTTAGGCTGTTGCACAGTAATCTATCTGAACATCTACATTTATGGTAAGATTACTTACACAACTGTACTTTCACGTGCTTTCTCAGAGTAGGGTAAGACGTAAGGGAGTGTGATAATGGGGCACAGGGAAATGTCATGAGTGGCAACAAACTGTTCAGTGATACAAGGTTTAAACCAGAAAAATTATCAGAAAACAGCATAGTAGGTGGTAGCTGCCTTTATTGTTAGCTTTGTACTTGTGCATTCTGGCATGTTTAATAAGGAATTCTTTGGGACTTTCACTGAGATACCTGCACTTCAGAAAGTATCAGTGTTATTGCTCAATTTATTTTTATCAGACATTGTTTTAAGGTCTCTTCTGGCTTGTAAATCTTGTAAACTACCACATGGCTCTGCCTGTAACATTGTTGCACTGACATTCTGATGTTCTGTCTTGGCAACATTCTAACATCATCCTTACACATCCTGTCTTGTTGTGATAAATGGTGTCTTGCTGTGCTAGAGTCTTCTAGGAGAATAGATTCGGAAGGGCCTTCTATTTGTTGGGCATCCTGACTATACTGCATTATATCTGACTCCACTGAAGTTCTGTTTTCTGAGTGACTGGCATATGGTATCTCATAGAATAAAATTTGACAATCCTGAAATAAGAAAAAAATGGAGAGCATAAGAAGAAGTCAACAAAAATACAAAACTTCACTGAAAGTGTTTTTATGGAGCAAGCCCTTCATGCCCCCATTACTGTGCATGCAAGTTATGTATACTAACTCTGAGACTGTGCAACCTTGGGAATAAGGCCATGCTGCATCTTCATACAGACCCAGTACTCTCCTTCCTAGCACTAAAGCTAGGCTGTGGCAAAGAGTAGTAAGTGGGCACAAGTGCAGCAGTCATTTATGCAACTGTGACAGACACCCTGGCTATTTAAATGCCTTAAATGAATGTTTTGTTTTAATGTGAGCAGGAAATAGCTAGTTTCAGAAAAGTGCAGAAATGTTTATTGCGACATAATCCAGGGAAAAAAACTTTATTTATTTATCTATTTTCTTTTTGATACTAGTCTCTGGTGTTTGGGAAATTGCCAAGAGTGACAAGTAACCTAGTTACAGGACTGCGTCTACCTCAGGATTACACAACCTCAATCTTTATATATACGTAACATTTAAAGCAAAATTTGATGAATTCTGACTCATTGATGAGACAACAGGTTCCCATAAATGCAGCCAGCAGTGTATGTGCCTTATGTCTGTATCTTCTGTTCATATCAGTTTATAGAGCTATTGTGCATGTCTTTATGTCCAGACACAATGTGTTTTATTCCCAATGCTCATGTTTGCCATTTTTAAAAACAAATCAGTTAATTAGGATGAGTTTGATGGTTGAGGAAAGACTGGGGAAGCAAAAAGAGCATGAATATTTTCCAAATTCCATTATACATTCTCATTTACCATATATTTGTTATCTTCGTACAAACCCAGTACCCTTTCATTCTTCATGGGCTTCCAATCACCTACCATACCTGCTCTGAACTATTGGAGTCCCTTGCCAATTCCCATACCTCGTTATTAGAATAAGTGAGTGTGTTTCCATAAAACCACATAAAACAGGGAAATAAATACTGTGGGAAGAAATAGCCAGGGAATTGTTATGGCTATGCTTGTATAGGCCCTAGGGCCGATAGCCTAGTACCAACTTATGGACCTATGAACTGCTGAACTAGCTCAGAATGCTTAGTAATAACAATGATTTCACTGTTCTCCTGATGGACTATGTTGCTGACACATCACCCCTCCTATAACTGTTTATGAAAGCTTATTTTTATTTATTTAATTACTAGCTAAAATGAGCAAATGGGTTAACTCTTGCAGATCATTTCCAGTCATAGGCCTGGCCACAAAGACAATGGTAAATGTTTCATGTAGGGATAATTTAAAGTAGCTAGAAAGCTGCATGTTTTACCAGGTGAGCTGAAATCAGAATGCTTTAGGGAATCACGCATGGGCGTAGGGAGAATATGCTGTGCAGAATGCCTCAAAGCTTTGTCTCTGCACTTGCTCTCCTACAGACTACTGAGAGGTACTGTATGCCTGGCTTACAAGGCATCCTCGGACTTCATACTGATGAGGTGATGAACCTTCTGCACATCTGCAAAATAAACAGCATCAAAAGTACTAGATACAAAGACCTACATTTTGCTTGGGGCATACATAGGACATGTTGGAGAGACAAAATATATATGCTAGATTAATCCCATTCTCTAGAGTATACCCCTCATAACAATTTATTGTTAAAATAAGCTGATGTGCATCTAGGATGTGTAATCTGGCTGTTATCCTGAGTGACATGCTGACATTTAAGGACCAAGTGACACCAGATGGTAAATAATTTTGGTTTCACTTAAGAGGTATAATCCAGATGAAGCATCTGATTCCATGTGAGGAGTTTGCAATGGCTATCCATGTTATGGTCTCCTCACATTTAGATTAATGCGGTGTCCTTTTCCTTGGGTTTTCTGGCACAACTTGTAATCATCTGCAGCCAGGCTTCTGTGTAGTGCCCCATTATATCCATGTCCCTTCTGTTCTCTGAACTTTGCAATAGCTACAGGTAGGCATTCAGCACAAGGTTCTAGACTGTACAGTTTAATCTGCAGGATATGGAGCCTCTAAATTGTTGTTTGTCACATACCTACTTGGCAAGACCACCTGGAACTGTCAGGAATTATGTTACTTTCTGATCATGCACTCCTACTGTGGAATTCATTAACCTGTCAGCTTCAGTAAAGTTGTAAGGTGGCAGAGGTGCTACCCCACCTGACAGAGTGGGCATTTGCTCCAAAGGTGGGGGATACACTGGAATATTTATCATCATGCCAATGTGTCTTATTTATCTGTTAATGAAGGTTTGGTTCCTTTAACTAAGTATTTGAGGATCCATTTGTCCAATGAGGTAATAAAATCCTGTTTATGTTTTTAATAGTTTTCCACAGTTTTTATGGTATGCCAGCATTTATTAAACCTTTGCCTATGTTAACAGTGTCTTTCTTACCATTATACTTGGATGAGTTTGTAAGTTGGTTGTCAGAGTTTTGGTTTAATGGTTTGTGTTCTGCACTGTATAACTATGCTTTGAAACCTTGTGCTGTTCAGAAGTTCTCAAAACTTGTTTAATTTTCAGTTTGATACCACAATGAGAGGAGAATAAATACCTGCATTAGAAGTGGACAAGAATGATTTTTTGCATGCAGCTGAAAAACATGTGAAATCAACAGAGGCCTTCACAGTTTCCCTGGCTAGGCTGCGTGTAAAGTAAATAAATGTATACCCATCATCTTAAATTCCCTAACTCTGAGATGCATAATCACTCTTTGTGTAAGAAATTACTTTTGTTTCACTTTCTTTTGTTAAATCTTATTGTACACCTGCAGTGAGCCCAGGTTCCTCAGCTTTTCATTGTTTTCCACAATTCTGCAACTGTACGGTTAGTAGATATAAAGAATGTGGGAGAGCAAAACTCCCTATATGGGGGAGTATAAGGTAGGCTTGTCCCCCTGCTATAATCCTTATTGCATGCTTCATTCAGCTGAAGCTTAGACCACTTTATTTTATCCAGCTGAAGGCCACTGAAATGAGACTTGAAACACAAAGGAAGCAGACTGAATACTATAATGCAAAAATTATTCCATTTACATATTTGCAATGTATCTGATTTTTCTTATTAACTGAGAAACTGATGTCTGTAACCTTAGAGTTTTTCACATGTTGACTCCTATAATACCAATAGACCAAGACAATAAGTAGTTACCAGATGGAAACATTTAAGTGCTTTCTGGAGGAACATAATGATTCACCTCAGCTCTAGTCATTATTTTACCAGACATATTTAGTGTCAGTAAGGCTTTTTTATATAGAGATATAACCTGCCCTGTAATAGTACAACCTAGAAATAGGCTAAATTTAATGGGAAGTGCAAGGGTTCTTCGCATGTATGGAAATCAGGATTCACAGTATGCAGAATATATTCTAACAAACACAGATCAACAAAATTAATTTATCAAATTATTTTAGTAAACTATGTTTTTCTAAGGTGTGGTAGCCCCATTTTCTGTATAAATGTAACTGGGATACTATATCTTGCCATAAATCAAAGCAATAAACTATGACCTCAGATATATGTGTGTATATATATATATATATATATATATATATATATATATATATATATATATATATATATATATATATATATATATATATATATATATATATATATATATATATATATATATCAACTCTCCACTTCCTTTTCTGTTGTTCTAGCAGATCCCCAATAGGTCTCTCTCTCTCTCTTCATGCTCATTTTTGCTTATCTCATAGTTTGTTTTAGCTTGCCTCAGTTAAGTTAGAAGGTTTTTATAAAATGTATCTCAGGGGGAAGAGCTACCCCTCCCATTTTCTTTTGATATCTGTCTTTGTCCTACTAAGATATCAGCACAAGAAATGAAACTTCTAAACTTATTTTCTGTTTTCTTTTTTGTTTTATAGGCATCATCTGTTTTTGTACTGTCTTCACTCAAGTATGCCTTATCCATGTAAGTTACCTAGCAAGCCACTTTCTTCAGGGGTCTATATTAGAAGCATAAAAATGCTTCTAAGCTATTACATTAACAGTGACACATATTCATTGAATTGCATTTAAGTGATTCAATGAATATGTCATAGGGCAAGGAGATGGTTGGCCAACTTCACGGAGTTGCCCTTTCCTTCCCTATAGTGCGATCTCGGATTTTTAGGGCAATGTGGGGAGCGAAGTCCCCCACCTGTTTATGATGTTAAATTATTTTTTTTAGTGAAGGCCACATAAGTTTTTTTCCCTAGGGAAAAATTTGCTTACGTGGCCGTTCACTATTTTTAGGTTTCGTGCATTATGTGTCAACTTTTATGTAGTCGTACATATGCACTTTCATTCTTATAATATAGACCTCTTCTTCGGCATTGCTCAGTTACATGCTATTCATTTGCTCAGCAACAGTCTTTGTTTCCTCAAATTGTTCACTTCTGATATACCTACTAGTGTGTTGTTTGCAAATCTTCTCATGAAATGTGTATATCCATCCTTTGCTGTATCATTTAAAATGACTGGAGCTACCGTGGAATAATTTTGGGACATTTTGCCTAGTAAGTTATTTCTGCTCAACAAAAGTCACATTAAAAAGCTAATTAATATATTGCTAGCATTTAACAGACACATGAAGAAGCATGGTATGTTTATTTGTGTTTCTCACCTTTTAAATAGTTACATCAAAAATATGGCAAAAGGCAAGATGCTGGGCTTAGCTGCTTGTTTACCTTGGGAGGTACATCATTGAACTGCATAGTTTATAACAAGCAGGATTTATTCTGTATCCATTGTAAAGAATGAGGCGCATAAAACTCATGAAGAATATACTTCACTCAGCGTTGGAAGCTTTGTAATATAAAGGAACTGGTTTATTTATCTCTTTGCATACCATCAGTGAATCTAGAAGATATGCTGTGAAAAGCGACAGCATTCCAAAATGGTCTTATCACCAAGGGGGCAAGCAGCAACTGTAAGTTTTCATATCATTTCATTAACTACCAGTGAATTTAACAGCATTGCTGCAGAACAAGTCCAAGTGCATAACATGAAGTTAACTCAAGAAAATGTGCAAAACAAGTTTTAGTAAAAACTGTTACAGTGACCATATGGCAAATGTTTTGGCAGTGACAAAATAAAGATTTGCCCATATAAATATTATTTCTGAATTCTAACATTTATTTTGATTAGGCTGTTAAAGAATAAAAATCTGTTTTTCAAATGGTACCTAGTAGAATGTTGAGACCTGTGCTAAATTTTACATCAGTATCAGATAGCTTTATCTGTTGAAAGAAAAAAATATTGAATGTGCTTAAAATAAAATGGAATCATGAACAAACATATGAACTCACCCTTTTCTCCAAAAATCCAGCGCTTGTGAAGGCTGGTAACAAAAAAGACAGGTGTCTGAGTAACAGACATCAGGAAATCAGAGACTGCCAGATTTATAATAAACATATTTGCTGGACTCCGCAGGCTCCTGCTCCTACAAGGATAAGAACAAATGAATGGGTTACTGATAATCTGCTTATGGATAAAAAGAAGCTTTTCCATGTTAATCTCATGCAATATCCACATTAGCCAAGTTGAAAAGGATTCCCAGTGGGGAATCAGTTTTGTCATTACCATTATCATTGTGTGTATCACAAGTGATATAATTGATATTTATCAGCCTCTGCAATCTATAGATTTAATGTCACATACATCATTGTAAAGTAATATGCATGAACTGTACCTTCAGTGTAGCATGAAGAATATTATCTGAATATAGCCTACAGAAAAGTCATATTGATAAGTCATCGACAGAGCAGGATTACATGACGCAATGTTTATCAAAAAGGCTGTGGGGAAAGGCTTTCAGGTTCAAAAGCTTAGATTAATAAACTGCAGACTGTGTGAACTAGCAAATTCCAACACAGCCCCCAGTGGGCTTTCAGCTGTCATGCTTATATGCATTTAGCTTTACCTCTGTGAGTTTGGATCTAACGAGAGGGTGTAGCTTTGTATTACTGTGAAATACAGTTTCAGGTGTGTCTTGTAAAACAAAATATGTCTTCCCATTGTCTTGTGGTACTCTTGATATATTTTACCACCCTTTATGAACACAAGGATTTTGAAAATACATGTAGATTAGCTGCACTGGGTGTAGTCTTCATTATCCTGGCCCTGGTGGCAGAGTGCTGGCTGACCAAATAGCCACTTTAGATGAATAGATAAAGTGATAGGTACACACACACACACACACACAGCGGTCAAGTATATATTTTCATTGAATGTGTGCATACATGGGGATGTCTCTATGTACGGTATCTGTTTTATATATTAACTGCTTGTTTTGTATAAGATAAATGACAGGCTTGTGAGTATGTCCCCGAGTAGGTTTTTGTGTGCTTTTGGGTTTAAGAGGTGCATTTTGTGCAGCTAAGGTTTACACACTGACTATTAAAAGCTTGTGGTATGTTTGGTTTTGTTTGTATGAGTGGGTTGTCAAAAATTTGTGGGGTGCATTTGTAGTGGGTTTTGTGATGTTTGTGTGATCTATTGCTTACAGTGTATTGGGGTTCTGTGTGCTGCAATGTGTGACTGAATATTAGTAGCGTGTGTCAGGAGGTGAGTGAGGGTTGCAATGTGTGTAGTGGAAAGGTAGGTAGTGATTAGACATTGCTATGTGTAGTAGACAGAAGATTTGATTTTGTCTTTGGTGATATGTATGTGTATGTAGGGATTTACTGCATGTTTCGGATGGACTGTATGGAAGGTGAGTGCAGGCTGTGTGAAAGTTATGTGACATATGTGTTTTTGTGACTCTGAGTCCAATGTGGTTCTTACCCTAAGTTGATTGCAGTCTCAAGAGTTGGTTGTATTAGCTTTGTCGGTTGTTGGGGGATTGAGGATTTGTCCCCATATACAAAGGGTATTTACTATTTTTTTTTGTGTGGATGTTGAGTGGTAAGTGAATTTTGTGTGTGTGCATGTGTCTGCACATTTGAGAACACATCTTCTTATAAATGAAATGAGTGTGCTTAATAGATGTATTTTTGAACTCAGTGCCTCTCACCTTATTTATTTCAGTATGTAGAACCAAATCATATACTGCTGATTAAGGATGATTGAAGCAAATGGGGCACAAAGAAAGAACCTCTGTATGATACCTACAGCTTACATATTATGTGTTACAGTACTGTTTAAGGAGCTTTCTAATGGCACATGTTTATGTATCTTTTACATGAAACTAGTTTCAGGTAAAATGCTTCAAGGAGCATTTGTTTTCATTATATAAAAACTAAGAATAATGCCTTTGGTTTGGGGATGGAAAGCAATATAAAAATCAAATTTAATACTGAAATAGCCAAACTAAATATGATGAGGGAGGAATGAAGGAGTAGATCCTACTTGCCTCCCTCAGTGGGGTAGGTATTGCCTGAGACACCAGCAGAGACTTGTGATCACACCAATGTATTGTCTATAGGGAGGGCACAGCCAATTGATAACATGCTCACAGAAGCAGACATATAAATTGCTAAGCCCATTGTATGCCCCCCCCCCCCTCGGATGCTGGCATGCACAGCAGAACTGATAGAGATAAACTCAAAATCCCATCCAACCATGCAAATGACTGTCCCACTGCTGGCTTGCTTGGTCCTCACCTCAGAAATGAATGAGCCAGGAATGAATAAGCTCTAGAGCTCCATCTAGGGAAATCAAATGGATCAACAGGAAGGCTGGAGGTAGAGATGGCAGTCGACAGAGGAGTGCAAAAAAGAGAGCAAAAACTATGGCACATTGACTTTCCAGAAAGTTGATATTCAAGAACAGAATTCCGCAATTATACTAAATTATTTTGTTGTTATAAAGAGAGCTTTATTGAGAGATTGCAATCCTCCTGCATGGTACACCACGATACAGAGGTACATAGAAAAGAATGTATCACTGATTCCATTTATATTGTGAAACTAAGACTGGCAAATAGCAGTAATAAAACAGAGGTACAAACTTCATCTGTGGGTGTATTTCCAGTCAAAACCCACATTCTGCTTAGGGCGAACGATGCCCCAGATAGTGCCTGCTTTATTACCTGGGGAAGATAATGATACCGGATGGTGTCCCACTTTGTCCACTTATTTCAAACAAGTAACCCAATACTTGTTTCCCCTTGTTTGTCTCCAGGTCTTTTATGCCATTGATAATAGCTATGGTTTCTGAAATACTTGGGGGGGGGAGGGTTACAGTGGATTCCTCCTCCTAGTTATCCACTTTTTGGAGACTATTAAAATTAATTGGATTAACTGCTTGGTATGTCTGAGTACCTTGGCCATTCCATTCCAACTAAGAAGAAACCTTTGGCTGGTAACAAGCCACCTACTGCCATAACTCTCTTCCTGAAAACTCTTTAGTTTAAGACATGACCCCCTACTGTTACAAATTACATCTCCAATAATGTGAGCTCACTGCTGGGAACATTGTATGGAGCTTATCCAATATGCAAACATATTTATGCAGTCATTTCCAATACAAATTTCTAAACTCCCTAGATTTAGTGACTCTCATGGATTAAGCAAATCTGCTCCTACTCTTTTGGGATTTGCATTTGAAAGCATTCTAAGTAAATGTGGTACAGAATCCCCATTTTTTTTTTATAGAGGTTTTCCATATTTGCTTCCACAGGGGCAGCCTATCAGCACTTGATGTGTGCAAGCCTATATCATAATTGTAAAATTACTTGGGATAGTGACACGTCAGCCATATTTTGATTAATGTGGGGTAAGCTTAGCTAGGCTTAATATGGCTCTTAGGCTGAAAACTTTATAACCACCTAATGAGCCTATTTATTTAAAACTGACAGTAGAACTAAGTCTATCAAGTAATTACATAGATTGAGTTGTAGCGCCCACTTAGCTGCTTCCCAGGACATCACTTCTCCCTTAACTATCTCTTCTCAGTACACCATCAAATCTTTCTGGGATGCCCACTTATGCAGAAGTGGGCCACACCAAAATATCTCCTGTTGCTCTCCTACAGAAAGGAGCAGCAGTGACCAAGAGTCCATCTGCCCATGTCCCAGCACTTTTTGGACTGTCAACAGTGTCTCCTTTCTCCTTGGAATACTGAGACCAAATATTTTTTTCCCAAGTTAGGCTTTATATGTCACTGTAACAAGGCCGGGAACACAAACAAGGCAAGAAACTAAATAAATCCAAAAACAGGTTTGAAAAACCAGCAACACAGTCCGAGAAGACTCAAATAACACTATTTATCATATAATCAGCAGTTGTCACTTTAATTTTAAAGTGTGTTTGCTTAAGTAGAACAAAGTGATGCAATTGGTGAATGCTGATCACCTGTCTTACTTATAAGGAAGTTTTTTTATTGCTGTAACTGTTTCTGAAGAAGTTTGCTATCAGGCTGACGAAAAGCGCTTTAAACAGTGGAATAAATAGTGTTATTCGACTGTAACAAGGCCATTTGATTCTAATTAGCTTTGTAACTTCCACCTTGCATTAAATAAAGCCACCTGATCTTTGTTGCCTTGTGGTAACCTCTCAGGTCTAGGAGTACCAGTCCACCTCTGTCTTCACATTGACAAATATTTTCCCAAATGCCTCTTGATCTTTTACCACCCCCCCCCCCCAATATGAACCTTTTTTAAGTTTTTTCTCAAACTCAGTCCAGAAGCTTAATGTAGGGTTAAATACAAAAGCTTTTCCCAAATACAAAATATGTGGAAGTATAAACATTTTCATGGCAATAAACGTATTGCCAAGGTCCAGCACCAATAATTACCATTTCCTAAATAAGGCCAATCACTTTTCTCAGACTACCTCCAACATAATCATGGGGAGTCACTACTCCACCTGGCATACCAAACACCCAAATCATTCATCCTATAATGACCCTATAGATAGGGGTACTGTTGTACCATATCAAAGAATGGTATAAAATTAGCTGTAATGGCCACAGTTATGTTCTCATTTAATTTTTTATCCAGACATTTCTGTAAACTACTGAAGTATCGTCAAAAGTGTGAGGAGATCTTCCTGGGGTATTGACAAATCTAATGTTATGTTATCGGTATAAGGTACCAGTTTTTTCGGTAATTACAGTTGCATCCCTGAGTATTTCTCTGTCCAATTTGTTGAGCCAACAGTTCTGCATATAATGCAAACAGCAAAGGAGAAAGCAGGCATCCTTGCCTGGTGCTCTTCCTCCGTAGAAAGGCTATTGTAAATATACCTTCTATTTTTAGTTGTGCATGGGGAACCCTGGTAAAATTGTTTAAGCAAATTAATGAACTCTGAGGGAATTGCAAACCTGGTCAACACCTTCCAGAAAAACTCACAGTGGACTGTATCGGATGTCTTTTCTGCATCTAGACTCATTAAGAGTATTGGGACAGCTCCATCTCTGACAAAAAGTGCTCCCATCCAGTCTACCATTATACCCTGCAAACCATATAAATTTTGATAAAATGCCAGTAATACCCAGGCTGTATGATCTACCTCCAGTTAGGTATCTCTCTCTTCACCATCTGAGACTGGAGTCTCCTTGCAAGTGCCTCTTGCATTCTAGGGATGTTTTCAGTGTAGAATTGCTTAACAGAGGCCTTTTAAAGTCACAGAGTTCTCTTAAATAAGATTCCAGGTTTTCCTGTATTACTTTCCTTCCTACCTTGTGTTTCCTTTTTAATTCCTTCTCAATTGATTGCAGGACTTTGAGTCTTTCTAAACTGACTTAGTACTGCCTATGCTCTTTTTATATTTTGTTGCACTCCCTAGACTGGAGCTCCTGTCTAATATTACATTTAACCTTCTCCCACCCAGTTATTATTGAAAGAGTTTGTTTCTAGTTTTGCCAGCTCATCCTAAAATACACTAACTTTCAGTGGCGTGTACTTCTTAAAAGTCAATCAATATGTTGGGAACTGCCAGTGCCTTATATAAATATTTGTATTCCACATTCATAGTACCACACCAACTGACACATGGTCTGATGGTGCCTCAGGATGTGTGACTAGACTCCGGACCACATACATATTTTCAAGAGAAATATAAATCTTGGCTAATCTACCTCAGGCTTAGCATCTATGTCAGTAGAAGGTAAACTCAATACTCCTCAGAACCATTGCTTTAACATCTACTGATCCAAAGTTTTTAATGTAGTTTACCAATAACTGCTCCTCTCTAGAAACCATCTGTTGTCTAGGTCCTCTATTCACATCTCTTTGTTTAGTTACTATACTCTAATTTCCTTCCAAAACAAGATTTCCTTGATGGAAATTAAGTAGCTCATTTAACATAGAATTCACACTACTGGTAATTTTGAGAGGTATATAGAGCCACGCTATTGCAATTCTTTTTCCTTGATAGCTTCCCCTTATCATCACATATCTACCAAACTTATCTACCATTCCCTCCTCTACTAATAACGGTATGTCTCTCTCTCTATTGTATATGTTAACCCCACTCTTGCCAACCCCTGAAATGTTGAGGTATATGCATCTCCAAACCCCTGTCTCCACCACCATTGATGCTGTTGCAGTGTTAAAGCATTTCCTGGTGTATAATTATTTGTTGTTTAAGTATTCTCACATGGGTTAAAATCCTATGCAGTTTTAATTTTGTCCTCCAATCCACTTACATTCCAGGATGGGGCAGATAGACTCTTCCACCAAGAAACAAGTAACCTCCCTGAAATGTGCTTGACCTTTCAGTATTTTAGCTGGGAATACACCTAGGCAATCTGTTTTACGGTGTTAATTTGTTCTTAAATGTAAAGCCAACATATAAAAATTTTTTAACAAACTCCCTAATAGAACTATATCTGTGAGAAAACTGAAGTAGACAACTGTTTCCCTTTGGATGCTAAAAGCTATTCAATGATTTAACCATAACCAGCCCCCCCACCCCCACCCCAAGCCTTGATAAATGGGCTCCATTCTTGTCACGGCAGAAACTCAAAGACTCAGAGAAATTAAACCAACAGGGAGCTAGCACAAATAAAATGGTTCCCAAGCAACAGTGTACAGCTCATTTAGAACTCCGCCCCTAGCAGTATGTGTCAACACTGAATCTGAAGCCATTTCAAAGCGGAAGTGAGTTGCCTCAGAGCATTGCTTGCTCCTATGTACTTTGTCAAGCTAATAGTTTTGATTGCATTGTTAAAGGATCACTTTCTGCAAATTATGAAAAAAACATATATATTTGTTAATGTTACCATGAATTACTGCACTTCCCAAAGCTGCCTACAGCAAGACAAGATTCATTCCTAATTTTATTTATTTTTTTTATCCATGAGGGCAGACATCCTGATTCCTTTGCAAAGCTAAATCTGTCCCATAATGCACTATGAGAGCTCAGGTATTGATAAAAAGTAGCCTTACCATTTGTCAGACTATACTTGCATTCACTTAGAATGGAACACCTGAAAAAAAATGCCAAATCTGAGAGTCTGCAGATCATGCGTCATTGACTGGTCTGTACTGAGTGTTTCTACTGATGTACTATGTATTCTCTGAAATAAGTAAGGTTGCCACCCATTCTGTTGTCAGCAGGACACTCACGGGTTAAGCTACCTTATCCCATTGCCCGTTGTGCCAAGCAGTGGGACCTGAAAAGTCTTGCTTTTTGATCACACTGAATTGCCATGGAAAAGCTGCAGTTACTTCTGGCTTTTCCACAGCAATTCAGTTAAGTCACCAAACCGGACCTGCAGGCAGAGCTGTTCCTTGTTAGGTCCAGGTGTTTTAAATCATGTAGCAGTTGGCTGCAATTCATGAAGGGGGTGAGGATTGGGGCAGAAAGAGCCCTACAGAGATCGTGGCTGTAGAGTGGTTTGTTTTAGCGCTTGTACAGCCACTATGAAAAGTGACAGTGCCTTTTTTTTTAAACAGCCAAGCTAGTCAGCAAGTAAGCAAGCTAGCTAGTCAGCCAGCTAGCCAGCTACAGAGCCAATTATCCAGCCAGCCAGCCATTCATCCATCCAGCCATACCTCTCAACCTCTCAGAACAAAAAAGCCGGACAAAGCCATAAATAGTGAGGGGACTCAAGTTCCAAAAATAGGGACACTTTTTAAATATTGTTCTTGCATGATTTTATTAGAAACAGACCAAAAATATGAGGCAAAAAATTGGACAGTTTGAAAGAATCTGTACAGTTCAGAGGTGTACATCCAGCCAGCCAGCCATTCATCCACCCATGCAACCATCCATCCATCCAGATAGCCACTCCAGCAGCCAGTCAGTCAGCTAGCCACTGCAGCTGCCATCCAATCCATCCAGCCAGCTAGCCACTCTAGCAGCCAGTCAGCTAGCTACTCCTGAAGCCAGCCAGCTAGCCACTCCTGAAGCCAGCCAGTTAGCCACTCTAGCAGCCAGCCAGCTAGACACTCCAACAGCCAACCAGCTAGACACTCCAACAGCCAACCAGCCAGCCATCTAACCACTCCAGCAGCCATCCATCCATCCATTCATCCAACCAGCCATCTAGCCACTCCAGCAACCATCCAGCTAGCCACTCCAGCAACCATCCAGTCATCCATCCATTCATTCAGCCAGTAATCCATCCATCCATCCACCCAGCCAGTCATTCATCCATCCAGCTAGCCACTCCAGGCAGCCAGCCAACTGTTATACCCATAACTGCATCTCCGTCACCACTCCTGTGGTAATGTCATGGTAGAGGGTGTGGCCAGTGTCATATTGGGCACACACCCATGCCCCACTTTGTTCCAATTAAAAGGCAGCAACCCTACAAATAAGCTTGCAAAAGTGTCAACAAATTACAGAGATAAAAAAGCCTTTTTACAAAAAGCAGTTTTGCAAGTTTCATTTCCTGATCTAGTTACTCCTCCCATTTTCCCTCCTTTAGTGAGCTACAGTCTCACAATTCCAGCTCAGAGAGATTGTGCATTTATTATTTATTTATTTATTTAACATTTGTTGACCAAGAAAGTCCAACTAGGACAGAGCCTATTTTCACTTGAGGCCCAGGGAGAAATGCTCCAGACACGTCTTTGGAAATAATTCATTAATGTAATTAGTCAACTCTGCACGACAATAAACATCAGACAAAAACGGCACAAAGACACTCTGATTGGTGGCAGTATTGCTGTACTATTTTGGAGATGGTTCACAGCTGGAAATCTGTGTCAGTCTTTCCCAGAAGTGTTTGGATGTATGAGTTTTAATTCATTTAAGTGTGAGTGTATCAGAGGTCTTAAACTGGGACACACTGCTCTCAATTGTGTAATTAGGAGTTATATTTGGGGTGGACAGAAGAATATAGTCCATTCCCAGGCTATAGAGCATGTTCCTGTTGTGCACTTAGAGGATTGTGAAATACTACTCCTGTTTAAGTGACAGTCTCACATTGAAGTCAGTAGTGAGGACCAAAGCTCCTTCGTTACTGACCCAGGATAGTAGGGGGCATCACGTTATCTGGTGGCAGTTCAGTGGGATATTATCCGGACATCACATGGACTAACAGAACTGTAGAACAAAGCTGGTATAACACTGGCTTGAAGCTTTACTTGGGAGATAGTGGTGTCAGTCCAGTGGGCTTGCTGCAACATCTGTGGGGTGTCCTGAGTTGGCATGTGCCAATAGTTTTGCACATCTTAGCCATTACAGAACTGTTTTGGGAGAGGGAGTCAAATACCTACTGTTCATCAACACATGTAATGTGCATATGTGTATGTGCGGGTGTATGTCTGCTAGTCAAAGTGTTAAGGACAGCAAGATTTGCAGCTCTGCATTAAAATGTGCTGAAAATAGCAGGTGTCATAAGATTGAGTTTGGAGACACGTATAGTGACATTGAACAAACAGATTTGCCCACATTAAAAATGTATCATTGTTTTCTGTGTGTGTGTGTGTGTGTGTGTGTGTGTGTGTGTGTGTGTGTGTGTGTGTGTGTGTGTGTGTGTGTGTGTGTGTGTGTGTGTGTGCGTGGTGTAAAAGAACTATGGAGCAAATCTGTATTTACACCTGCTTGCTGCCATGCTTGCCTCAATAGGTAGGGATGGGAGTCCTGAGCTGGCATCCATCACTTGTTTACATTTGCCAAAGCCATTACAGCAGTGTTTTGCAGAGAAGTGGGAAAAGCCTCAAATTTGACTGGTATGTTATACAGCATAGGTGGCTGTATCTTTGTGGGGAGTGGAGGTGTGCCTTTGTAAGTGTGGTGTCAATGTTACGCATTGTCAAATGGAGAGATTACGAGTAAAATTGTTTTCAGTGTGGTCCCTAGTGATTTCATCATTGCTTGATTTAGACATAAAAAATGTCCTGCATTTGTCAGTACATTGTTTAAGTGCCCTGTTTGGAATATGGTACCATAACTACAGCTGCTGGTACTGTGTCAGTACATGTGTGTCATGAAGTATGTACATGCCTGCCTGATTTGGGGTAGTTGCATTGGAGAACAGATGAGCAGGATTGTCAGATCACTTTTCAACATACCCACAAGTGTTCTTAATTTGTACTTTTGCTCTGACATACTACAATCCATAATATTTTTTGAAAAAGGTGTTGGATTCTCATGAACATTCTCCTGAACAATAATGGCATTCATTGCAATTAAAAACTTATTTTTCAGAACATGAATTCATGTAGTCTTATTTTGTGAGCTTACTAAATCAGTAATATTGCTATTTTCAAAATATCTGTTCTGGAAGCTTTCTCCATGAATTTGTTGCTGAGGGGATGAGACATATGCTACAAGTATACAACTAAGACAAACTACATAAAGCTATAGTAACAGAAAGCACTGGGTCACATCAGAGGCTTAGGAGGTCATTGTTGAAGGACCACTATATGCTTCTTTGCTTGTTTCCTCATTTTTAAAATGTTTTTCTTCCTATTTTTTGATTGTACCACTGTAGAATAGTCAGACTGCTACAGTAAATCCCAATTTTTAATGTTTCTTTCATGCCCCCTTTCTTACAGCTCTGGTACAGTGAGCCATCTTTAAGCCTATAACAATCTCACAGAGCAGAAATTCTAAGGGTGCTTGAACTGCTTAGTAATAATGGCCTTTGATATTTTCCACTCTTTCCTCTGTTGCTGCCGAAGGACCGCCCCTCCACGAACCGCCCTCCTCCAGCCCTTTCACCCAGGAAATGCCTCCATTAATTACCTGTGTATTAGATATGCTAAATCTGCCTTCTTCATACAATAAAATGTGATCCTGAACAATTCTGGGAGCTATGCTCCAAAGTGTAGTTGCTGGACACATCTATTTTCCTGAACGATTACGTTTTGTACCTGCTTATCGTGGAGATAGTGTTCTCTAGTAAGAAATACCTTTTATCTGATATAGGTAAGTGTATAACATTTCTGGTCCATCCATATATTTATCTTGCTGTACAGTTGTGTCTTTTTTAACCTTCCCTAATGTGATTGCTTCAATTATCTTTTATGATGTATGGAATTCAGTAACCTCTTCATTGATAACACCTTCCAGTGGCAGCTAGTTCATCTGCTTTGATCATAGTCATGACTACACCTATCATCATCCTTGCCCTAATCCTGTGCCTCTCAATCTCTTGGTGCAAGAAATCTGAACAAAGCCAAAAATAATAGTGACAAAAGTCTAAAAATAGGGACAATTTTAAATACTGTTCTTAGAAACTTAAAAAGCTGCTAGATTAACATGATTTGTGTTATCATGCATTTCTGGCAAGATATTAAGTCTCAAATTCAAATGTATGTCATTATTTAGTGCCATAATCTCAAGCTTGATTTTCAAAATCTATATAGTTTAGAAGTGCAATGTTAGTACTATGGGAAATATGGAAGGCATGTTGTCAGGAGAATAGGAGTTCTTTCTGACAGGGTTGGGAGGGTGGCCTAATGGTTAAGGTGTTTGCCTTACAAACACAAGGTGCAGGGTTTGAATCTCACAAGGGATAATTGGCTAGGCTTAAAATGGCTTGCAAGTGCAGTTAGCCTAGTACTAACCTATGAACCTATGAGATAGTTTAGCAATTGTTTTTGAATACGTTTTTCAATCATTTTGGAGATGGGGATAAGATAGACATAGGTCTGAAATTAGTAATGTCTGTTGAATATTGAGGGAAGCTGGAATTACTGAAGGACTGGGATGGGATAGGCAATGCTATCAGCTGCTATTTGATGCCAGTATGCATTTAGTTTATAAAAATGTTGAATAAAAGGAGGTCATTATATTGATCCTTGTGTGACACTGACAGTAACTGGCAGAAAGGAACACATGTTGTTTCCATTTGACTACTTTCTGCCTGACAGTCAGATAGCTGAAAGAGAGGGGGCTGGGCTGTGCCAAGGCAAGAATGTTAGGTATGAAGATGATGGGATAAGGTGTCGAATTCTTCTGATAAATCTAAGAATAGTGGCTATACTAAGGTTGCTTTCATTTCTGTTGTTGGTTTATGATCTTGGTGAAGCTGAGCAGCAAAGAGGTAGTACTATGGTGAGGTCTAACACCATGCTGGGCTTTGGAGAGAAGGTTGGTAGAGTTAATGCACTGCATAAGTTAAGAGTGGATGCATTTTATATTCATTTTGACTGACAGGACATGGTGGCAATAAGTCTATAGCTGGAAAAGTCTGATTCACCACCTTTGTGAAGTGGCACTGTATATAATTATTTATAGGTTCATATGTATTTACTAGGCTAATGGCCACAAGGTCCTTTTTAAGAATAGCCATATATCCCAAATGTAGCCAACAAGTTTGATGCCCTAGAGGCTATTTGTAGGAGCATATATAAGGTAGGGCTTGTGCAGTCAAACTTTTACCTTTTGTCTCTATCCATTAGAGACAGGTGACAGACCAGGGATGAATTTCTGATTTCCCATCCACTGGTCCAGGTTATACTTGAATATGGTCAGTAAAAACTCTGCTTCAAAATGGATGGGGAACTTGCTCCAGAGAAAAGGAATTCTGAGACACACACTTGTCCCACCAACATGCCCTGTTTATGTCTCAAGCAAGGTTTAAGTTTATGGATCTAGTAGCTGAAATGGTATTTTTTTACTGATATGTGAGAGGTCTATGAGACTGTCATCCTAGGATGTCT
Source organism: Protopterus annectens (assembly GCF_019279795.1). Classification (NCBI taxonomy): domain Eukaryota; kingdom Metazoa; phylum Chordata; order Ceratodontiformes; family Protopteridae; genus Protopterus; species Protopterus annectens. The sequence continues at coordinate 835,614,499 of NC_056748.1, read as the reverse complement.
TTTATGCCAAATATAGATCAGGAGATAGAGTATAGTAATAGGGCTTTGAAGAGACCCATGTAGAACATGTAGTTAATGCTCTGTTTTCTTTTTGTGAGGCACCACTGTAAGTGTTCTAGTCGATGCATGTGCCTGGTCAGGTATATACTAAAGGGGACATTATACTCAATGATGATGTCTGAGGAGGGCTACTTACATTGAAATGATGACCTCCTTGGGCCTATATACCATACCCTTGCTGATATGTTTAGTGACATTGAGTAATTTGGTTCTAGTCTTAGGAGTGTGTTATCAATGATCTCATCTCCAGGGGTACCCATTTTCCAAAAAGTGTGCTATAATTCATTTCTTGGCACTGAATTTAGACAGTGTCTGAGGAAACAGTTATTTGTCTGTATGAGCCCCTCCTGGAAAATATGAATGTCTTGGCTGGATTCTATGACTGCTTTCAGTTTCCAGTCATCTGCAAACTTTAACCAGTTGCTTCTAATGTTGGTCTTGACTTCAGAGAAGTACATGCCAAAAAACAGAGGACCCAGCACTGTCCCTTGAGGGGTTCCACTAGTGACCAGCCTCTTTGCAGAGGTGGACTCCTCTAGCCTAACTTTCTGGGTCCTATAGGTTTGTTGGTGTATACTAGGCTAACAAACACCAGGGCCCTTATAAGCCTAGCCATGCAACCCAAATGTGACACACAAATTGTTTTACAGGTGGTGATTTACTGACTGCCAATGCCCATCAGAGACATAGGAGTCTGCAGGATAATGACTAAAGATACAGAGCTTTGAGGCAATCAGCATACAACATTGTATTTACTCCTTGTATTCTTTTGTAAGGAAGCTATGCGGACATTCCAGTTGCTGTATGTGTCTGATCAGGTATACACTGTTACTCTACGATGGGTTTAATGAGGGCCAAGTACAGTGCTCAGATGACCTCTCTGGCCTTAAATGCCATGCCCTTGTTTATAAGCTGAACAACATAGACAGATTTCCTAATACCTTGGACACAAGTTGGTCAAAGTCTAGATTACTATATATGAGTTCCCAGATCCCTGACTAATCAATCAAATTTTATGGGTGTTGTATTGATGACGTAGTTACATGGGAGGTAGACTTCCTAAAAGGTACAATGAAGCATTTCTTGGTATTGAGTTTTAAGTCATAGTATTAGCACCAAGCATTTGTCTGTATTAGACCTATGTGCAGGATGTTCTCATCTTAGTGGATTCATTGGCTGCTCCCAGTTTGCAATCATCTGCAAATTTGGTCAGCCAAAGGCTTTTTGCTTTGACATCTGAGAAGCAGATCGCAAAGAGTATTGGGCACATCACAGAGTCCTCTGGGCCTCCACTGGTAACTGGCCTCTTTGTGGAGGTGTCTTTACCATTTCTAATCTCCTGGGTTCTATCAGTGAGCCAGTCAGCTATCCAACATGTTAAAAAGGGGATTTATCCAAAGTTCTATAAGTTTGTTCATAATGCCCAAGTGGAGTATTGTATCAAATACTTTAGCCAGATCAAGGTAGGAAGTATGCACCATTTTCCCCTTATACATTGCCTTAATGACCTTTTCAAAGAAGTCCACCAGATTCATTTAACATTACCTTCCTTTGACAAAGCCAAACTAGAATGGATCCAGTGTCTGGCGGTCTCATATGTCCTTGTTGATACTTTCCATGGCTTTGCCAATAAGACTATTCAGATTAATGAGTCTGTAGTTTCCAGGTGCTGCTGAGGGTCCTCCCTTATGAAGGGGGTTGATTGTTGCAATCCTCCATTCATTTGACACAAAGTCTGTTTTAAGACTGTATTAAATAATGACTCCAGGAGTCCTGACAAGTCATATTTTAGACTATTCAGGAGGCAACCTGTCAAGGCCCATTGAGACTGTGTTCTTGGCTTTAGTGAGTGCAGTCAGTATATGCTCCCTAGTTATAGTTGTAGGATTTATAATTTAGTGTATTTTTGAGGGGGTGATTGGAGTGAGATGGGAGTAAAGTTGAAACTGAATTTGTTTGCTAACAGGTTTGCTGTATCATCAGGCTCAGTGAATGTGGCACCATTAGCCACAAGTTCTGGACATTCCTGTGTGCTGTGATTGAGGTTTCTGACTTAGCAATAAAAGGATTTATGGTTATGTTTCACCTGGGAGACTATCTTAGCCTCACAGCTGGATTTGCTTGACCTAATTTGTTAATGTTCCTGTGCAAAATGGCTTTTCAGGCCTGATCTCTTCTGTAACAATTAAATTCATATGATAATAGAAATACAACATAATCACAGTTACACAGGGCAAAACTTTCTGCTCTAGTTTTGTCAGGCAACTGGGATCATGATAAATTTTCACTGCTGCTATTTCTGCCCATAAATACAGATGGCATCTGCCTTGCTATATGTGATAAAATTAGGTATTCAGTGTTCATTGGTTTCTGTACAAAGTTGCAGTTGCTGGGGAATGCAACTTTCTCATCTCATCTCATTCTAATGCTGAACTTGTCTGTTATTTTCTTTCTGTTTGTAGAGGGGCATACACAGGTATCCTTTAATTACAATAAGCAATTTCTTAAATCTTATAACAATGACACTGCTTATCTGAAGGTCCTCATTCGAAATGGGCTTAAGAGATATTTTTCATGCATTTGGATCAGCAGGTGCATCATGCATTCAAATAATCAAGCTCAAGTTGCAAAGAGTTCTTTCTCTTCATACCATGCTCTTCATAGGAATTGGACTTGTGGGTCATTTTTTTCACACAGTTTCACCAGCTGATGCATCATGCATGCAAATAACCAAGCTAAAATTGCAAAGGATTCTTTCTTTTGATAGTGTGCACATCTTGCAGAAAGGGTAAACTCATGTTCCATCAGCAAATGTGAATAATGACAATAGATGGGCATCAGGCTATGACATGCTGGCATGTCATTTCTAGTACTTTGTTGTACTGGCAAGCTATACTTCCAGCTTTGTAGGACTAGCAGCAGGAGGTGCAGAAGTATTCTGAGAGTGAGCTGCTGCTGCTAACACTGTAGATCTCCATGTGTACCTGTAGATGGAGGGTCAGCTGGGGGAGGGGGGCATCGCAGCTTATAAGAGTGAACTGGTGCTACTAACACTGTGATCTCCATGTGTACCTGTACGTGCAGGGTCAACTGGGGGGACGTCACAGCTTAAGAGAGTGAACCGATGCTACTAACACTGTAATCTCCATGTGTACCTGTACATGCAGGGTGAGTTGGGGGGAGCATTGCAGGTTATGAAAGTGAATTGGTGCTACTAACACTGCGATCTCCATGTGTATCTGTACATGCACGATCAGCCAGCAGGCCATCACAGCTGTTACTTTTATTTACTGAACGCTTGATTAACATGTAAGTGCAGTGTTGTATAGACACTTTCAGCCATGATCCTGTTCTCTACTGCAAAACCAATGGACATTCCAAATAAAGTAAAGCAGAAATATATACTAAAATTCAAATGAGACATCAGTGTCATGAAAAAAGAAAAATGGACTCCCTGAACTACATGAAAAGAGACATGGAAGAGCTCTCTGATCATGTAGCCCAGGAGGGTATGACCCTGACCCTGAGTAGCATCCTGGCCTCACCAAGAATGATACCTCAGTATAAAGAAAAAATGATCAATTTCAACAATTGGCTAAGCTTCTGGTGTCATTCAAAGGGGATCCAGTGTCTGTCAGCCTGGGATGACATGCTCAACAAGCCGCGTTGCTTCACAAAAGACGGCTTGCACCTATCACCCCTTGGCTTTCGAATACTGGCCAAGGCTCTTGCTGCCCCCATAGTGCCTTTTTTAGGCAAGGCTCAAAATTCAAACCCAGCTCCGTAAACAGCACAAGTAAAAAACTGAGGGTTATGCTACTCAACGCCAGGAGTTTAAATCTCAGAATGCATGCGCTGGAAGCACTCCTAAGTATGGAGAACGTCAACATCTGTGCAGTAACTGAAACCTGGTTCAAGGCTCCAGAGAACACTCCAGCACTACTGGGCTACAACTCATACCACACATTTCGGCCACAGAACACGGACCGAAACACAAAAGGAGGGGGTGTATCCATATTCATCAAGGATACCCACATCTCCAGGTTAGTGGCGCAGCATGATACCTCTGAGATCATCCATGTGCAACTAACATCGGGCAAGTCTGCAATGCAAATTTTGGCCTGCTACAGATCACTCTCCATGACCCAGGACCACCACTCCACCTTTCTGGAGACACTGGAAAGCATGAAGGTCCTACCAAACACCCTGATCTTGGGAGATTTCAATTACCCTACCATTAACTGGGAAAACTACTTGAGTACAAACTCCCAGGCTCAGCGCTTCCTGGAATTTATCAACTCAAATGCCCTGGATCAGCTGGTAAACTCCCCTACCAGAGGCCACAACATAGTGGACCTGGTCATCACCAACATGGGCAACAGGTGCTCCATACCGGAGGTCAACCCATCACTGGTTAGATCAAACCATAAACTAATCACCCTGGATATCCACACCCCACCACCACCCCTAACCAAGGAAACCACAGTGAAAAACTGTTCTAAAGCAAACTTCACCTTACTTAAGTCAGAGGTGGTAAGTTTCACAGCCCCAACGCTAAAGGATAACACGGCCCAAGATGCAGAATCCTTTACAATTGCACTCTATGAGCACCTACAAGGATGCATGGATCATGCCATCCCTAGCAAAACCAAGACTCACTCCCCTAAGAGAAGGAAACCAGTCTGGTGGACCCCTGCCATAAACAGGTTATACAACAAAAGGCGGAAACTAGTTCAGAAAAAAAGCAAATCCCAAGAAGGAAAGACATCCCTGATCAGTATCAGTAAGAAACTAAGATCCCTCATAAAATCATCCAAGGCTAACTTCGAAAGAAAAATAGCCAAGGACTCGAAAGATAACCACAAAGCCTTCTTTAGCTATGTCAAAAATCTAAGTGGCAACTCACAGATATGCTCTGAGATAGAGCAAAATAGCACAAAATATACTGAACCTACTGATATTGCCAACATACTGGCAGATAAATTCAGTGCAAACTTCACCTCCCTCTCACCTTCAAAAGGGCCCACAACAATACCGGAAAAGTGTAGTGTCCCAGAAATCACAGAAGCACAGGTGAAAACAGCCCTTTCAAAAGCCAGAAACACAGCATCAATGGGGCCAGATGGTGCCCCAGGCTGCGTCTTGCACAAACTACAGAACAAACTAACCCCCCCACCTAAACACGCTGTTCAACCTCAGCCTCTTCACAGGCTACGTGCCCATAGAATGGCACACAGCAATGGTTATTCCGCTTCACAAAGGAGGAGCCACAACTGACCCTGGTAACTATCGCCCCATAAGCCTGACTAGCCTGGTCTGCAAAGCTATGGAGTGCATCATCATAGAACTTATTAACAAAGACATTGGGAACCTCCAAACACTTGACCCGACCCAGTTTGGCTTTGTTAAGGGCAGATCATGCCTACTAAACCTGGCTGACTTCTTCGAGACAGTTACCAAGGCCATAGACGAGGAAAAGGTGGTTTACACAGCCTACCTTGATCTCGCCAAAGCGTTCAACACTATTCCTCACTCGGGTATTATAGAAAAACTCACCAGCCTGAACATAAACCCCTATGTCACAAGATGAGTTGCCAACTGGCTTACAGACAGAACTCACACAGTAAGAATAGCAGGCTCCAGGTCTGACTCTAAACCAGTCACAAGTGGTGTCCCACAAGGCTCAGTTCTGGGACCCCTACTGTTCGGCATATATTTCTCAGAAGTACAGGCAAACACAGGAGGACTATGGCTAACCAAGTTCGCCAATGACTGCAAACTGGGAGCCATAATTGACTCTCCGGCTGACACGGACATCCTCCAAAAAGGCCTTACTGAGACAGACACTTGGTGTCAAAGTCATGGCCTCAAGCTAAATGCCAAAAAATGCATAGTCATCCCGTTTGGGAAAAACAAAACACCCACGAATTACCACATAGGCGGCAGCCCCCTTAATACAGAAGAGGTAATAAGAGATCTGGGGACCCAGGTAGATAGTAACTTCTCCTTTGACAATCATATTGCCAAAGTAGTTAGGAAATCGTTCTATGTGGCCCATCTAATTACTAAGGGGTTTGCATCTAGAAATAAAGAGGTTATAGTGCCCCTCTACTCGTCACTCATCAGACCCATCATAGAGTACAATGCCCCATTTGGGATGTACCTCACAAGACACTTCCAACAGCTTGAAAGACCACAAAAGCACCTCACCAAGAGGATTACTGGCCTCAAACATATGTCCTATGCAGCCCGACTGAAAAAACTCCGGCTGTACTCAGTGGCATATCGCTTACTCAGAGGTGATCTCTGCCTGACTTACAAAGCCATGTCCAACTCAGAATTGATGGACATGCTCCACCTAAAGAAATCCAAGTCCCTGAGAGCCACGGGGTCTAGTGAGCTAAACCTCACCACAACAATAAATAGAACATGCTGGAGGGATAGATTCCTGTCACAGAGACTCCCCATGCTTTGGAATAAAACTCCTAACTACATTAGGCAGAGCCCCTCACTAACACTCTTCAAGAGAAGCCTTGATGAGTGGATGGGTAACAGAAAGTACACCCCTGGGATCACTTCACTGGCTCTGCTTGACAGAGGCTCAGTTTATTAATCAATGGGGCGGCGAAAGCCAACACACTCTGGCTAGGCTTATAAATGCCCTCTGGCAGATAGCCTAGTACCTACCTATGAACCTATGTCAAATGCTGTGAAGTTAACAGTATGTGGAACACTACGCAGGACAGTGTTGTGAGGCATTAGTCACACAAGGAAAGAGGTGCATGCCATTACTTACAACCTTTTGTAGTACAGTACATTCTGAAGAACAGTAATGTACAGCACGTGTATAGCTAAACAATGATATATGACATGATATGATACACAGATGTGAAAGTATGGACATAAGGTGGACATGACAGTGCTATGTTATAGCAGTATTAACTTTCAATCTCAAATAGTTGTCTCTGCTGGTGTTGCCATATGAAATTAGTAAGGGAGACAGACAGTCCCCTTTGAGATCAGTTATCTTACTGATTTAGCACCTGAAAACCATTAGTAAGAACACATAGAAATAATAAACTGTATAACACATGATACTGTATGAGCCACAGAACCTAAGTCCGTGTATGTATTTCTTGGTTTCCATTTGTTGATTTAGAAAGTCTGACAGCGCAAAATTCCTTTTCAGTGGAGTCCCGGAGACAGAAGCACCACGCTCAGATATTAAAATGTAAAAATTAGAAACACAGAACAGAATTCTGAATTTTAAAAATAATCAAAGTAGGTTTGGGAATATGAAAGCTTCCAAAAAATACATAAGCATGAAGAAAAGAAAATAAACAAATGGCACACGTATCCTGTGTACGAAATAAACAAACAGAACGCTTATCTTATGTACGTAATAAACAAACGGCATGCGTATCCTATGTACAAAGTGCAAGAGGCAGGAATTCATGTCTGCATACAAGTCGAGAGAGATGATTGCAAGCATTTACTGCTAGTGTGATTATTGTGTATAATTATTTCAAGAAAAGGATGACCATTGAGATGGATAGAGATGGTATGACTGTGTGGGTACATAGCAGGAGCATAACCAAGACTTAGGCAGGTATTGTTTTTCTAGTTGTCATGGTTTAATCAGTATGGTGTTCAAAGTTTAGTGGCATAACTTGAGTAAAGTGAGTCACCAGCTGTGTTTTTAGATTTACTAGCAAGTATGCTATATTTATTTCACAAATGTAGTTCCCTTCTTGGTGACTAGTGATGGGGAATGTGTAGGACAATTTTTGAGGTTTATAATTTAAGTTGTGTGCAGTAATGATTACTCTGTAAGAGAGATATAGTGGAAACTTAATCCAGTGTAATCATACCTCTCAACCTCTTAGTGCAAGAAATCTGGACAAAGCCTGAAAAAATGGGGAGATAAAGGCCCCAGAATAGTTACAGAATTTAAATATTGCTCTTATAAACTTGTAAAGCTGCTAAAGTAACAGGGTTTATGGTAACATACATTTTCTGACGGATATGAATTCTGAAACTCAAATTTAGTTCATTATTTGGTGATTTCAATCCTTAGATCATTCTGGTGATTTGCCAGAAAGCCACGGAACAGGCCAAAAATATGAGGCAAAAATCTGAACATTCTATGAAAATCTGGACAGTTGAGAGATATGAGTGTAATTGTTTAAGGGCAGTACAGTGATGTGTTCTGGATGGAAGGTTAGATGCAAGTTTTGCGTTCTTGTTATAGCTACATAATGAACTTAGTTGGCAGTTTGCTATGTATCTCTTGTATGAGCTCCCAGCAGTACCTGTGTATTGTCTCTAAGGCATTGCATCTGAAATGCTAGACTGCATAAATCCAGGCACTCTACATGCTTCCTACTGTCCACAGGTCATGTGATGACTCAGTATGGTGCACTAACTTTTCAATTTACTCCCATTCATTTTTTTAGCACTCTCCTAGGCATGACAGCACTTTTTTGGCACTTTTACATAACTAATCCTCATCAGACCAGAATCACACAGTCTTCACCAGGCTGTTTATTGTGTTATTATCATATTATGATTGATTTTGTAAAGATGCAAAGTTAGAGTGAGATAAAGGGGGCAGCCATTAGCATGACACGGAAAACTATCACTTATGTCACACATTAAAATAGACAGATGGTAATTTGTTCATGTTATAAATGTTACACTGCATGTAAACTTTTTTTTAAGATGTCGGAGGTGGTCTGCATCCCATGCTGACAAAACTCCAGAGGGACACAATATCACACATCAGACAAAACAGTCTTATTGTGGTTGAAACTTGTGAGAAATGAGTAGGGATTATAGCCAAGAGTATGATGCCGAAATGGGAATCCTCACTGTCCTCTGACAACAAGTAGGGGTTTTGTTTTATTTTATTTATCCTTTCTTGACTAGGTTAGTGTTAGTGGCCTCTTTTTGTGGGAGACTCAGGGAAATGTGTCTTTATACATTGGGAAACTTCTGCTACTCTTTTCGATAGATGCCATGGGAACTTGTACATCCACCTAAGATACCACCACCTCAGTTTAATATCTCATCTGAAGGAAAACACACTCATGAGTATGGCATTCCCTTATGCTGTAGTGTGCTGTCAGCAATCCATCTACTTGGGGTGGAAATGGACCGACAGCCTCCTGCACTAAAGATGAATGTGCTACCTATTGCGCAACTGACACTGTCTTAGGTTCAGCCAGACTGTGAGGAGTGACTCTCAGTGTATAGGATCATAGGATCACGGGAGGTTACTAGGATAATGACCCTAGGGCCCCTTACAACCCTAGCCAAGTTTTACCCTTATTTCCATGATTAGTACCTATCACCCCTGTCCAAGAGGTCTGTAGGTGGAACCCCTGGGGTGAACTTACAGTTACCCATCCAGTCATCCAGATTGCATTTGAAGAGGGCCAATGAGGTACTCTGTTTGACATGAAGTGGGAGTCTGTTCCAAAGGTGTGGTAACCTCTGGGAGACAAATCTGTCCCTCTAGCAGGTTCTATTAATGTCACATACCAGGTTAAGGCCATTAGAGCGAGTAACCCATGTACCAATTGACTTACGTTTATGCAGCATTTCCAATAAAGCAGGGTCAAAGATTGCCTTATATGCAAGGCAGAGATTGCTTCTGAGTGGTCTGTTTGAAATAGAATAAAGTGACAGTGATTTTAGATGATCCTCATAAGACAGATGCTGAAGACCTAGAATTTTCCTTGAAAGGAACCTTTGTGGTCTCTTCAATTGCTGCAGCTGCTTGTAAAGGTACATACCAAAAGGGGCATTGTACTCAGTTACTGGCCTGATGAGGGTAGAGTACAGGGAGGTTGTAACATCTTTTTTTTCTGGAGGCAATGCCCTTACTTATGAGATGAATGATATAGAATGTCCTTCTTACCACTGTAGAGACATGGTGATCAAAGGTAAGATTGCTGTCAACCTATGTGCCCAGGTCTCTCATCAGTGAGTGTGTACTTACGGTGTTTCTATTGATGTGATAGCAGGAACATCGCTCTTACCGAAAGGGATGATAATACATTTTTTGCATTGAGATTAAGGCCATGACTTTGGCACCAATCATTTGTTTGTGTAAGACCCTCTTGCAGGATATTGACATCATTTGGAGATTCTATGACCACCCCCAGTTTGCAGTCATCAGCAAACTTTGTCAGACACAGACCTTTAGTTTTAGATTGCACTTCAGAGAAATAGTTTCCAAACAGTAGAGGTCCCAGGACTGATCCCTGTAGAACACCACTGGTTACAGGTCTGCTGTTGAAAGTGGATTCCCCAATTTTGACTATATGGGTTCTATCAGTGAGCCAGTTAGTGACCCATCTAATGATATAAGGCTTGATACCCAGCTGTGTCAATTATGCCTAAGTGGAGGATAGCGTCAAAAGCCTTGGCTAAGTCTAGGTAGGCTATATGCACAGATTTCCCCTCCTCAAGGGCTTTGGTGACTGTGTAGAAGAAGTCCACCAGATTTAACAGGCATGATCTCCCTTTGACAAATCCAAATTGAGTAGGGTCAAGTGTTTGGAGGTTACTAATGTCTTTGCTGATAAGGTCTATGATGATTCTGTCCGTGGCCTTGCAGATAAGGCTAGTCAGGCTAACAAGTCTATAGTTCTCAGGGTCACTGGAAGCACCCCTTTGTGCAAGGGGATAACTGTGGCCTTTTTCCATTCGGCTGGGACTAATCCAGTGCTTAGACTATGATTGAAAAGAGTACCAATGGCATTGCTAATTCTTGTTTGAGCCCATGTAGGACGCAGCCTGGGATGTTATCAGGTCCCATGGATGCTGTGTTTTTGACCTTAGAGAAGGACGTTCATGACCTGCTCTTTAGAGATGCAGGGTAGAGGACAGGTGGTAGGGATGTCTTGGGGTAAGTGCGGTGGGGAAAGTGGAGTAAAGTTTTCACAGAACCTGTTGGCTAACAGGTTAGCAATGTCCACAGGCTTGGTGTATGTGGTATCATTAACTATGAGTTTGGCACAAATCTGAGCCTTTCCTTTTAGGTTATGGATGTAAAGAATGCCTTATGTTGTCCTTAGCTGAGGAAGCTAATCTGGATTTGTAGTTAGTTTTGGAGGACTTCACAAGGAGTCTTATTTGCTTGTTTAAGCTGAGGAAGGAGTGTTTCAGTTTGGGGCTCACTCCCTCTTACTCTTAGACAGCAATTTCTTCCTCTTATTGTAAAGTCTGTTAATGGCAGTTGTCCACCAGATAGGTTTGCTCTTCCTTGAGGAGCTTGTTGTGGTCCTATCAGGTATGGCCGCATCAATGCAACTGTTCAGTTGTTAGTATAAAAAAGACCGCAGCTGCAGCTCCACAGGAATACAAAATGTAGAAGAGGAAGGAGAAATTTTACTGCAGTATATTCATTATTTGGAGTGATGTGGCATGCAGTTGTTTAAAAAGTAGTGCAATCATTATGTTAGTGTGCAATGATGACTGCCATGGGTGTTGCATGCAGGAAAAGTACATTTTATACCATATGGATTGATGTATTTTTCACGTCATTAGCAAAGAGCTGCAGCATGAAACAGTGGATAAACACATGTGATAGTGGATAAGGACACTTATAAACACACATATTACACATTTTTGATTAGGCTAACCTGTTTCTCATTGCTCAAAACAACTGTAACCTGTTATGCTTCTGATACTTGCACTGACTTGTCAGTGTAGTGGTAGTAAGTGAACTTAATGTTTGGAGTGGATGAGCAAATCTATGTTTACTTTTGTTGTAAGTTCATGAGTACATTTATTAACGTTGTGGTACTGGGGTATGTGTGTGTATTGTGGTGATTCAGAAATTGTATATGACTTTTTGGTGATGAACGTGTGTTGCTTATGCAGGAAGTGGATATGCATGGTGCCAAAGGTCAGTATGTATGCACTCAAGTATGCTGGATTGCAATATATGTCAGTGAATGGTGTAGTGGAAAACATGACAAGAAAGATGAATTAACACCTGCATGGTATTGCAGGTTTTGGTAACCCAGCTTCAGTAAACTGGTGAAGCAGGTACTTTGGATCTTAGATACATAAATCACAGGGAGCATAGTAATTCAGCAACAAGGTTACATTCAAATGAATTGTGTGTGTGTGTGTGTGTGTGTGTGTGTGTGTGTGTGTGTGTGTGTGTGTGTGTGTGTGTGTGTGTGTGTGCACACGCGCGTGTGTGCATTCATGTGTTTGTCTCTGTATGTGCATGTGTGTTGCGTTTGGATGGTGTATCAGAGAACACTAGTGCAGAGCTGGACTGACTCCTACCCTGGTGAGAGTTCCTATGGTTTCAAGTAGAGTGTGCTTTCTGCAGAAAATTCTGGCAATCCCGAGATGAGGCTTCACCACAGCTGTTTCTGTATTATGTGTGGAGTATGGTGAAGAGCACCGGTTCTTTGAGTGTGTTCTGTGCCAGTGATGTAAAGGGTAACTGTCAATCAAACCTGCACTTACACCTACTTCATGCAATAGTGGTAGAGATTGTGGTGTGAGTGCATGTTTGCTGCTTTGAAGTAGCAGTGGAGTTTCCTGGTGTAAAGGACACCAGATGTTATGTCAGTGAGTATTTGTGTCTGTGAGTCTGTATGTGGCTGTTTCTATATGTATGTCTGTCTGTCTGTGTGTGCATATGTGCATAACATAACTGCAAATGATGGAACAGAGCTGGACTGGCAACTGCCCTGTTGAGGGAGCTTCTGGTGTCAGTGTAGTGGGCTTGCATGCAACAAATGTTGGGTACCATGAGGAGAAAGCATCAGCAGCTGTGATCACCTGAAGAAGTTGCCTCAATTTTTCTGTGGAGAGGTGGATAAAGCAACACAGTTGACTGGTCCATTGTGTGCATGTTTATTGCAGATGGTGTAATTGGGAACAATGCAGCTGAGCTGAAGTAGCACCTGCCCTGTTTGGGAAGCATCTGGTGTCAGCCAGTGGGCTTGCTGCAACAACTGTTGGGTTCCCTGAGCTGACATCACCAGCAGCTGGAGTCCTCCATAACTGTTGTATCATTACTTTGCAGTGAGGTGGGCAAAAGACCATAGTTCATCAGTACATTTTGTGTGTGTGTGTGTGTGTGTGTGTGTGTGTGTGTGTGTGTGTGTGTGTGTGTGTGTGTGTGTGTGTGTGTGTGTGTGTGTGTGTGTCTGTGTGTCTGCATGTGTGTCGTGTTTGGATGGTGTATCAGAAAATACTACTGCAGAGCTGGATGACACCTGTCCTGATGGGAGGTTTCAAGTGCAGTGAGCTTTCTGCAACAAATGCTGGCAATCCTGAGATGAGGTCCTCAACAGCTGGCTTCACCTTAGCTGTCACTGTATTATGTGTGGGGTATGGTGAAGAGCACTGGTTCTGTGTTTGTGCATGCATGTTCTGTGTGGGTGGAGATTGTGGTACGAGTGCAGTTTGCCTTATGAAGTAGCAGGGGTATTTCTTGGTGTAAAGCACACCAGGTGAGTGTGTGTGTGTGTGTGTGTGTGTGTGTGTGTGTGTGTGTGTGTGTGTGTGTGTGTGTGTGTGTGTGTGTGTGTGTGTGTGTGTGAGTCAGCTGGGAACATAGAAATTGTCCTGTTTTACTGTCAAGTAACTGTGTGCGTGTGTGTGTGTGTGTGTGTGTGTGTGTGTGTGTGTGTGTGTGTGTGTGTGTGTGTGTGTGTGTCTTTCTAATGTGTGTGGATGCTTTAAGTGTGATGTGTTAGATGTTAATTTGCATGGTAACTGTTGCATTGAGATGGTGTGTTGTGTTGACTTTTTGGTGCTTGGTTTGGCCTATGGGCATTGCAGTTATAGAGTAAAGAGGTGTATACTGGCTGTTTCTTAGGTGATACATTAGTGTGTGTGTGTGTGTGTGTGTGTATGTGTGGTAGAACAGAGCTACAGGGACACCTACCTGATGTCCAGTTCTTTGCAGTCTGATGTCACCAGTGTGTCTTCAGTGGCGGATCAAGGAATTTGCAGAAGGGGGGGGCAAGAAAGTGGGACACTTGGTTTGGTGGTTGTGAAAAGATCACCTTAAGAAGCTCTGACATCACGTCTGGAAAGACATCACTTTAGATTCAGTTACACATGATTTTGCTGTGGATGTGTTAGCAGAAAAAAGTAATTCCTGTGCAGCACACAGCACATCTATTTTCAATGCATGCCTGGAAAAGATTTATTGACCATACCATCTCACATTCTCCTTTCATGGCATAGAGGGCATATGGACTGTTATAAACTTGTAAAGAATCCCACTGAAGGTGGAAATAACCACAGTGAAATCTACTTTGTTGTTATGAAACATAAAATATATACCACAGACACATGTTCGGATAAATTAGTAAAAGCTTCATTTAATAGATGTACTAAATAACAAACTAAACTCATAAAACTTTCCTTAGCTGACCATTATGTTTTTGGATTGTTTACTTTTCTTTCTCTGGGTTAAAGCACAACCAATTTTCTTTAACAAAAGTACTACTGTACCTTTTCTCTCCTTTCAACAAATTCTAGAGTGAGTGAAGGAGGGGGAGGCAATGCTGGTCTCCAGGAATTCAAAAATGCTGGTCTTCTTTCTCAATTCAAATAGGTTCATAGGTTCATAGGTAGATACTGGGATTTCTGCCCGAAGGCATATATTAGCCCAGCCACATTGTACGGTATTTACTGCCCCTTTGGTTAGTTCCCTAGGCCCTTGATCTAGCAGCTAGTACCCTTGGCCCCTATCTAGTAGAGCTGTTGGTATGATCCCTGGTGTGAACTTTCTGTTACCCATCCACTCGTCAAGGTTCCACTTGAAGAGTGATAGTGAGGGGCTCTGTCTTATGTAGATCAGGATCCTGTTCCATAGTAAGGGAAGTCTCTGCAAAGGGAATCTATCCCTCCAGCATGTTCTATTCATTGTTGTGTTGAGGTTTATAACCCTAGAGCGTGTAGCTAGAGTAGATTTGGTTTTGCTAAGATGGAGCATGTTCAACAGTTCTGGGTTGGACATGGCTCTGTCTGTTAGGCAGAGATCGCCTCTGAGAAGGAGGTATGCAACAGAGAAAAGCCTTTGTTTTTTTCAATCGTGCTGCATAGGGCAATTGTTTGAGGCCAGTAATCCTCTTAGTGAGGTACCTCTGTGGTCTCTCCAGCTGCTGGAGATGCCTAGCCAGGTACATTCCAATTGGTGCATTGTACTCAATAATGGGTCTGATGAGGGAAGAGTAGAGGGGCACCACTACATCCTTAGATCTTGATGCGAACTCTTTCGTGATCAGATGGGTCACATAGAAGGATTTTCTAACCACCTTGGCAACATGGTTATCAAAGGAAAGCTGACTATCTACTTGGGTCCCTAGATCCCTTATTACTACTTCAGATTTCAGGGGGTTACCTCCTATGTGGTAGTTCGCGGGTACTCTGTTTTTTCCAAAGGGGATTACTACGCATTTTTTAGCATTTAGCTTGAGACCATGGCTTTGACACCATGCATCAGTCTCGTTAAGGCCCTTCTGGAGGATATCCATGTCGGCCGGAGACTCTATTATAGCACCCAGTTTGCAGTCGTCTGCAAACTTGGTCAGCCACAGCCCAACAGTGCTTGCCTGTACTTCTGAGAAGTATATGCCAAACAGGAGGGGCCCTAGGACAGACCCCTGAGGCACACCGATCGTTACTGGTCTGGATTCAGACATAGATCCTGCTACTCTTACTTTGTCAGATCTGTCTGAGAGCCAGTTTGCGATCCATCTTGTGACGTAAGGGTTTATGCCCAGGTTGGTGAGTTTATCAATAATACCTGAATGGGGAATGGTGTCAAATGCTTTAGCAAGGTCAAGGTAAGCCATGTGTACCTCCTTTCCCTTATCTATAGCCTGAGTAACTGTCTCAAAGAAGTCCACCAGGTTCAGGAGACATGATCTGCCCTTAACGAAGCCGAACTGTGTGGGGTCAAGTGTTTGGAGGTTCCCAATCTCTCCATTTATGAGTTCCATAATGATTCATTCCATTGCCTTACAAATCAGACTGGTCAGGCTTATTGGTCGATAGTTCCCAGGGTCGGTTGTAGGCCCACTCTTGTGCAGTGGAACCACTGTTGCTGTGCGCCATTCTATGGGCACATATCCTGTCGAGAGGCTGAGACTGAACAAGGTATTCAGATGCGGGGTTAATTCATTTTGGAGCTCACGGATGACAAAGACACCATCTGGTCCCATGGAGGCAGTGTTTTTAGCTTTAGATAGAGCCTTATTAACCAACGTATCATTAATAACTGGAGTTACACAATCCCCTGGAATAGTAATAGGCCCTCAAGGTGGTGAGGGGGGGAGAAATTTGCACTAAACCTGTCAGCCAAGATGTTGGCAATGTCAGTGGGGTCAGTGTATTTTGTTCCATTTTGTACTAGCTCAGAACAGACCTGAGCATTGCCATTTAGGTTTTTGACGTAACCATAGAAGGCCTTATGGCTATCCTTGGCATCCTTGGCAACTTTCTTTTCAAATGAAATTTGAATTGTTTTTAGTTCAATGTTTTCCAAGCTCACGGACATCTGAATTTGAGTAATTTCTTCTTCCATCACGTGTTCTTTGACAGTGAACTTCTGTCCTGTTGAACTTTCATTCAGCTTAGATTGCAGTCACCCCAACTTCAGCACTGGGGAAATAGTTCTAATTTGGAGAATGCAGTACTTTCTACAAGTGTGTTTTATAATTGGAATAGTCTCTGTAGCAATTACCATTTTTGGGACTTGAATAGTAAGGTGACATTTTCCAATACAATTGCTGCTACCTTGTTTTCCACAGCTGCTGGCAACTTAAATGCAGCAGTGTTACATTATCATTTTTCCAGATTTTAAACAATTCAGTTGATGACTCAGCCTTATTAACAAAGCTTTCGGTGTCCATTTAGCTCAGGGTTGCCAGATTTCCAGCACCCCAGGTAGTGACAAAAAAAAAGAAGAAGGTCTCTCATGGCAAAAAAAAAGGTCTTTAATGCGGAAGTTCCACATTAGAGAACTGAGCCACTCTCAGTTAGCACTTAGAACACAGAGCTTCTTAATGCATTGCAGTTCTTCAACACAAGTAGCTTGTTTAGCGATTTTGATTGGCCGTATATCAAAAATCTAAACACGGAGCTTCTCATGTTTAATGCAGAACACAAGAATTTTGATTGGCCATATGCCAGGTATATGGGACAATCAAAAAAAAAAAAAAAAAAAAAAAAAAACAAGCGGAGCGGGATTTAAACCGGCAGGGCGGGACTCGGGATCAGGCTGCTGATCGCGGGACAGTCCCGCCCAAATAGGGACATCCGGCAACCCTGATTTAGCTTCACTGTTCAGGATGTTTAGCTGTAGTTAGAGAACACATCATTGTACATGTCAGTGATGTTGGTGTCCTGGTTAACTTAATATATTGTCTTTGGAGTAACTGAGTTCAGCAGTGGTACTACTCTGACTGAATTCTGTGATCTTTTCTCTTCTGTTTGTCAGGTTTTCTCCATTTTTTCTTCAGTCATGTCTATTTCTATCTGGAAGTTTCCCTTAATACAATTCATGTTCCTGAACATCTGTTCACCTTTTGTTGTCTTCCATTTCTTTGCATTGCTCATTTATACATCCCTCCTGAACTTCTCTTGCTGTCATCTATCAAACTCTGCATTAAAGTTTTACATAATGTACCCTGTTCTCATTATCTTTAGAGATCCTTCTTTCCTCAGCCACTTCTAAAGCCTTCACAGACAATCACAGACAGTCATGCCTGGAGTCTGCATGCCCTTCCTGTGTTTATATTGGTTAACCATGGGTATTGCAGCTTCCTCTTACATCCCAAAGAGATGTAGAAGGTGAGATGGCAATCCTTGACATTGGCAAATATTTCCTGTCTGGAAAGGTTTACTAAGTAATGCAAATAAATTATAGAAAATATAGTGCTGAAGAAGGTGTAAGCACTGTTGTATGGCTGTAGATGTAATAGGAAGAGCTCACTTTGGTGAAGGAACTTCTTGGCTGATGTACCACAAAATTCCCTTCTTGGACACATGCGTATATGTCATGTGATGATGCCAGAGTCCAGATTTGTTTAAGATGTAACACCTAAGCTGTGACTAAATGCAGCATATGTACATAAATCCACCAAAAGTATTGGAAAATTCGGGTTTAATTAATGCTGGTGTGTTTTTCTTATAGATCTTCAGCTGTCTGTGATGGGCAATTTTCAAGCACAGAATTGAATACAACACACTTTCTTACAGGTATTCATGGATACTGTCTTCCATGGATAAATTAGCTTTACAAAATGTGCACATAAAAAGCATGCAACCAGAACATGCAGTCTTTTTGAAATTCATAGGTTCATAGGTTCATAGGTTCATACTAGGCTATCTGCCCGAGGGCATTTACAAGCCTAGCCCATCGCTTTCAATGGCTTCGCCACCCCTTTAGTATAAGGGAACTATACCCATTATTTTGCTGTGCCTCTGTCGAGCAGTGACACTGAGGTAATCCTAGTATATCTGCGATCTCCCATCCATTGGTCAAGATTTCTCTTGAACAAGGCCAGCGGAGTGCTCTGCCTCCTCACATGTACCGGGATTTTGTTCCACAGCATAGGGAGTCTTTGGGTGATGAATCTGATGAATCTATCCCTCCAGCACGTCCTATTAATAGCCGTGTCGAGGTTTAAGTCTCGCCCTTGTGGCTCTGATGGATCTAGATTTTTGAGGTGAAGCATATTCATCAAATCTGGGTTTGACATGGCCTTGTATGTTAGGCAAAGGTCACCTCTGAGCAAGCGGTGTTTGCGACTGAATAGAGCAGGAGTTCTTTCAGTCGGGCAGCATAGGATAGATTTTGAGACCCTTTATCCTTTTGGTGAGGAACTTTTGTAGCCTCACCAGCTGCAGCAAGAGACAGGTCAGATACATTCCGAATGGGGCATTGTACTCAATCATTGGTCTGATGAGTGATGAGTAAAGGAGACTATAACCTCCTAACCCTGATCTAGATGAGAATCCTTCATGATAAGGTGGGCAATGTAGAAGGTCTTCCTAACTACTTTAGCTACATGGGTGTCGAATGACAGACTACTATCAACCTGGGTCCCCAGGTCCTGATAAACTCTTTCTGTGCTCAGTGGATTGCACCCATTTGGTAGCTAGGGGTAACCTTGTTTTCGAAGAATTATGACTATGCATTTTTGGCATTTAACTTTAGGCGTGGCTCTGGCACCAGTTATCCGTTTCTGTGAGACCCTTCTGAAGGATATCTGTGTCAGATGTGTTTTTTCTACTATGCCCAGTTTGCAGTCATCTGCAAACTTTGTCAGCCATCCTCCTGTGTTTGCTTGTACTTCGGAAAAGTAGATGCCAAACAAGAGTGGGCCCAGGTCTGAGCCCTGTGGGACACCACTTGTGACAGGCTTTGAGTCTGACATGGCCAGCAACTCTGACCCTGTGGGTTCTGTCACTCAGCCAGTTTGCAACCCATCTTGTGATGTATGGGTTAACATTTAAGCTGATGAGTTTTTCAATGATACCAGTGGGGTATTGTATGTGAAAGGCCTTAGCCAGATCGAGGTAGGCTGTATGGACTGCCTTTCCTCATCAATGGCTTTGGTGACTGTTTGAAAAAAGTCAACCAAGTTTAAAAGGCATGATCTGCCTTTGACAAAAGTAAACTGGTGGAAATTGGGGAAAGTCTGCAAATTCCTATGTCTTTATTTATGAGGTCCATTATGATCCTCTCCATGGCTTTGCAGATAAGGCTTGTCAAGCTAATGGGCGGTAATTTCCAGGGTCGGTGGAGGCACACGCCTTTGTGAAGTGGGACCACAGTTGCAGTGCGCGCCACTCCTGGATGCGTATCAGAGGTAAGACTTTGATTAAACAGCTGTGTCTAGCTGTGGGTTTAATTCCTCATTGAGTTCGTGGAGCACACAGCCGGGGACACCATCAGGTCCCATGGATGCTGTGTTTTTGCTTTGGAGAGAGCAGTTCTCACTTGGGCGCTGGAGATGTTTGGGGGCTGCAATGCGTTTTGGTATAGATATCTCCTCTTTTGGGGGAGGGAGAAGTTTGCACTGAACCTGTCAGCCAGTATGTTGGCAATGTCTGTAGGATCAGTAATCTTCACATCATTTTGAACTGTTCTCTGAGCATATCTGGGAGTTTTCCTCCTAGGTTTCTAACATAGCTAAAGAAGGCCTTATGATTGTCTTTTGAGTCTTTAGCTATTTTTCTCTCGAAATTTGCTTTGGATGATTTTATGAGAGCTCTTAGTTTTTACTTAGTAGTGATCAAGGGTGTCTTACCTTTTAAGGATTTTGCTCTATCTTGTAGTAGCTTCCTCCTTTTGTTGTAGAGTTTGTTTATGGCTGGGGTCCACCAGACTGGGCGCTTGCCTTTGGTACAAGAGTCTTTGTTTTGCTTGGGATTGCCTTATCCATGCAGTCCTGCAGGTGCTGGTAGAAGGCATTTGTAAGTGATTCAGCTGCTTGAGTACTGTTTTCCGCCTCGGGGGCCTTAAAGGAGACCACACTAGTCTTTAGAAGTGTGAAGTCGGCTTTTGAGAAGTTCTTTACTGTGGTCTTTTTTATTTCAGGTGGGGTGGGATGAGGACCTCCAGCGAGTTTGTGATCTGATCTGATCTCACCAGTGAGGGGTATACTTCGTGTTGAACATTGTGCTCCCATGTTGTGATGATGAGATCAAGTATGTTATCTCCTCTTGTGGGAATGGTGACTAGTTGTTCCATGGCATTTGAGTTTATGAATTCAGGAACTTTTGGGCTAGGGTGTTTGGGCTTGAGTAGTGTTCCCAGTCTATATTTGGGTAATTGAGTCACCCTAGTATGATGGTGTTTTGGTGATATACATTTATCCCCTCTAGTGTTTTCAGGAAGAAGGCCATGTGAGGTTTGTGAGTTTGTGAGGTGGCCTGTAACATGCTACAATTTGCAGAGCAGTCTTGCCTCACGGTTAATTGCACCTGGATGGTCTCCGATGCATCATGCGTTGCCACCAGTCTTGAGGTGTGGGTGTCCTTGATGAATATGGATACCCCCTCCTTTCTTGGTATTTTTCTGATTTTGGGGCGGAACGCATGATATGAGGTAAAACCTGATAATAGCGCTGGGGTGCTCTCAGGAGCCTTGAACCAGGTTTCTGTCACAGCACAGACATCGATGTTCTCATACTGAGAAGGGGCCTCGAGTGCGTGCATTTTGAGATTTAGACTTCTGGCATTGAGCAGCATTACCCTTAGTTTTTTCCTTTTTGTGTTCTAGGGTGGTAGGTTTAGAATTTGAGCCTTGCCTAAAAAGGCACTATGGGGTGGCAAGAGCCTTTGCCAATATCCGGAATCCAGGGGTGACAGGTGCAAGCCGTCCTTGCGTGGCTTGCGTCAGCTTGTCCATCTCAGGCAGACAGATACTGGATCTCCTTTGAATGACACCAGTGTTTAAGCCAATTGTTAAAGCTGATCATCTTATCTCTGTATTGTGGCATCATTCTTGGTGAAGGTAGGATACTGCTCAAGGTCAGGGTCATGCCTGCCTGGGCTACATAATCAGAGAGCTCCTCAATGTCTCTTTTCATGTAGTCAAGGAGGTCGTCTCAGGTCGTTTACACCAAGCGTGGACAATGACTGAGTCATATTTGTACCTGCTGTTGTACCTGCTGAGTGCTTGCGTTATGTGGCGGATTCTGGCGCCCGACAGACAGCTTACTGTGACCTTCTCCTTACTCAGTCTGGTGGCCGGGCGTCAGTGTGTCTGACTATGGAGTCACCAATGACTAGTGTGTCTGGCATTGTGTTTGGCCTTAAGGGCTGTGACTGTTTGACACTCTGACTGTGAGGGTCTATGTGTTGCAGGTGTTGTGTTCTGAGGTGGTGGTTGTTTGGGTGGCTGCTTTGGTGGCCTTTGCTGTTTTGGTAGATTTTGATCAGAGCCTCGAGTATGTCTTTGTGTGTTTATGTGTATGATTTGAGGTTGTAATGGTACTATGTGAGACTGGGTCTATAGTGTGTGTGGTAACCTTCTCCTCCTGACTGGTCTTGCCAGTCCCTATGTTGAAGAGCTCAGCCTCCAGTTTGGCCGTATAGTTGCATCTCGCATGTATTTGTGTTTTGTGGGAAGAGGAGAGGGTTGTCTGTGTACATGAGGCAATTGTAACATTGCCTCAATATTCTGAGTTCACCAGCTGAGCAGGAGAGGACACTAGCAACTGATCCCTCGACATGCTAGAAGGATAGACAAAAACTTTAAAAAGATGGGATGTGGGTGACCGAGAGAAATGGGGTTGCCTTTTGGGGTGCTATCTATAAGAGTGCCGTATCAAGGTAATAAGTACTGTAGGAGCAAGTGCTAGGTTTAACAGATAGAGAATAGTCTACTTAGAGTCAAGTAGAGATGATCTTTTAGTTATAGGATCGCTGATTAGATCAGTAGTATTAGAGTAGTAGGTAGTTTCAAGGGAATTTGAAGAGTGGACTTTAGGTAGCCGAATAGTTTAAACCTGCTTAACGGAGCTGCCCTAGTGTGCAACAGTGGCAACTCCGGCTAAATCGGCGCTTAATCTGCGGCTTTATGAGGGGCTGGAAATGAGACGAAATGACCCAAAATGGCCAATAAACTACAAGTTACTGCCTTAAACCACTCCTCTGAGGACAAACAGGCAGCTCAGTACTCCCTACTCCCACTAGTGAGTAAAGAAACTACCCCTTGACCAAACAAGGAAAATGGAGAAAACAGGAACCAAGACAAAGCCCAGGGATCAGCAAAATCTGGTCTCTGGAACACTAGTTAGGAAAGTATGGAAAGCA
Organism: Protopterus annectens; assembly: GCF_019279795.1. NCBI lineage: Eukaryota > Metazoa > Chordata > Ceratodontiformes > Protopteridae > Protopterus > Protopterus annectens. The sequence goes on along the minus strand of NC_056748.1, from coordinate 835,591,615 downwards.
AGGATATTTTTTTGTTTTTTTCAAGTTTTTTTTTTTTACAGAAAAGCAGAAAACACAATAAATGCTATGATTTTCGATTAAATGCTATCAAAAGCTAGTACACTTGAGTGTATTAGCCTGTAGTTTAACTTTTAGGCAAAACTTAAACTAGCAAGTGCAGTAAACAGTTTTAGCTTATAAACACAGTAAAAACAGTGCAAACTTTGATAAAATAAGCAGAAACAGTAGTCGAAAGGCACAAAAATGTCGAAAAAAAAGAAAATACTTAAAATCTGGAAAGGTAGTCTTTTCTGGTCTCTGCTGCTAGAGGAACACTGCTGGCCACCACGAGGAGCTGTGCTGAGTTCTCAATAGCTGGAAAAGCCCGTCAAAGCGTGCTTTATAGCAGGGGGCTGGAAAAGACAGGAAATGACCCAAAATGGCCAATAAACTACAAGTTACTGCCTTAAACCACTCCTCTGAGGACAAACAGGCAGCTCAGTACTCCCTACTCCCACTAGTGAGTAAAGAAACTACCCCTTGACCAAACAAGGAAAATGGAGAAAACAGGAACCAAGACAAAGCCCAGGGATCAGCAAAATCTGGTCTCTGGAACACTAGTTAGGAAAGTATGGAAAGCAAGGATATTTTTTTTTTTTCAAGTTTTTTTTTTACAGAAAAGCAGAAAACACAATAAATGCTATGATTTTTCGATTAAATGCTATCAAAAGCTAGTACACTTGAGTGTATTAGCCTGTAGTTTAACTTTTAGGCAAAACTTAAACTAGCAAGTGCAGTAAACAGTTTTAGCTTATAAACACAGGAAAAACAGTGCAAACTTTGATAAAATAAGCAGAAACAGTAGTCGAAAGGCACAAAAAGTCGAAAAAAGCCAAGAAAATACTTAAAATCTGGGAAGGTAGTCTTTTCTGGTCTCTGCTGCTAGAGGAACACTGCTGGCCACCACGAGGAGCTGTGCTGAGTTCTCAATAGCTGGAAAAGCCCGCCAAAGCGTGCTTTATAGCAGGGGCTGGAAGACAGGAAATGACCCAAAATGGCCAATAAACTACAAGTTACTGCCTTAAACCACTCCTCTGAGGACAAACAGGCAGCTCAGTACTCCCTACTCCCACTAGTGAGTAAAGAAACTACCCCTTGACCAAACAAGGAAAATGGAGAAAACAGGAACCAAGACAAAGCCCAGGGATCAGCAAAATCTGGTCTCTGGAACACTAGTTAGGAAAGTATGGAAAGCAAGGATATATTTTTTTTGTTTTTTTCAAGTTTTTTTTACAGAAAAGCAGAAAACACAATAAATGCTATGATTTTCGATTAAATGCTATCAAAAGCTAGTACACTTGAGTGTATTAGCCTGTAGTTTAACTTTTAGGCAAAACTTAAACTAGCAAGTGCAGTAAACAGTTTTAGCTTATAAACACAGAAAAAACAGTGCAAACTTTGATAAAATAAGCAGAAACAGTAGTCGAAAGGCACAAAAAGTCGAAAAAAGCCAAGAAAATACTTAAAATCTGGAAAGGTAGTCTTTTCTGGTCTCTGCTGCTAGAGGAACACTGCTGGCCACCACGAGGAGCTGTGCTGAGTTCTCAATAGCTGGAAAAGCCCGCCAAAGCGTGCTTTATAGCAGGGGCTGGAAAAGACAGGAAATGACCCAAAATGGCCAATAAACTACAAGTTACTGCCTTAAACCACTCCTCTGAGGACAAACAGGCAGCTCAGTACTCCCTACTCCCACTAGTGAGTAAAGAAACTACCCCTTGACCAAACAAGGAAAATGGAGAAAACAGGAACCAAGACAAAGCCCAGGGATCAGCAAAATCTGGTCTCTGGAACACTAGTTAGGAAAGTATGGAAAGCAAGGATATTTTTTTTTGTTTTTTTTTACAGAAAAGCAGAAAACACAATAAATGCTATGATTTTCGATTAAATGCTATCAAAGCTAGTACACTTGAGTGTATTAGCCTGTAGTTTAACTTTTAGGCAAAACTTAAACTAGCAAGTGCAGTAAACAGTTTTAGCTTATAAACACAGGAAAAACAGTGCAAACTTTGATAAAATAAGCAGAAACAGTAGTCGAAAGGCACAAAAAGTCGAAAAAAGCCAAGAAAATACTTAAAATCTGGAAAGGTAGTCTTTTCTGGTCTCTGCTGCTAGAGGAACACTGCTGGCCACCACGAGGAGCTGTGCTGAGTTCTCAATAGCTGGAAAAGCGAAAGCGTGCTTTATAGCAGGGGGCTGGAAAAGACAGGAAATGACCCAAAATGGCCAATAAACTACAAGTTACTGCCTTAAACCACTCCTCTGAGGACAAACAGGCAGCTCAGTACTCCTACTCCCACTGGTGAGTAAAGAAACTACCCCTTGACCAAACAAGGAAAATGGAGAAAACAGGAACCAAGACAAAGCCCAGGGATCAGCAAAATCTGGTCTCTGGAACACTAGTTAGGAAAGTATGGAAAGCAAGGATATTTTTTTGTTTTTTTCAAGTTTTTTTTTACAGAAAAGCAGAAAACACAATAAATGCTATGATTTTCGATTAAATGCTATCAAAAGCTAGTACACTTGAGTGTATTAGCCTGTAGTTTAACTTTTAGGCAAAACTTAAACTAGCAAGTGCAGTAAACAGTTTTAGCTTATAAACACAGAAAGACAGTGCAAACTGTGATAAAATAAGCAGAAACAGTAGTAGAAAGGCACAAAAAGTCGAAAAAGCCAAGAAAAGTACTTACAGTCTGTGAAGGAAGTCTTTTCTGGTCTCTGCTGCTAGAGGTACACTGCTGCCCACCACGAGGAGCTGTGCTGAGTTCTCAATAGCTGGAAAAGCCCGCCAAAACGTCCTTTATAGCAGGGGCTGGAAAAGACAGGAAATGACCCAAAATGGCCAATAAACTACAAGTTACTGCCTTAAACCACTCCTCTGAGGACAAACAGGCAGCTCAGTACTCCCTACTCCCACTAGTGAGTAAAGAAACTACCCCTTGACCAAACAAGGAAAATGGAGAAAACAGGAACCAAGACAAAGCCCAGGGATCAGCAAAATCTGGTCTCTGGAACACTAGTTAGGAAAGTATGGAAAGCAAGGATATTTTTTTGTTTTTCCAATTTTTTTTACAGAAAAGCAGAAAACACAATAAATGCTATGTTTTTCGATTAAATGCTATCAAAAGCTAGTACACTTGAGTGTATTAGCCTGTAGTTTAACTTTTAGGCAAAACTTAAACTAGCAAGTGCAGTAAACAGTTTTAGCTTATAAACACAGAAAAAAAGTGCAAACTTTGATAAAATAAGCAGAAACAGTAGTCGAAAGGGAGAAAAAGTCGAAAAAGCCAAGGAAAATGCTTAAAATCTGGAAAGGTAGTCTTTTCTGGTCTCTGCTGCTAGAGGAACACTGCTGGCCACCACGAGGAGCTGTGCTGAGTTCTCAATAGCTGGAAAAGCCCGCCAAAGCGTGCTTTATAGCAGGGGGCTGGAAAAGACAGGAAATGACCCAAAATGGCCAATAAACTACAAGTTACTGCCTTAAACCACTCCTCTGAGGACAAACAGGCAGCTCAGTACTCCCTACTCCCACTAGTGAGTAAAGAAACTACCCCTTGACCAAACAAGGAAAATGGAGAAAACAGGAACCAAGACAAAGCCCAGGGATCAGCAAAATCTGGTCTCTGGAACACTAGTTAGGAAAGTATGGAAAGCAAGGATATTTTTTTTTGTTTTTTTTCAAGTTTTTTTTTACAGAAAAGCAGAAAACACAATAAATGCTATGATTTTCGATTAAATGCTATCAAAAGCTAGTACACTTGAGTGTATTAGCCTGTAGTTTAACTTTTAGGCAAAACTTAAACTAGCAAGTGCAGTAAACAGTTTTAGCTTATAAACACAGAAAAAACAGTGCAAACTTTGATAAAATAAGCAGAAACAGTAGTCGAAAGGCACAAAAAGTCGAAAAAAGCCAAGAAAAATACTAAAAATCTGGAAGGGTAGTCTTTTCTGTTCTCTGCTGCTAGAGGAACACTGCTGGCCACCTCGAGGAGCAGTGCTGACATCACAATAGGTGGAAAAGCCTGTAAAAGCGTGCTTTATAACAGGGGGCTGGAAAAGACAGGAAATGACCCAAAATGGCCAATAAACTACAAGTTACTGCCTTAAACCACTCCTCTGAGGACAAACAGGCAGCTCAGTACTCCCTACTCCCACTAGTGAGTAAAGAAACTACCCCTTGACCAAACAAGGAAAATGGAGAAAACAGGAACCAAGACAAAGCCCAGGGATCAGCAAAATCTGGTCTCTGGAACACTAGTTAGGAAAGTATGGAAAGCAAGGATATTTTTTGTTTATTCCAAGTTTTTTTACAGAAAATCAGAAAACACAATAAATGCTATGATTTTCGATTAAATGCTATCAAAAGCTAGTACACTTGAGTGTATTAGCCTGTAGTTTAACTTTTAGGCAAAACTTAAACTAGCAAGTGCAGTAAACAGTTTTAGCTTATAAACACAGAAAAAACAGTGCAAACTTTGATAAAATAAGCAGAAACAGTAGTCGAAAGGCACAAAAAGTCGAAAAAGCCAAGAAAATACTTAAAATCTGGAAAGGTAGTCTTTTCTGGTCTCTGCTGCTAGAGGAACACTGCTGGCCACCACGAGGAGCTGTGCTGAGTTCTCTATTTTGACTAGCAACTACTGGACGCATTATGTATTTATTTATGCTTTGTTGCCTTTTTAGTCCTACTATAGAAGTTATGACAGAGTGAAATATTTGCCAACCAGATGACAAACTATATTGAATTAACAATACAAACATTTGATATAAGAAGTTTTAAGTGCAAGATGTTAAAACACTTAATCTGCTTAAGAATCAAGACAAATGAGAAGAAGCATCTAACATGAGGGAAAATGACAAAGCTGAAATCAAACCTCAGATTGGTAAAGGCAAATCCTAACACCCTGTGACACTCATAATGCTTGATAAAGTGGATATTTTTATAAAGAGGTTGTAGTTCAGGTATTTTTTTTAAAGGAAGCAATGGAACACAGATCATGCTAGCAGTTGAACCACTAATTATTAAATCTGTTTTGTATAAGTAAGATCATCTGAATACAAGGGACAGAATTACAGTGTTGGTCCATGGAGAAAGAAATATTCCTTGCACATAGATACACTTGAACAGTTTCTCATATTTTGTGAAGATATTTAGTTAGAATATTTCTGGCATTATCTGATTCTTTGTGGAATTCATCTGGTCTACAATACAGGTACTTAGATCTGTGCTTGAGAAATGCAAAGGTAAGTGTGATTGCAGCTTGAGATAACATTTCTAAATTTAAAGATGCTTTTGCTGCATTCAACAATGTGCCACAGTAGGGTTACAACAGTAGACAGCATAATTCCAGTTGGAATTAATCCCTTTAGTCATGCAGGACCCAATGGCACTGCCGAAACAAAGCAAGTGACAGTGTCCTACATGAGAAAAGGCAGTAATTGCCTTTTGAAATGATATTTTTCTCAAAAGTAAGTGTCCTGCATAGTTATGTTTGCCACTAACAAGCGTGTCTGCACTTTGGAATGAAGAGTTTTACAAATAAGAGTCTGCTTAAAAACAAAGCTTGAATTTTTCTTTTAGGAGGACACCTGCACATGTACATCTAGAAAGCAAGCCACTTCTGCGGCTGACAACAGTTTTCAGCCACAGAATGGCTTAGAAAGCAAGTCACTTCTGCAGTTCCTTCCGAATATGGTTGCGATAATAAGTACCGCTTGTTTTATGAAAAACGCACAGATTATGAAGAACAAACCGAACATATGCATTGCATAAATCTGGACATAAGCCTAAGGTTTCAGCCTTTGCATTGGCACTTTTGGCGGTGCACTTGGGTGAATTAATTCACAGGAACAGAATGACTAGATGGGTGCCCTCAAATTTATCTCGGGACTGATTGGCCTAGATGTTGCTCTATCAGATCAATACTATTATAGTCATTTCTACTTGTGTCCATCCATCCTTAACCCCTTTCCCATTTTGCACATGGGGTCGAAGTGTCACTTGGACAGTGACAGTCATCAGGCTACAACATATAATAGTCACTATTGGTTTAGCCTGAAGACTGATTGGTGCGAAGGATTTTTGAAAAATATACATATAAAACTTTGACATTATGAAGTAAGTAGTTTGGTTAGGTCATGAAGGTTCAGGGATAAAGTTATACTATGCGCTTGTCAGTCAACAGTGCTAATAAAACAATTTAAAATGGCTTATCTTGTATGCGCGTACAGGTGACTGCTAATTAGTAACTCCACTGAATGTTGTTTAAAGGGTAGAACATTTAACTTTTTGAAGGCGGAATTAGTATGTAATTTAGAAATGAGTAACTCCGCAGAAGTAGACTTCTCAACTGAATAACAAGCCACCTCTGTCTTTTATGCATGCTAATGGAAGAGCAAAACATAACGTGCCAATTTCAGGAGTTAAAATGTGGCCATCCGTTGCTTTGATTGTACTCTCCTCTAGGAGACAGTCTGAGCAAGTTGTGTAAAATGGCGAGGAGGAGAGTATGAGGGAACAGCTTTCGTAGTTTACTTTAAAGTGACAGAGCACAAAAGAAGTTTGTACGTTGTGAATAGGTAGATTTAATGTTGGCTGGTACACCAAAGTAATGACTGTTTGCCAGTATTGAAAGCTACAGTGCTTGCTTAGAGATTGACTTGGTAATTAAAAACATTTGAAACTCTACTTCTGTCCCAGCATGTGAAAGAGCATTCAGAATCAGTTTTCACTATGGTATTTCAGAAATTCCTGCAAATAATTTGGACAAGTTTGACAGGCAAAATACTTAAGTAAATATTATAGGACTTGTGCTTTAGGACCTCATCACTGAGTCAGATATCTCCATGAGTTGAGTCAACTCCATAGTATGGCAAGCACAGAGAGTGGTGGCCTCAAACAGATTCTTGAAAATCTCCAGCAAATCAGGAGGCAGAACACAAGACACTATCCAGCTGTTCTTAGCAAGGGCTGATAAACCATGTTCTCAACTGGCAACATTACAGAGAGTTGGAAGGAATATTTTGAAGAAATCTTGAATCCCATGAAGAAGTTTTCATTTGATGAAGCTGGCAAGCAGCAGATTTTGAGAGTACAAGTCTGCACAACTGGACTTTAGAAAACAAAATATCTAGATTTATCACTCAGTCCCCCGGAAATGAACACCCTCAAGACGAAACCAGACAAATCCCCACATACAAATTAAGATACCTGAATCATTCTAACCCTAAAACACAGATCACACTCTCCATGCTATATAGCTATAACCATGCACTCTCAATTCTCAGTCCCTCTCAGTTTTTTCCCCAAAATATCTTTATTAAATTTTCACATATGATAAAGACAATATTACATTTATATAATTGAAAAACATACCAAATTATAGCACTTTAGTTGCAGTTTACATCACAGACATCATCGAAACAACTGTAGTTGCAAACATTATACAACACTTATAAACCATCCAGTCATTGTCAGTTAAGCATTATATGTCTCATTCAAATCCAGCTTCTTAAATCTTGTTCCTGTTCTGCATGTATTGTTCCCACAATTCCCATTTTTTCCTATGTAGTTTGCTCCTTCCCTTTTCTAAAGATCTCAGTTCCAGATGTTTTATCTCTGTTACTATATTCGCTACTTCTGGTAAAGTTGGTCTTTACTTTGACTTCCATTTTCTAGTAAATGCTTTTTTGGCAGCCAACATAATTAGACTCAGCAAGGCTTTACTATGTCTAGGCAATTCTGAATATATAGCATAAATCAAAAAAAAAAAATCATCTCCCCAGTCAGTCCATATGATGTCTGAAACCTAACCTAGCTGATCAAAATATTAAGTAACACGGAAAGATACATCTTCTAATCTGCAGTTATTAACTAAAGCAAAAGTAGGGATTTGAAGAGCAGTCCATATGATATAAATAGTGCCACTCTGTCATGAACCAGACCTAAAGAATAATCCAGAAGTAGTAGTCTGCAACCAATAAATAACACTTCCCAGGTCAATGTAAATTTCTCAGTACATCCATAGTGGCTTTAAGGAAGCAGCCGTAATGTTTCATTCCTGGTACAACATAAAACTTTCTTGTGTGTGTCAGGAAACAAATGGCTTCCTGCCCACATCCTTAGAGATAAAAAAAGAAATGTCTTGACTGGCTTCTAGTGCAGTCGCAGACCTCTCAACTGTCAATATTCTGGAAGAAAACACCTATTTTCACACCTGATGCATTAATTCAGGTGTGTTGTCAGTCTGGAAATTCAGCAGATGCTATCTACAATTTTTGAAACTATAAGATGCTCCCGGAAAGGTCAGGGGATATAAAACACTGCATACACACAAAATTTGTTCTTCCACAATATGCGACTACTACTCAAAGTTTCCTTTACAAATTCAACAAATTACAACTTCTACTTTATGGAGGATACTCCAAATTAACAGTTGTACCCCAACAGACAGAGAATGCAACTAACCTTGCATTTTTAAATATGTGTATGTGAGACAGAGAGAAAGGAGAGAGCAAACACCCAGGACTGCCCTGTATTATCATGTTTCTGCAAAATATGCCTGGCCCTATTTCAGAACATCGAAGAAGGTGGCCTCTGAGCTATTCTTCCTTTCCTTTAAAAGTATGCATTTCAAAACAGTTTCCCAAGACACCTGTCGCCAGCATAAGATTTTAAGCATCAGTCATTTATCTAAGGGCATACTCATTTCAGATAAGGTGTATGGAGTACAAAGCAAACTTATTGGCAGAGTCCAGTATATATATATATATATATATATATATATATATATATATATATATATATATATATATATATATATATTTTTTTTTATTTTATTTTATTTATTTTACATTTGTTGACTGGGCTAGTCTAGCTGGATACATGTCCATTTTCAGTAGAGGCCCAGGGAGATAAGCTCCAAACATAATAAAATTACAAAATAGAAATTAGAAAATAAAAATTACAAAAATAGAAATTACAAAATAAGAATTCACTACTTACACTAATAGCTTTCATGTGGAGATAAGCTCCAAATATAGCAAAATTACTATATGTAATACTTAAAAGTTAATAAAGTTCTACTATATAAGAGAATTTAATAGTGTATGGGTTATAATTAAATAAAAAGTTCATCCAAGAAGAGGAAAAGTAGTTTAGAGTCTTTGCATGGGTTTTAGGTATAAGGAGGTACAGGTACACTTGAGGTTCTAATGTTGCCATTTGTAAGTCAAAGTAGGGGAACACGAGTTGAGGGTAGAGAACAAATGTTACACATGAGGGCTGGAATAAAGTTAGCTTCTAGGATTAAAGTTAGAGAGGGAACAACGCCCATAAGGAGGGCATATGGCAAGAAGAGTTAGTTATAGGAAAAGTGAGGTTCAGTCAGGTTTGGTGCAGGGACAGAGCCAATGATTTTTCATAAGTTCTTTGAGGTGTTTTTTGTAGAGAGATGTAGATGAGAGAGATGTGAGTGACATAGGAAGCTTGTTCCATTTTTTTTCCCACGACGTTGGTAAAAAGGGAGTCTCCAGCTTTATTATTAGATTTGATGTTGGCGATTAGTAACTTATTAGCTGAACGAAGTGTCGCAAGATTTTTATATGGGGTGATTAGGTTAGAGAGGATTGGAGTCTTATTTGGGTGATGAAGGATTTTTTGTTTGATCACTAGTTGATTATATACTAGCTGGTTTTGTAGTTCAGATCACCCGAGTTGTTTAAGGTTGTGACAGTAGTGGGTTCTAAAAGGGGTGCCAGTGGCAAATCTTGCTATATTGTTATAGCTAGTTTTGAGCTTACTTAGATTAGATTTTGATAGATTGGTATAAATAGCAGAAGCATAAAATAGGGTAGAAATGAGGTGGGTCTGGGCGATGGTGGTTCTAGCTAGAGGTGTGAGGTAAGGTTTTATTCTATACAAAGAGCCAAGTTTTTTATTGACCATCAGTACAGTATTGTTGATATGATCGTCATAGCTGAGGTTATTATCTATAGTAATGCCCAGGATACGTGTAGTAGTATCAGGGGAAATAGTGGTACCGTTGTTAGAGGTAATTGTGAAGTGGATAGATGGAGACTTTTGGGTGGGAGCAAAAAGTAACAATTTTGTTTTTTTGGGGTTAAGGAGGAGGCAATGGTCAGAAAACCAATTTTCAACCGTGTTAAATACTGTTTGGGTAAGGGTTTGAAGAGAGATTGATGAATTAGAAGTACATATTAGAGTAGAGTCATCGGCATATTGAATACAGGTGGCTTGAGGAAAAACAGTATTGAGGTCATTAATAAAAATGGAAAATAAAAGGGGGCCTAAAATAGAGCCTTGTGGGACTCCAATGTTTACGGGGAGGGGTGTGGATAGGTTATTATCCCAGAGCACTGCTTGATGTCTGTTTTTTAGATAGGATGTAAACCAAAATATTGCTTGAGGGTCAAGAGATTGTGCTTTTAGTACACTGATTAGTAAGTCGTGGTTAACCATATCAAAGGCTTTTGATAGGTCAATAAATAATGCGGAAGACAGAGAATTATTATTTTGATTTCTGTTTATACAGTCAGCAAAAGTTAGCAGGGCAGTGGTTGTACTGTGAAAGGGCCTAAAGCCATGCTGGCAGTTGGCAAGTAAATTGTTGTCGAGCAGGTGTTGAAGTAGTTGATGGTGAATACATTTTTCCATTATTTTGGCAAGTGGGGAGAGTAATGCAACTGAATGGAAATTGGAGATCTCAGTGGATTTGCCTCCTTTATGTAAAGGGATAATGTGGGAGACTTTCCATATGGATGGGATGCTACCTTCTGCGATGGTATGGTTTATAAGGATGCATATGGGATAAGCTAAGATAGATACATACATAAACACACACATACATATATACTTGTATACACACACACACACACACACACACACACACACACATATATACCTGTATACACACACACGTGCATATACAATTGCGTTTTTCGTAACCTATATGTAATCCTAACAAACACCGACTTTTCCTCAGCCACCTGCTACGTTATCAAGAGAAAAAAAAAGACAGAAGTAGGATCCCTTCCTTTGGTATTTACTCTTAGCCCAGTTTTGTAGCCAAGACTTTTTACATTAGTACCGCACCTCTGAGGCAACATTGAAGTGATGGGGTCGCATACAAGCAGGTTTCTTACTAAGAGTACAAAGCTTAAAAATATGGACACCAGAACATTTCTCACACATAATTACTCAAAATTAAATCGTTTAAATATTACTTATTTCTGTGTGCGTCCCTGTGCGCAGCCTCAACACTGGCAGGGCATTCACCATGGTGCCTCTATTTCTTTCATTTTTCACTTAAAAACGGTTCAACAGTTTTCAATCTTGACCTTTCAATACAAAACAACATATAAATAAAGCAATACAGAAGTGGTGCACTGTTATAAAATCTGAAGTGTAAATAAAGAGTTGCTGAATCGGGCTGCTTCCAATTAAATGGCTCTGTACATAATAACAGGAACAATGGGACTCCCATGACCGAAGAAAGATTCCACAAGGCAAAACGCAAGAGCACGTGGGGAAAAAACTAGTGCAGATCATACATGGCGCCTTTTTTTAACTACAATCTGCCAAGGCATCTTGAGGGATTCTAAACCCATTTCGGGGAATGCGTTTACCATGTGTGCTAATATGAAGCGATCATAAATTATTTGAAAGAGCACACACACACTAAGGAAAATCATTATGACATAACTATATTTCATGTTCCAGATCTGCGTCTTCATGCCACACATTAACCTCATCAGTGCCTTCCATAACAGTCACAGTGCAAAATATTCAACTTTTTAAATTGAGTAATCAAACAATTGGGGGGCTCTTTGGTACAAAAATTAAAAAAAAAAAAAATACCTCTCTCAGACTTGTTGACTCAACAGTTTGTTGTTGGAGTTCAGAACTCTGCACACTCACTGCTGACTTACTGAATATTATAATTCCTGCAAGTGTCTTTTAACACGATGCTCTCTGAAGTTTACCAAAACGTGCCTAACTCAACTACAATAGAGAATTATTTGGAGGAGCAATTGAGGATATTATAAAATCACCTGACTCTGCAACCTCCAATAACTTCTCCGATGTATTTGAGTTAGACACGATTTTTCACAGCACTGATGATTGGTTGAAAGGAACCCAAACTGAAAAAAATGTACAGTACTGTCCACGTTTTTTTTTTTTTAACTGTCAAGAGACATTGATCATAATATGGACAGCGACTCCATATGATTTTGTCTCCATGACAGTTCACAAAAAAAAAAAAAAAAACGTAACTTGAAAACGGAAAACTACATTTAAAAAAAAATGAAGAACAAAGGTTCTAATGGACAAAAGGGGGCGGTGTGCACCCCTGCGTCCATGCCTAAATCTGCCACTAGTCTTTACTGCTACAGCTGTGTTTGGCCACAACTTGAGAAAATCTGTATAGGTTTATAGTAGGCATTTCTGATTTTTTCTTTGTTTGAAGATGGGCTTTGAGAACTCAGTTTTTCAATTAGACTCTTCAGAATAGTGCTAATCAGTAAGCATTTGTATGTCTGTCTGATTTTACTGCCTGAAATGGATGTCTGAGTTACAAGAAGTAATCAAAATGATAGCAGCTCTGAGTGGGGGATGGTGAGCACTGTGGAATATAAGTGATATTCCTAAGGAAAAAAGTTAATTACTACAGACTACACTGAAATTGCTACTTGATTAACTGCAAAATGTTTCAAAAATGACTGTGATATAAAACATATCGGTGGAGGTAGTCATGTTTATCCAGCTTCTAAAGGAAATGTGTGAAATTTTGGATATCAGTGAATGGAAAAGCTTGTGGCAGCGTGCACTGGAAACACTATTGACATTGAGCAAGAAAGTACATTTGTGTAAAATCTTACTATAACAGGTGACATCCTTCCCTTCACCGCTGCAGTATTCATAGCTTATGGGATTTCCTGCCATGAAGCCCATCATCTGGCCAGTCTACCAAAGTCTACCATTGCTTTAAGGTATGCTGAAGGTCACCTACACACTCCTTGCGCAGTGTAGGGCATAAAGGTGACATTCAGGTGTACCATCCTCAGAACTGATTGCACCAGTAGGAACAGCAGTCCAAGGAAAACCAAAGAGAACCTGCACATCCAGGAAGGAAAAAAGACTAGGGAGATGGAGGGAGGTAGTGAATACTGCAGTGTAAAGGCAAAAACAGCTACTGTTATAATAAGATTTTACACAACTGTACTATGTCCATACATTCACCACTGCAGTATTCATAATTTATGGGAGACTGCCAAAGCTCAAGAAGAAACTTGGGAGGAGGAAACAGCAGTAGAGCCCTCTAAGAAGCCATGAAGAATGGCATTAGCAAAACCATCTCTAGCTCTGGAGATACTATCCAACTTGGAATGTTTGCTAAAAGTATGCACAGAAGTCCAGGTAGCTGCTTCAAGAACAGAACTAGTGTCTGAACCCTTGAAAAAAAACACCAGAAGAAGCCACAGCTCTAGTAGAATGAGCTTTTACAGAAGAAGGAAGGCTCTCACTATGAAAAGTGTAACAAAAAGAAATAGCCTTTGAAATCCAATTAGTAATAGTTTTCTTGGAAACAGCCACTCCTAAAGACCTAGGATGAAAGGAAACAAACAACTGATCAGACTTTCTGATAGCTTTAGTCATATCCAAATAAAATCTGAGCTGTCTATGCACATCTAAGGTATGCAGCACCCTCTCACTGTCAGATTGCTGAGAGGGGAAAAAAGTAGGCAAAATAATAGACTGATGACAACTCATTAACCATACTGGGCATAAAAGAAGAATTAGTACGTAAGGACACCCTGTCCTCATGAAATATCAAAAAAGGTGGACAAAGCCATAAGGGATTGCAACTCAGACTCCCATCTGGCAGAGGTAAGAGCCAACAAAAGAACTGTCTTCCTAGAGCAATGTTGCAAAGAAGTTGAAACAGCAGGCTCAAAAGAAGTCTGAGTCAATTTATCCAGAACAAAATTAAGATCCCAGGGAGGAGTAACAGGCTTCCTGGGAAGTCTAATATTAAGGGCGCCTTTAAGAAATTGCTTAGCCTCAAATTTAGAAGCTAACAGGGGAGTTAAAGGCAGACCAGGCAGAAAGAGCTGATAAGTGGGCCTTAATAGAAGAATAGGCCAAAGCAGCATTGAGCAACTCACACAAACGAGAACCAAAGGAACATTCACAGTAAGTGGGTCCAGGTCACGAGAAAGGCATCAAATAGAAAACCTCTTCCATTTAGATAGGTAGGATTTCCTAGTAGTAGGTTTCTTGGCCTCCTGCAGGACCTGCAGCACATCATCAGAAAAAAGGTGTCTATGAGGAATCAAAACCCTATCACCCACAGTGTCAGTTGAAGCGTGGACAGGTGGGGATGGATGAGAGATCCCTTGTCTTGTGTAAGTAGATAAACCATGTGAGGTTACTTACTATGATCGCCCTTGGCTAGATGCAGAAGTAGAAGGAACCAGTGCTGTCATGGCCAAAAGGGAGTCACCAACAAGATTTTGGGAGCATCCTGTTGAATCCTGAACAGGACTCTTGGAATGAGAGGAAGGGGAGATAATGCATAAAGAAACATCCCCTTCCCAGAAAATGAGAGGGTGTCCACATTCCATACCAGAGGACCTGTGGTAAAGGGATCTGCTTGAGGAGTACCCCACTGGTGAACAATGTCTAGAAACACATCCCTGTGAAGCATCCATTCATGGGATTGAGTGAAGGACCTGCTCAGAGGGTTTGCCACAATGTCCTGATCTGAAGGAATATAAACTGCCTGAAGAGTCACTTGATGCTTGACAGCCAGATCCCATACCAGAAGTGCTAGCCGGCAAAGAAGGCAAGATCTTGGTCCCCCCTGTTTGTTGATATGCCACATCACTGTGGTATTGTCTGTGAATACCTTGAGAGGCCCCGGAGAGAAAAGAGGATGAAAGGCCTGAAGAGCCAGCATAATCTCTTTGATGTTGATGAGCTCTTTGTGTTGATGAGGTGATCACACTCCCTGAACCTTCAGGGAGCCAAACGTTGCTCTCCATCTCACATCTGAAGTGTCTATGAACAGATCCTGAGAGGGAAGAAGAGGATGAAAAGGGAGCCTTGGATTCAGAGACAACTCCAAAATCCACCAAAGAATTTCCTTCTTGAGACAAGGGAGAAGAAGAAGAACTGTAAAGTCCAGAGGATGCACATGTTGTAGCCACACCAACTTCAGAAAACACTGGGGCTTCCTTATCTCGAGTTTGGCCAGATGGGGCATGGGAATGATGGAAGCCATGAACCCCAGAGCTCTGAGAAACTCACTGGCTGTAATGGAGGCCAGGGGAAGAAGAGTTTGAAAGTAAGAAATTAAACTTAAGGCCTTTGGAGGAGGCAGGGATGCCAACATTGGCACCATTTGAATCCTGCAACCCAGAAAAACATGGGGCCAGATTCACGAAGCCTCCATGTAAGAGTTATAACTCTTACACGGAGGCTGCAGTTAAATGGTGTGATGTCAGCATGTCATGCATATGCATGAGGTGCATGAGGCATGCTGAATCACACTAGTAACTCTTACACGGTCCGTGTAAGAGAGTAGGGGGCATGTCTGTAGGCTAAGCCCTGCAAGCGGACATGCCCCCGGAAGACTAGAATGGCTGAAAGTAAACAGCCACGAGAGAGGCCAAGGAAATGTGAATAAACACACTACACAACACATGCCCCGACAGACCATCAGTGTATAAAGTAAAGAGATGTTATAAAATTAAATTAAAACCTGTTTTATTTTTTTTAAACCCCGTAAATGTTTGCTACTGTGTGCGCTCGTGTGCGCGGGTGTGCTACTAGCGCAATTGCAGTTAGCAGTCAGTGGAAAAGGATATAAAAACTAAATATGCAAAGTAATCCAAGAAGTAATAGCTTAGCGGTAGAGTTGTTGGCCTAAGAGTAGGCAGGCAGGTTTCGAGCCCCCACAACAACCTTTTTTTTTGTAAATAAGCACTAAAAAGCCCCCTGACAGTATTGTACAAATGTAAAAGTATTCCCTTTTGTAAAATGGAATGAAATGGAGCATATATTTTGAAGTAACACAATAATAAAAATAGTCAGAAATGTACTCATAGCTAAGCTGCTGTGAGACAGATTGCCCGTAGCTGAGTAGTGTTTAAAAAGCTGCAAACTGCGTGCCCGTTGCTAAGCACCGGTTTAACAGGCTGAAACTGTTTGCAACTAGCTGTGCTTAGCTGAACATGTGTGTCACTAGCCAATTAAGGTTTATTCCAGCGCACACCGTTTGCGCGCCGCTCCCACAGGCTAACTGCCAGTGCGCATGCGTTAGCTCCGCGCAAACAAGCACAGACCTGCTTTTAAGTGCTTAAAAGTGCTTTTGGCATGTTTGATTGACAGGTCTCAACTCATTTCTGTCAGGAAAATCAAAAATCAGTTGCTAGATTCGAACCCAGGATACCATGCACTAGAGTCAAGGTACTAAACCACTAAGCCATGACAGCAATACCTAGAAATGCAGAAATAGCATATATATGGGATAAAATCCAGAATGGAGCATGATAAAGCATTTTCAGTGAAGTAGATACAATTCCAAAACGGCCAATCAGAGAAATGCGGGAAAAGCGGCATATATAAGCCCCATAGGCGGGAATACACAGCAGAAACGATTGTAGAACAGACCTGCAGTCAGAATGAGTGGAGTAGGTGAGGGACGTTGCTTTCGAGCACAGCGTTGGGGCATTGAGGAGTCCAGATACATGGTCTGGCTCCTTGTCCATCATCACGAGGCCCAACTCATGCAGGGCCAGGTCTCATGGGGAGCGTATAGGGCAGAGGCATGGGACCAGTTGGCTCATGATCTGACCAGTGCTACTGGCATTCCACGCACTGGTGAGCAGGTCCATCACCACCATGCGGACCTGAAGCGACGCAAGCAAGACCAGTTGACCGAATGGATCCAGGAGGCCCGGGATATGCCCAACGCCCCACTACAGAGTAAGTTACATTTTGCTTATGTATGTAAGGATTTCAACTGGCTGATACCATGGAGATGTGTAGTCCAATATTACTTCTTTCGTATTACAGCTGCAGGTGTCCACTCTGCGAACCGTGAGATGTATGCCCGTAGGCTGGTGCGGCTGCGCCACCATGCAGGTTAGTAACCCCACCCATTACTTGTAAATAAATATTGTACTGTAGCATGTATCAGAACACTGCAGTGTATTGATTAAAAGTAATATAATGTGCAAGCAGGAATTGAAAGTCTGCAGGTATGGCTGCAACAAGTTCATCAGTATGCAAGTGTAACTGGAAATATAATTGATAGAATTAAACAGTGCTGTAATACAGATGTCCCACCATGAATTAAATATAGTGTAACCTGCAGTAGTCTGAAGAGTACAGCTTCAGAATCTGAGGTAGTCATATGTGAGATATATCCCTGTTGAAATGCTGAATCATGACAGAAGTGAGGCTGTTGGAAAGTGTTTGAATCACCACCAGTCTAACATGTGAACAAAGCCTAGAAGTACCAACCTGAACTGTGAAGTTGCAGGATGTGTGAGAGTGACAGAAAGGGTCATGTATGAATAAATAAAGTAGTAATAACCCCTGAATATAGTAGCCCCATTGTGTTTCTACAGAACTAAATGCATGTGGGAAGTACATCTTAATATCCCAAACTGATTTCAGTGTGTCAGAATCTGGAATGTCTAGGCCAAAGTCTGTATATGGTGATCACAGTAAACAATTTGCAGATAGAATGAATGATTATCTGACAGACTAAACAGCCATAGTTGTCCCCTGTCCTGTCATCAAAGTGTAGCAGGATGATGTATCTGATCAGATTCAAAATAAGTAGGATAGTGATGTATTTGTAACAGGTGTAGCATGACAGTCAAATAAAAATTATTTTGAAACATCAGCCTCAACTTAATTGTGTACCTATTACAAATGTAAATCAATGTGTAACATATGAATGTATCATCACTTTCTATCTCCACCCAACCCTATAATTCCATATAACAAAACCCACTAAATAATGGTATGTGAACATTTCATTAATCATGGACATTTGTCCGTTTCAAAAATATATGCATGTCTGTTTGTGCATGTGTCCTGTTCATACCTGCAAATTTGATGGCCTGTTGCCATTAATCAACCCTGCATGTTGTTTGACTGTGTATTTCTGTTCAAATAATGCATGTGATATTGATATGCCCCTTGTTCAATGGTGTTAATATCTGGGTGTTTGTTTGATGGGAATACCAATGCATGCTGTTACAACTAATCTGAATGGAATAAAATGCCACTAACCCAAACTAACATAACTACTCACATACCTAGAATGCTTGGGAAGGCAGGTCCCAGTGGACCCACCTCTCCCACCTCAGCTGGCGACTGCACCTGGCACTAGTGCCCAGGCCGGACCCCCCTCCGGTGTCCCTGTGCCACCTTTGGGTGGAAGCGCTGCAGGGGATGGGGCCTGTCCCCCCTCTGCAAGTGTGGCCGGAGGGGTTTGTCCACTCACCCTCCAAGGTGTCCGGTCTGTGGTGCGAAGGGAGATCCAAGACTCTGTTCTTGGGCCCCTACGCCAGCTCGAGGCTCGTGTGGCACAGCTAACGGCCCTGGCCATTGCCCCACCTACACAGCCCCCAGCACAGCCCCGTCCTGGGCTGTGAAGGAACAGTGGCAACTGCCTATGGGTGGGGATATCAGTTCCACTGTTGCCATCTGTGGGCTCATGCATCTCGGATATCCCAACCTCCATCCCCGTCAATTGTGTAACCCCCCCACGTGTGTCATACACCGCCCCTGTATGCATCTTGTCTGTCTTGTCTGTTAACCTACCCAACCTACCTCCCCAGCTATACCGACTTCCTTCACCTGACATACCACTCTCACCTGAAAAAAAAAAAGGGCACTCTGTACCCACAAAAAATTACGCCCCATACATAGCTGTCCATGTCACACACATGTCTGCTTGACATTGAAACAGTTAATTACAATTGGCTCTACAACAAATATTAATGTTGTCCTGACACCTCTCTCAGGGGTGAAAGGTTTCCAATGTCTCACCAAAATACATGGAAATGCACAGCTGTTGCTGCCAAAGACATGGGCATCTATGGTTCTTACCTACATCCCTCCTGCAAATCCCACGCTTGTTTCCCTACTGTCTTACCCTCTTTGTGACCCCTTTTTCACCACTTTCCTCTTACCCCTTTTTCTTTTCTTTCAAAGAAATTAGCGCGGGTGTGCGCTTGTGTTAGCGGAGCTCCCCGCCAGTGCGCATGTGTGAGCTCAGCAAAGCGAGCAGACCTGGTTTTAAGTGCTTAAAAGTGCCTTTATGGCACTTTGATTGACAGGTCCTGTACTCAGTTTGAAAGCTTGCAAATAAAAATAAATTCCCACTGTCAGTCTCGAACCCAGGACCTTGGTAACATTAGTCTGTATGACCTACCACTAAGCCATGCCTGCCTTACAAGAACACAGTGCTAAAATAAATATAACATGTAATAGTAGGAATCAGTATAAAAGCAATATAGGAGATGTACTATCTGAAGCATGTCAGGCAGAGTTTTAATGGCCAAATTACTGGATTCCCATACTAGTTCAGTGTTAACAGAAACAGCCCTGCTACTTGTTAGCTTGTACATAATAAAGTAAGGTAATGTGCATATATGAAGGTACGTATATCTACACATACATATATATAAATATATATAAAAACATATGAAATATAGTTGTAGGTGTCAGTATCCATACACACTCACTACAGGAAACAGTGAACATAAATGCAGCAACCTTAATCTGCAACACAGCCTGACCCTTGTGTGACCTACGTACCCTTCTAACTGCTTAAAGGTGGCCTCAGCACTTTGATTGACAGGCCCTGTACTCAGTTTGAAAGTTTGCAAAGAAAAATAAATTCCCACTGCCAGTCTCTCCATAACATTAGTCTGTATGACCTACCACTAAGCCATGACTACCTTACAAGAACACACTGCTAGAATAAATATGACATGTAATAGTAGGGATCAATATAAAGGCAATATAGGAGGTGTACTATCCAAAGCATGTCAGGTAGAGTTTCAATGGCCAAATTACTGGATTCCCATACTAGTTCAGTGTTAACAGAAACAGCCCTGCTACTTGTTAGCTTGTACATAATAAAGTAAGGTAATGTACATATATAAAGGTATGTATATCTACACATACATATATATAAATATATATTAATACATATGAAATATAGTTGTAGGTGTCAGTATCCATACACACTCACTACAGGAAACAGTGAAGATAAATGCAGCAACCAGAATCTGCAACACAGCCTGGCTCCTGTGAGACCTACTAACCCCTTTAACTGCTTAAAGGTGCCTCCAGCACTTTGATTGATAGGCCCTATACTCAAGTCAAAAGCAGAATATAAGCATACTAGTAGGCCCTACCACAAGACCATTGTAACACTAGTCTGTATGACCTACCACTAAGCCATGACTCTCATACAGGAATATAGTGCTAAATAAGTGGAACATGTAATAGTAGGAATGAAGATAAAGGCAATATAGTATGTGTACTACCCAAAGCATGTCAGGCAGACTTTTATAGTCCCAATTACTGGATTCCCATACTAGTGTAGTGTTAACAGAAACAGCCCTGCTAATTGTTAGCTTGTACCCAATAATGTCAGCTAATGTACATATATGAAAGTATGTATATGTACACAGATATATATATATATATTTATATAGCAATACATATGACATATAGTTGTAGGTGTCAGTATGCATACACACTCACTACAGGGAACAGGCAAGAGAAATGCAGCAACCTGAATCTACAACACAGCATGAAGCATGGGAGATGTACTAACCTTCACACTCACAGAACACTGTCAACAGCATGCCAGCATGGTCCACGCCCTACAATCTGAAAGGGCAACACCTATCTCACATACCCTTTTATAGCAGTGTCCTGAAATCACAGTGAGACATGCAATCAGTACATACCTGGCTGCATGCAATTAGCAAATGCTGCCTTACAATTGGTGCAGAGGCCATCGCATGGACCTATGCAGATACCTACAAAAGCATTGAGTACCCACACTACACTCATGCAATACATTCATTGCACAAAACCTACAGAGAAAGAGTGAGAGAGACAGAGAGAGAAATCAAACAAATATAAGGACAGCCAGCAGCAAAAGCAGCAGCAAGCAGCAAGCAGCAAACAGCAAGCAGCAAGCAGCAAGGAGCAACAAGCACCACTGGCACAGCAACAGCTGCCACAAACACAGGTAATGCAAAGTAGCAGGTTAATCCTGTGTATACTGTGACACCTCCAAATGTATCATAGTTCACTATCTATAGGTATGTCCATGAGATAGGTTGTGTGTACATAGTCCTGAAATATAAACATATGTAATATTGCTGTACATGTTGCCCATACTTAACACTTCCATAGCTTAGAACACAAGGCCAGTTGTGCATATGATGCAGTAGTTCCCAGGGTCAGTAGAGGTTCCTCCTCATTGGTGTGGGACCACTGTGTATGTATGGCACTGTTCAGGTACATATCCTGTAGTATGGCCAGGGATTAATATCAGTCTGTCATGTGGTGCTATGTCCTCCAGGGGTGAATGTAGCACACATCCAGGGATACCATTTCGTAACAGTGATGCTATGTGTTCTGCAATGATGAGGGTGGCTCTCACCTGGACATGTGAGAGGATAGGGAGGTGACAGTCATCTGGGATAACTAATACCACATGTGTGAGGAGAATGGGGGTACCTGCACCTAAACTGTCTGCAACAATGTTGCCAATATCTGTACATTTGGTGAATGTGAAGCATCTTAACACTGCTGACCACAGATGCCTTGCTGTCATGTGAATCTGCCCTGTGCTGCAGTAGCCTCCTACTATTGTTATACAATATGCCTGTATCTGTAGTCCACTGGACAGGATTAATAAGTGGTGTGCAGTTGTTCTGGGTTAGATATGTGTGCACAGTACATGCAGTATGTGGGATGTCTGTGGTAAGCATATGCAAAGGTGCTGGCGGTGTGTGTTGTGGCTTCCACTGGCCCAATGGGCTGCATGGATAGCATCACTGTCATAACTACTGAATAACTGTGTAATTACATGCATACATAGCAAGGTAGTGTACTGTGCTTGTGGTGTTGTTCGGATATGTAAATCCAGGCTGAGTAATGTGTGTCCACATCACAGGGTTGGATGGCAACACACATCCAGTATGTAGGGATGAACACCCAGAATGTGTCAGACATGTCATCTGTGCTGTGCAGAAGTATCCGGCCATTACCTGTGCATCCCCCACAACACACACACATGCAACATATGGCAGAAGTACTATAGCAGTACACACATATTCATAGGTTCATACTAGGCTATTTGCCCTAGGGCATTGGTAAGCCTAGTAGAATGTGTTTGTCTTTCGCCACCCAATTACAAGTTATGCTGCTATGCCCTTGTCCGGTGTTAGTATACTGTGCCTCTGTCTAACAGTGACATAGAAGTGATACCTGGGGTACAACTATGATCTCCATCCACTCATCCAGATTCCTATGGAAGAGAGTCAATGAGGGACTCTGCCTAACCAGTAGTGTGAGCTCATTACAGAGTGAAGGGAGCCTCTCGGTTAGGAATATGCCCCTCCAGCATGTCCATGTATGTCAGTGCTGAGGTCCAGCTCTCCTGAGCATGTGGCTGTATGGGACTCTGATTGCCTGAGGTGCAGCATGTTCATTACTGCTGGGTAGGACATGGCTGTATATGGCATGCACAGATTGCCTCTGAACAGGCAGTATGCCACTGAGTCCAGCTGGATTTACTTTACCTGGGCAGCATATGACATCTGTGTGAGCCATTGCATCCCCTTGATGAGGTACTGTTGTCCTGTACCAGTTCAGGGTTT